>NC_132787.1:22134788-22734788 GCF_048418805.1 Vulpes vulpes | reverse complement strand
ATTAGGAGAATAATGATAGGTATGACCTATTAAAAAAGCATCAGCAAGTAAGGAAAGTCCAGGAGAACATATAAGTTTCCAATTATAACTGTTACTTTTGAGGATCAAGGGGAGTGGAAACTGGGCAAAAGAGAATGGGAATGGGAAAAATATTTTTTGTTGTTATACACATTTTTATACATTTTAAATTCTGAGGCATATAATGATATTCAATAAAGCAATTCAATACATTGAATTTTTTTTAAGAGGGTAAAAAGGAAATTCCAGAAGAACATTCTGAAAGGTCATGCTAACATAGCAATGAACTATATTGGTTTTGGAGGGGAAAAATCGGCAAGAGAAAGTTTCATCCTAAGAATCTAGATTTAGGCCATGGAGGCCCAACAGGAAACTGCTTCTTCTACCTCAGATAACACTTCAAGAAAGAGGCACCTATTGATTGAAACTAATGATTCATTCCTGATTATCAAAGATAGATATAGTGTGGCAAGTGTTCCCAACAGTCCAGCTGAGAGGCATCTTTAAGATACAGACCAACAGTTCACAGGATGTGAAATAGAAAAGTCAATGTCTTGCCTCAAATTATAAACCAAAGAGGGAATTTCACAGCTCTATCTTCATAACAAAGGAATTGCAAAAATCAAAGAGAAATCTTAACCATCCTGAATGTCATACACCTTCTTTTCAAGGCATAGTATTTTCCCCTGTGAACTAGGAACAAGATGTTTGTTAACTGACAGATCTTGGTTTGAGCATTTAATCACCAAAATGATTCTTAGAAGAGAAACATTAAAACCTGATAAAAATGAAAAATGTAAGATTTTTTTCAAAATAGACATTCTAGCCAAATTTCAATATCCCTAAGGCACCTTATCCAACTATTACCTGCAAAAAATATTACAAATGAAGAAACAAGAACAAAATATAACAACACCTAAGAGATGCCATGGCTTATTGAACTTAGTAAAAAGAAAATCTTACTGGTAAATACCATGTTTCTGTTTGCTATTTGAAGGTAGCTGGTACTCTGCGAAGTCTGAATTCCTTACCAATGAACTAAGCAGGTCACGTTTGCCCCTGGGACCAAGAGCCTACAGCACTATGATTTGGGACAGGAAGATAGCATTGAATGTTCTTGATCCTTAATCAGGTCTAGGATCATATGTGCTGCAACTGTTTTGAAACTGTTCTTGGCCACACCTTCCTGTACATAGAGTTTCAACTAAATACAAGTATTAGCATTTAAGTGCCCATTAAAACCATTTGTCATTAAAAAAGCATACTAATTAGGTGCCTAATTTTGCATAATGCTGAAATAAGTGCTTTACAAAATGGTCAGTGCAGAAATACTTGTCCCTACCTTTAAGGAGCACAGGATTCAAGAGGGATGGACCCACTGATAGAGATCCACCCTCTCATGTGCACAGAAAGTGGCAGAGATGATTGATATTTTGAAATAAAATGCTAACTCTTCACTCATATAAAAGTAACAGATGAATTATGGAATACAATGTAAAATACTTTCCAGTCCCTTTAATTCTATAGATGGAGCTTGACACTATTTTTTTAAATCCAACAATAGTTTTCAAACATAGTAATACTTAAATTTAAAAACTAAGGCTGAATTTTTTAAAGCAGATACATATCATGGTTGCTCTAATTCTCTTTTATGCTCCATTATCTATCCAAAGTAATATTCAGAATAATTCAACCCAATTCAATCCCATGGTTTTTGGAAGTTTAGGTGTGGATTCAAATGGTTCATCATTCAGCTGCTTGCACAAGCATCCGCAGGCCCGTAAGACCCAAAGGAATGATGTCATACAAAAAGTTACCCCCCCCCCAAAAAAAGAAGAGAGAAGGGAAATGTCCATTCTTTTCATTTTATATGTTTTTTTTAGTTAAGTAATCTTAAAGTCCTATTTAGAAGAAGTTGTCAAAAGAGGAATGCTAGGTAATCTGTGCATCCCACTTTCAAAAAGATAAAGTAAAAGCCAGCCACACTGATGATAGGATGGTGTGAAGACTAAGAATTAAGGAAAAAAGACACAAAGATCACATTAAGAAGGAATTAATAAAATATCATAATGAAAGCAAATGTGTAAATAACATATTAAGAGAAAAAGGAGCAAAATCATTGTAAGGGCAATTATATCATGAAAAACAGCAAAAGCACTAGAAGCATTGTTTTGTTACTCTGTTTTTTCCTGTAGAGATATCCAGGCATTTTCCTCCTCTCTTTACTTACTAGCAAATTCATATTATTATTACTTTTGTTCACTTATATAAATTAAAAAAAAAACTATGTTCAAATGCAGTTTATTGCATGACTTGTAGTCTTCTTAAATTGTTTTAAATTTCATTGCAAATGCAAGCCAACTGACTCATATGTTTCTGTTATTAGTAACTGATAATTTAAAGAAATATAAATAAATGGCATCCAAATGACTGTTAAACTTTCATAAATTGAATTATCTTCAATAAATGTTCAGTTAACAGAATTAACTTTTTTATTACCACTGCACAAAATAGGCAAAGATAGATTATCATGTGCAGCTATGGTTACCATATTTTTTTTCCTAACTTTGTCTCTATTTTTTTTTCTAATTTTATTTCTACTTTCTGTTTCTAATTTTGTTTCTAATTCAGAAAATAGTATGTAAATACATCATTTGCGATTTGAGGTATTAATAAAGATGACACTCTTGGCATAATGTAGCCATCAGCAGGGAATTAAGTCTGCTGGTGTAAAAATCTAAAAGTAACAGCCTTAATTGTTCCATAGTTTTTAAGTTTTTTTGTAAGGAGAAAAATACACAAAATAAGCCTTATTTTTTTCTCCCAAATTCTAAAATGCAGCATTCTCTACAGTAAATCTTCTGAACAGAATTCGTACATTATGATTGCCATCCTTTTGCAGCTCTGCAAAGCAAGGTAAGATAGCTTAGCATAGCTTTTATCTGCAAGGATTCCCTGAGGCAGTTTCTGTAAAAGGGTTAATGACAGATGTTTCCATTAAATCTGACCTACCTCTTAATTTTGCCATTGCCTGATAATATCCTGGCTTTGTGCTTATTTGCATGGGCAAATGGAGTCACTCTATAACAAGTAACACACGGCCCTCATTGAAACAAAAGGTCAATTCATTTTAAACTGATGTGTGCAATATTTTTTTGTAGTTGCAGTTAAAACAACAACAAAATACCTTTCATACGACTCTACTAGTTACAAAGAATTAAAAGCTCTGTTTTCTGAACCCCTGAACGCAATATACATCTGTAGGCAGAAACCTGTACTACCAATAGAAATCAATATATCTCCTTGTAGGTAACCAACTAGAAAAATCACTTCTGTCTCTAGGAAGTTCCTCTTATTTTTATACTAAATACAACGAGGACACAGTAAATTGTCTTTGCTGAGGAATTAGTTGAAAACTCCAAAAATGCTAGCAGCACTTTCTTGTTTACTGAGTGTTATTACTTTTGCAAAGAAAAAAAAATCTGTAAATATAGAGGGAATAGTTACTGTTTTAGGTTTGTTGAAAGATATAGCCTTTTTAGCCTTTAGGCTGCAGTCCAAATGCTACAGTTTATGAGTGACCAAATTATGTTTCACCAGAAGAAAAGAATAAGTGATCTTGAACCTTGACCAGGTTGCTGTAATAAGCCCCTTAAAAAAATAAAATAATTAAGGCAGTTCACATAGCTGTATACAAGCTACTTTTTCTGACTGGAGAATCAAATAATGTCAAGGGGCCTTCCATGATTCTCATGAGGAGATGAATTTCAACTATGTGCTTCCTTTTGAATAGTCTATACCCAGGACTCAAAAAACACTATATTAATCTAACTGTGCTGTTTCATTTTGTTGTAACATTTAAGGAGTTTAATATTATCACTTGCTAGATAGGTTCTCTCTCTGTAATTATCTATATAGTACTATACACACATACACTCTATGCATATCGTAAGTCATCTTTATCATTGTAGTCTAATTGCTAAGACATTTAAATACTGGAATTCTGGCATTAAATTTTACCTTGCTTGGAAAACAGCTCTTCTGTGCTTCACTGATAGTAAATCCATACACAAAACACTCCTATTATACCAAAATCTGTAATTATCTGAAAAGGAAATAAGTCAGATTTGTGGGTAGAACTGTGATACTTGCTAAAATAGCTAATTTTCTTCACCTCAGATAAATAAAGCCCACGTTTGGCCCTTGGACATTACAAATCACTGAAACAATTTTGGGGCACCTAGGTGGTTCAGTCGGTTAAGCATCTGCCTTCAGCTCAGGTCATATCCTGGAGTCCCAGGATGAAGATTCATGTTGGGCTCCCTGCTCAGCAAGGAGTCCGCTTCTCCTTCTGCCTCTCCCTCTGGCTCCTTTTCTCTCTCTCTCTCTCCCTCCCTCTCCCTTTCTCTCTCTCTCACTGGATCTCTCAAAGAAATAAATAAAATCTTAACAATAACAACAACAACAAAAACCCCACAAATCACTGAAACAATTTAGAAAATTCTACTTGGCCAGTCCTAAGTTTGTTTTTTTAATGGATTTGTCAAAGAAAATGCTATTCTCACCATGCTGCCTCAACTTTATCAGTAAATGAGGTAAACAGGAAGGAAAGATGAATGATTTCTAGGGGCCCAGGAAGAAGTTTTCTTTGACGGTGTGTGTACCTATTGCAGCCAGGAGCATATGATCCTCTCTCACAGACTGCCAGATCTGACCCCCAGCCCCAACCTCAACCCTCTATAGGTTCACCTATAAAACCCTAGCCCCAAACTCAACCCTCTATAGGTTCACCTACAAAACACAAGAAAAAAGAAATCATGTCTCCTCTGCTAATTCTCTATGGATGGTCTTCTAAGATGCAACCCATAGTCAAAAGTATAAAAAGCAAATGAAATCAACAAATATTTGCAGGGTACATAGTTTATACAACGTTCTAAGTACTATGAAGGATATAGTGGCTGGGGGGCAGGGGGGAGGTAGTGGTGGTGGTTATATTTCACTTCCTGTAAAAGCTAACCGTTCATTAAGTAATGATAAAAGAGTTAAATAGTAATATCAATATGAAAAAATATTTTTAAAATGTAAAAATAATAAATGAAGTGGATATGCAAAAATGTTAGAAACTAGCGGGCAACCCAGGTGGCTCAGCGGTTTAGCGCCACCTTCAGCCCAGGGCCTGATCCTGAAGACCTGGGATGGAATCACATGTTGGGCTCCTGGCATGGAGCCTGCATCTCCCTCTGCCTGTGTCTCTGTCTCTCTCTCTCTGTGTCTCTCATGAATAAATAAATAAATAAATAAATAAATAAATAAATAAATAAATAAAATCTTAAAAAATAAATAAAAATAAAAACAAAATGTTAGAAACTAGGGATTTTAATCAAGTTATGGTTTGAATTTACAAAAGTAAAGTCAGAAATACTGGTGATTTGAGTCATAGGTTTGTAGTTAAGTAAGAACAAACAAACAAACACAAAAACAAAACTTCCAAGGAAGATGGCAGAGCAGGAATATCCTAAGCTTACCTCATCCCAGGGCTAGAAGAAGATAGCACTCACATCAGTGTAAATAACCCAGAAAATGACCCAAAGACTGCCAGAACAAATTCCACAATTAAATGCAGAGAAAAGGGGATCCCTAGGTGGCTCAGCAGTTTAGCTCCTGCCTTTGGCCCAGGGCATGAACCTGGAGTCCCAGGATCCAGTCTCACATCAAACTCCCTGCATGGAGCCTGCTTCTCCCTTTGCCTGTGTCTTCACCTCTCTCTCTCTCTCTCTCTCTCTCTCTCTCTCTCTCTCTCAATCTCTTTATGTCTTGAATAGATAAATAAAATCTTTAAACATAAATGCAGAGAAAAGGCCACATGGAAGAGAACAGGAAGATCAGACACATGGTCAGGAGCTAAATGGACCCATAGGACTGTCCGCAGGAGAGAGGGACACTGGGAAATGAAGAGAAGAGAAAAAACAGACTCACACTAGGGAGTCCACACAGGGAAGATGAATCCCCATACCATTTGGCTTTGGAAATCAGAGGCTTAAAACTTGAAATTTTAGATATCAGGAGGTTCATGGAACAGCCAGGACGGGGAGAGGAAACTGAGTCCCAGCCTTAAAGAGACAGCACAAGAAACAGCCCCAGGGAGATACAGCACAGAAATAGCAGTCTGAAAAATAACGTGGGGCATATGGGAGGGGGATTTAATTGCTAATCTTAGAACACATGCTGGAGGGACAAGGATCCTTAGGAGACTTCTCCAGGAACAAAGTTGCTGGTGGATGCCACATCCTTCCCCAACCCTCCAGCAAAAACACATCCACTTGCAGGAAGCAGCACTGTCAACCGTCACTACCTAACTTGCTAACAGTATACCCTGCTCCTATGTTGTTCTGTGGACACATCCCTTCCATCCAGGCTTCAGTTCCATGTCTCCTACCACAGCAGGCACATAAAAGCCTTGCTAACATTGTGTGTCCCAGCACCACTCACTTTTGTGGACTGTACTCTCTAAATGGCCTGCCTCAGTTCCCAGAGCTACAGGTTACCAGTGTACACATTGCTGACACTGCATACCCCATCCCCAAGTTTTCCTGCAGTTCAGTGCCATTGCATTTCTGGAAAATAAGTGGTCTGACTCAACTTAAGCCCAAGGCAGGCCCAGACTGGCCCACTAACGACACAGGGACCAAAGTCTGCCCACAACAGGCAAAAAGAGCCATTGCAGACAACTGGACTGGAGGCAAAAGTGGCCCAGTCACTATTCCAGGGTGCATGCAACACACATAGGTACACCACTGAAGCACCAGATTCTGATGAACAGGGGACACTTACAGCATAGGGCACTATAGGATGTCCTCTTCATAAGGCTACTACTTTCAGAAGCATAAGACATAGCTGATACCCCTAACACATAGAAACAGACATGGAGAGTTAGAAAAAGTGAAGAGACAGAAGAATATGTCCCAAATCAAAGGACAGGACAAAATCACAGCAAGAGAGCTAAATGAAATAGAGAAAGCAATATGCCTGATATACAATTTGAAGCAAATATCATAAAAAGATACTCATGGAAAGAATAGAGTACCACAGTGACACCTTTAACAAAGAAAACATAAAAAGAACTAATCAGAGATGACAAACTCAATAACTGAAATTAAAAATACACTGGATTAAATAAATAGCAGACTGACTAAAGGAAGCAGAAGAATGGATCAGTGACATGGAGAACAGAGTAATGGAAAGCAATTTAGCTGAACAGGAGAGAGAAAAAATAATGGTATTTTATATATTTGCAAATGACATATCTAATAAAGGGTTAGTTTCCAAAATATATAGAGAGAACTTATACAACAGAACACAAAACCCCACAAATAATCCAATTAAAAATGGGCAGAAGACATTTCTCCAAAGAAGACATACAGATAGCCAACACACACCAAAAGATGTTCAATGTCATTAACTATCAGGGGAATGCAAATCAAAACCACCATGAGATACAACCTCATACCTATCAGAATGGCTATAATCAAAAACACAAGAAACAAGTGTTGGCAAGGATGTGGAATAAGAGGAATCCTAGTGCACTATTGGTGGGAATGCAAACTGGTGCAGCCACTGTGGAAAACACTATGGAGATTCCTCAAAAAATTAAAAATAGAACTACCCTATAATCTAGTAATTCCTACTGCATATTTTCCCAAAGAATATGAAAATACTAATTGAAAAGAATATAGGTACTCATATGTTTATTGTAGCATTATTTACAACAGCCAAATTATTGAAGCAGTCCAAGTGTCCATCAATAGATGAATAAAGAAGAGATGTTATGCATGTATATGCATGTGCAATGGAATACTACTCAGCCATAGAAAATAATGAAATCTTTCCATTTGCAACAACATGGATGGACGTAGAGAATAAAATGATAAGTGAAATAAGTCAGTCAGAGAGAGACAAATACCATATGATCTGACTCATATGTGGAATTTATGAAACAAAACAAAAAATAAAAAAGACTCTTAACTATAGAGAATAAACTAGTGGTTACCAGAGGGGAGGTGAATAGGGGCATGCATGAAATAGATGAACAGGATTAAGAGTACACTACGCATGATGAGCACTGAGCAATGTATAGACAGAATTGTTGAACACTATTGTACACCTGAAACTAATATAATACCGTATGTTATCTACTGGAATTAAAAAAAAACACTGTAATAACTATATATGCTAGAAACCATACAAAGAAAGAATTCTACACATTTATGTCATTTAATTTTCCCAATTTCCCTGTGAAGTAGATATAGTTATTACTCTCATTTTATGGATAATGAAACAAAAACTTAAAAAGATGACATACTTCTTCAAGTCAACAGAATTAGGCCTTGAGTTGTACAGTCAGGAATCACACCTAGACATTCTGACTCAAGTCTTATACTCTCAACCTTGATACCACTTTTGTGGGCAATAGGATTTGTACTCAGACAGATGGGGTTCCAGTCCACATTTGCATGTGAGCTTAGGCAAAGACCTTGTTTGCAAAATAGAAAAAAATACAATCTGTTTTATTGACATGGGTATCAGTTGTTTTGGCCTGCATGGCATCTTCTCTTACCTCAACTTTTTTTTTTTTTTTTTAATGAGAAGCAGAAAAATTCTCAAACAAGACTCACGCATATGACTATGCCCTGGCTAGATCAGTCACAGGATGAGTTCAGTAATAACCAAATATACAAAGCAAACCAACAGCTGGCCTATAAGGGACTTGTGATAGAACTATGAAGAAAGAAGCCATAACATTAAAAATTTAGGATAAGGAGCATGTGGGTGGCTTAGTTGCTTAAGCATCTGCCTTCAGCTCAGGTCATGATTCCAGATCCTGGGATCAAGCCCCACATAAGCTCTGTGCTCAGTAGGGAGTCTGCTTTTCCCTCTTCCTCTCCCTCTGTGTGCACTAGCACTCTCTCTCTCTCTCTCTCTCTATCTCTCACACTCTCTCAAATTAAAATAAAATAAAATAAAATAAAATAAAATAAAATAAAATAAAATAAAATAAAATAAAATAAAATAGGGGATCCCTGGGTGGCACAGCAGTTTGGCGCCTGCCTTTGGCTCAGGGCGCGATCCTGGAGACCCGGGATCGAGTCCCACGTCGGGCTCCCAGTGCATGGAGTCTGTTTCTCCCTCTGCCTGTGTCTCTGCCTCTCTCTCTGTCTCTCTGTGTGACTATCATAAATAAATAAATAAAAATTAAAAATAAATAAAATAAAATAAAATTTTAGGATAAAATATTGGGGTTCTTGGACAAAGACCATACGGACAAAAACTTCCTAAAAATGAAGCCAACACAGAGAAAGGCAAGGAAAATGAGAGAAGGAGAAACCAAGCCCTGGGATGGTCATGCTTAAAGCTAAGGAGCTGCTGGAAGTTTTATTTATATGAAACAACACTGTCTCCCCTCTTTGTTCAAACATATTGTAATTAGATTTCTGTCAATAATACCAAAAGGGTTCAATCTAATAAATCACTTTACAGAGACAATGCATCTAAAGAACTCAATTTAATATCTAGAATTAGTACGTGCTCAGTGAGTGCCGAGTACTTCTCTTATTATTTTAGTTACTGCTGTTGTCAGGTTTCCCCCGAATTATGGGTCTTGAGTGAAAACCAAGTTTTAAAGAAAAAAAATCACCAGGGTTTAGTTTCTCTCTATCAGGCATAGTCAAAGAACAGAGGGACAAATTTTAAGGAGTCCAAAGTATTAAGAAACACCAAAAGTCAGCTTTTCTTGCTGCCTAGCCAATGTTCCCATTTCCAGTTGACCTCACTGTGTCTCCAGAGAAGACAGAAACAATTATTGCCATGTGCCCACTTTATACTCAAAATATGTTCAATCATATATCCAAGGACACCTGGGTGGCTTAGTCATTGAGCCTCTGCCTTTGGCCCAGGGCGTGATCCCAGGGTCTGGGATCAAGTCCTGCATTGGGCTCCTTGTGAGGACCATGCTTCTCCCTCTGCCTATGTCTCTGCCTCTCTCTCTCCCTGTGTCTCTCATGAATAAATAAATAAATAAATAAATAAATAAATAAATAAATAAATAAATAAAATTTAAAAATCATATATCCAGATAGAAATAATATTTTATAAAAAACTAAGGCCCATTTTATTTTGCGACTACATAGTGTCAGTGATATTTTTTGTACAAAGCTCTAAACATAAGGCCTTACAAAAAGCTAAACAATCTGATTCTGAAAACTTTCATTCATGCCACCCAAAAGTCTAAGGTCAGTAATTAGGTCTCTGGTAATAACTGAGTCACTTAAGGTTTAGATGGTTGCCATATACCCTTTGCATCAAGTTGACAGAAAAGGAAGTCTCTTCTGCTTCCCTCTTTGAACAGACCTTATAATGTGAGAAGCAAGAATGGTTCCACAGGAACCGTTGTGAACTACTGCGTCAATCACACAAACATTAAAACACAGTTTTGCTAGTCATTACTATAGAAAGTATTCTCTTGCTCTGTTGAAAATGGTTTCAAATAATCATGTTCGAACAGGAGTTCTGTTCTTTTTTCATATAGCAATTTGGGAGAGGAAAAAAGCCTAGAAAATAAGATATATTCAAAAAACAAAGCAAGATTAAAATAGTTGAATCAGAGACACCTGAGTGGCTCAGTGGTTGAGCATCTGCCTTTGGCTCAAGTTGTGATCCTGGGGTTCTGGGACGGAATTCCACATCAGGCTTCCTGCAGGGAGCCTGCTTCTCCCTCTGCCTATGTCTCTGCCTCTCTCTCTCTCTCTGTGTCTCTCCTGAATAAATAAAAAAAAATCTTTAAAAATAAATATATGAAATAAAATAGTTGAATCAACTAATTGTCATCAATCATCATATTAGCATGAGAATCATAAACTGTAGGTTCTAAGCCCAAGAGCCCAACTCACATCCTGACAGAGCAGTTGGCAAGTGGATGCACGATAATACTAAGAAAGAGACAAGAATCTGACCTGATCTGCCCAAGCAAAGAAAATTCTCATCCAACTTTAAACATCTTTCTTTCTTCTATGCCCTCTATTGCAGAGCTAAAAAGCATTGACTGCAATCAAGTCTGAAAAGGTTGTTACCTTACATCTGACTTTCTGGTTTCAGTTAAGGTGATCTTTAACATGGCTAGTTTGTGGGGGTTTGTGTTAGAGAATGGTATGTAAGAATAATGCAGACATTTGTCAGAAAGAAACTAAGTGGCCTACTGGTCAAGTATCAGTACCTCCAAATGTTCCTGTGTGACAGAGACTGATGAAGGAATGTATTACAGTGTCTTAAATTCAAGCCAACAAAGACTCATACCATTATTATAGACCAGAACTCTTCAACTATGGTTTCTCTGTAGGAAAAAGTAGTAGGCAGTAGGCAGTAGAAGGGTGGGGCCTTCTGACAGCCTTCTAAAGACATGGCCCTGAAAAGTTAGAGCTTGCCAGTGGGCCACCCATGGAAAATTCTGTGCATATATGAAGTATCACACTAAGTTATAAAAAAAAAAATGAACAAAATATCCAGGCTAGCACTAAGTTATAAAAAAAAATGAACAAAATATCCAGGCTAGCAATTCCTTCAAAGGCTTAGAAATTGAACAGACAATTATGAGATGGGATGCTGCCAATCTTTTGTGGAGTATTCCTGGGCAAGTTTTTTTGTGTCTCATTTTCTTCAATGATAGACTATTCTTACCGCTGCTATTATTGATAATAAAAACAACCTAACAATAACTTCTAGGAACAATATTGTGAGAATTAATGTGTGTAAAGGAACTTAAGAATGAGGGAAGAAAGACACAATGCTATACTATTACAAAGTGCTTTATCAACCAGTGTATTACATAATGTGTTATAATGTACCATGTGCCCATGGAAACATGAAATCATTCATAATTCTTAAGTACTGCCAGATGCGTAGCTATAACAAATTTCAACCCTTTCTGAAGAATTCACCCACACACTCACTTCTCCAACCAATGTTTCCACTGGTAACTGTCAGAGTTGAGAAATCATAGAATAGACCCTTATTCACATCTCTGTGGTAATTACATATAGTTTGCTTCATATTTGGGTAGGGAACATGTATTATTCATAATTTTATAACTAGCGACTTGCCCTGTTCTGGTATACATGAGTACTCAGTAAATGTTTATTGAGTGAACGAATGAATGAACAAATGAATGAACAGAGAACAGTCAGATACGGTAAATTAAATAATAAGCTCTAGTAATGACACCACCTCCACTAAGAAGAGTTTCTAATGCAAGAAGTATTTAGAGTGGAGGTGGTCAAAGATTGGCTCCTTCCCAGCAAGTCTATATGTTATTTCCTAGTATTAGTTCATTTGTCATTTGTCATAACTTTCTGGAATGTACAAGTAATCCTATTACAAGAGATCCCTGCCATTCTCAATGGAGGCATCTGGTTTTACTTAAGGATGCTGAATGATTTCATTTTTCAATGGCTGGGAACATGGTACATTACAACTTTTACACAGATTGAAGAATTTCTGATATTATAATATACCTGTGGTAGGTGAAAAAAAATCCTATAACTTTTGAATTAAGAGTAATAAGGCATATAAATGTGATGAAATGGAAATAACTCTGGATTTGGAATTGGATGATCTAGCTCTGCCACACACTGGCCCTATGAATTTGGCCCACATAACAGTTTTCTCTGAGCCCATATTTTCATCTGTAATAACAACTATGTGTGGGCACGTGGGTGGCTCAGTTGGTTGGGTGTCTGCCTTCCACTTGCGTCATGATCCTGGAGTTCCGTCTGGGATCGAGCCTAGCATTGGGCTCCCTGTTCCATGGGGGTCTGCTTCTCCCTCTCATTCTGTCCCTCCCCTCCACTCATGCTCTCTGAGTCTCAAATAAATAAATAAATAAATAAATAAATAAATAAAATCATCTTCCAAATTTTAAAATTAACAATTATGTGTAATAATAATTTTAAAACCCCTCATATACACGGGGTCAATGAGACAAATTACTAAGTTAAATAATGCATACAAAGTAGTGTATAAATGGAAAATGCCACACAATACAGCATGACAGCTAGATATAAAATAACAGACAGGTCTACAGTATAAATAAACTGTAGTAACTTAAGCTCAAGATCCATAATATATTCATCTTACAGTTCTTATACATAGTATGTGGCTTAAAAAAACAAATCAATCAAACCATCAATGTCAGTTGTTGAATTGGAGGCATCTATAAGATACGTGTGTTTACTCCTCAGAATGGACTTCCAAGGTCCCTTCTGATAAACTCTCTAATACGTATGGTATTCTTCAAAGTGTGTTGCTCCCATAACCAGCATTAGATTTGGCTAGTTTGCTTGTTAAAAATGCAAGCCCCCAAAACTCATCCAAGGAGACTGTAATGCAATGTATCAAGCACCCAAGATAACTCTTATGAACACTGTTATAGTAGATTTTAAATTTCCTTTTGAACATTCAGTATCTATGGCACAAGATCCATTCACTCAGAAAAGGTATATGCTCTCAACTCATATATTCTATACACTCAGCTTTTTACAGTTTATAAACTGCTTTCAAATACATGAAATACAATATTAAGAAGGATACATTATTTTTTTTATTTATTTATGATAGTCACAGAGAGAGAGAGAGAGAGAGAGAGAGAGAGAGAGAGAGAGGCAGACACAGGCAGAGGGAGAAGCAGGCTCCATGCACTGGGAGCCCGACGTGGGACTCGATCCCGGGTCTCCAGGATCATTCCCAGGGCCAAAGGCAGGCGCTAAACCGCTGCGCCACCCAGGGATCCCCGAGAAGGATAAATTATTTAAAAATTTATAGTACTATAGGAATGTAAGATAATATAATTTAAAAATAAAGTTGTGTCCAGAATACATTTCAATGTGTTTTAAAACAACAATAACAACAACACTTAACTTGGTTGTTGTCGGTCTATGGGATTGTGCTCTATATGGTGCTGAAACCTCACTCTGTTTCCTGCTATATCCTGGCACTAAAAAGGGCCTGGCACATAGTAGATGCTCAATAAATATTTACCCAACAGAACAATAAATATGCACAAGTGAAATGCATATCTCAGAAGAGTTGTTGGCTTAAAATCTGCCCAGTAGTACATAAGGATGGGTTTATACAACAGAGTTTATGGCCCAGGTTCTCTATCAGAAGAAAGGAGGAACACAGGGCACAAAATATAGGCTATCAGCTAAAGAGATTTCACATATACCCCTCAAGATACTAATTTTTTAACTGAGGTTAAAAACGTAAACTGGAAAGCAATTATCCTCAATTTCCTGATGCTTTTATTCCAAAATTAAACCCAGTTGCATAGCACATAAAAGCTTTCCTGAGGAAGAATGACACTTTACTCTGCATTGTGGGGCACAAGGGTAAAATAGTTTTGGGATCTGAGAGTATGTAATAGGTTCTTCTGCAGTTATGAAAAGAATGACTATTGTGATATTGTGATTTATAAAACAAAATTGGTCTTCATCCCCATTTCTGGCACAGAGCCCTTGAAACTCTTGGAATTTCCTAAGTGATGAGAGTGATAAAGATTGTCTTTTGTTATGTTAATGAGATGACTTTTGGACCTAACCTAAGGTAGGGGCTGGTTGCTAAGGACCAAACATGTGATTAGAGTGAAACTTTTAGCCTTACTCCTTGACCTCCAGGGAGCAGAGAGGGGTTGAATCAATCGCCAATGGCCAGTTACATAGTTAATCATGACTATGTAATGAAGATTCAATAAAAGGAGGACAGTTTTTTGGTCTCTTCTTTTTTTTTTTTTTTTTCCGGAGCTTCTATACTTACGGAATCAGAACACTCCATGTGCTACCAAGCCACCACGCCAGAATCCCAGGCTCCAGGAAAACAAAAAATCCTTTGCTGAAGACCTTGCCTTATGTACTCCTTCATGTGGCTGTTGATTTGTATCCTTTATCATATTTTTCAATAAACTGTAAATGTTAAGTAAATATTTCCCTGAATTCTGTGAGCCACTCTACTAAATTAATATAAGCTAAGGAGGAGGTCATTGTCACCTCCAATCTGAGGTCTGTTGGTCAGAAGCAGGGATAACAGTCTGGGTCTTATGACTGTCATCTGAAGTCACAGGTGGGGGCAGTCTTGTAAAGCTGACCCTTTAACTTATGGAATCTGATACTATCTCCTAGGAGTGTCATGATTGATTTGAATTCCTGGACACCCTGTAGGTGTCTGAAAATTGTTTGGTGTTGTGTGTGGGTAACCCTTCCATACCCCCAAATTGGAATTTGGTCCAGAAATCTTAAAAGAACCATAGGCTTCCAGAGATATTAAGTTCAAGAGCCTGATCTTAACTAGCTGTTGTCCCCAGGACTCCAGGTCTTATCTAATCACTCTATGTCCTTCAATCTCTCAAAGATGAGGGAAGGAAAACTACTAGTTGTAGGCATCAGGAATGGTGTTAAGCAGATGGGAAGAGAATCATCTGAATGTCACTTGGCAGGGATGTCCTTGCTAATCAAGAATAGAAGTCAGTTTCCAAAGTGATGATATTCAGTTCTGATCACCCTTAGGGGTACTTGGGTATGCTTTGAGAATATGTAAGTATACAAGGTTAAGTTTGGGGCTTAGAAATCTCCAAAACGAATAGTCATTAAGTAGGTTCAATGTTAAAGTCCATGATTTTAATTGCCAATACCCCACAATGACCACTGTCAACCTTCCCATCTCCTCACATCATACCCAGGCTCTTGGCTTCTACAAAACATTAAATCTTGACCTTATCTGGCTCTGCTCTGCAAAAGAAATAAAGAAAAGCTCAGCATCTACAATTACAAAACTAGTTGAATGCTGTATTAATTCCAAGTAAGATTAGGACATAAGCAACTTCACAGCAATGAGCTTTATTCTTGAGAAGGAACCATGCTTACCAATTCATATATTCTTTATTCTTTCATCCAAAAAAATATTTTAGTGCCTCAAGGAACTCACAGTCTAATGATAAATAGTATGATTCAGTAATTGTGCATTAAATGAATAAATACAGAATGAGTAAAAGCTCCTGTGATTAAAATGGTTGTAAATCTTCAATGAATAAGCCATATAAATTTGACAAAGAAAATATAATTCTTTTTCCTGATTATTAGTTGATATTGGGGGGGATAAATGCACTAAAGGCTTAAAATTTGCTCTTGATGTTGAACTAACAAGTACCAATACCAAAACACAAAACCTGACCCAAATATTTGTAAGATTTAATAAAATCCTGAACTTTCAGAAGCATGAAATAGACATCTATCAATAATGGAAATGAAAATACTCTAAAAGAGCTTCTAATAAAGGCAGAGTGAAAAAAGGTAAAATAGATCTTCAATAAGTGTTTGCTGAAAGAATAAATCCTTGGAAAAAACCTTTTTAGAAGCATATAAATAGAAATACTAAGAACAAACAAAAAACTGTGAAACTAGAATTGATGTTTGTACATAAATAGAATAAGCAGCAAATTCCAGGGGGTAAAAATCTAGAGAGACATCTCCCAATGTTTATCAGAAGAGCAGAGAAGAAAAAATGTGGTACTTTTTGCAGAAATTAGTTAACGCATTACCAAAATAAAGCCACCTCTGGTATAAAATGTATCAGTGGTTAAAAGTTCACAGTCACTCTTAAAAATCTTTCAGGAGACACAGAAGGAAAATATTACTCCTATTTGCAAGTAAGCAATGGGGAAAAAGGTGAAGAGTAAGTAATTATCCAAACTGGCATGGTGTTGAGCCAACAACGAGACAAACACAGATGGTCAGAGATTCCATTTAACCTTTCACCTAAAAGTTGCCATCTTCCTAAGAGAACTAATTCTACCAGTGGTTCAATTCTGATTCAGAAGGAAAGGAGTCACTTTCTGAGTCATAATATCACCCTCGTTTTCCTTTTGGTCCTCTGTTCCAAGCCTACCAAATCCCAACCCATTTTAATTCATCTAAAGGTGGCTGGGCCAGAACTAGAATTTAATGCTTCCATAAATGAACTCTGATTGACATGAAAGATGATTCACTCACAGAAAAACTTGTATTGCTGCCATTTGGTCAGTTTGGGGTTTGTTTTTAAAATGAACGCCAGTTGAGGCTGAGCAGAAGCCAGGGTGTGTTTTTATTTTATGTCTCAAATAAAAATAAAGAGCTGGGTATGAATAATCAAAGTGGTAGGCGCCTCCCTGGATACTTCTAAACCTTCCAAAAGCAATCCTGGGCTCAGCAAAATGTAATATAGTCAAAACAACCATGAACAGCATTAGTACCAAGGGTTTGCCCCAGAAAAATAATTGCCATACAGATTCCCTTGTAAACTCACACCCCAGTGCCCATTAATAGTATATTAGGTTAAAATATCTTTTTTGGAGGGTGATACTCCTAAAAAAGACTATTCCTAGAAGCTAGAAGTCTAACACATAAAAGGAAGATAGATATTACTATCTACCATAATTCTTAAAACAAGCAGAGATTCCTCTAATTAGCCATATACATTTTGTCACTCCCTATTAAATAGTAGAAGACATATGGTCAGTTCCTTGTTATTCTGAGTTTGACGATCAGTTTTATGGATTATACATATTCTTCATTTTCCTCTCTACATTTTCTTTGGATAGTTGACAATAGTTCCATGATCAAGAAGAGAGAAAGAGAGAAGCGTGGAGGAGAGCAGGTATTTGAAAAACAAGAAAGTGAAACTAAAAGCAAAAATAAATAAGCACTAGATCAACTCATGAAAAAAAAAATTAATAGCGATTGGGAAACTATCAAATTAAATGGGGCTTCTGAAAATAAATAAATAAATAAATAAATAAATAAATAAATAAATAAGGCTTCTGTTAGCCTTGTGGATTTTAATCAACTGTGTATCCTAGAAAAAGAATTAGAGATGAGAGGCAAGTATGCAACAAAATGTGGGAAATGCTTAGGATATTATTCCAAGAATTTGGAACATTGAGTCAAAAGAAATCTAAAACCTTTTATTCTAATACAAAATAAAAAGCAGGATAAAGTAGTAAAGCAGAATAAAAGTATACTCCTACATCATGATGCATTGCAAAGTAATTAGCCCTATCATATATATCATGATAATAAATAAAAAGATATTTCAGAACATGTGTGAAGGGAAAGAACCTTCAGTGGTATATGGTCTGAGTCAAGTTAAATGGCCACTGCCCAGCTGCAGAGGAAACAAATAAGTTTTTAAGATCTGCTTGTGGTGATTTTTCTCATGCTCTCAAAAAAACATCTCTTACAGCGTCTTTATTTCAAGAAAGGCCAAACCTTTTTATATACATTAGCACATTTGCCCCTAGTTTATTTCTGAGAAGGACAGGTATTGTTACCATAACTATAAAGACAGGGCGAAAAGATGCAAGAAGACTTGCTGCTGAAAGACCCCTGGGAATGCCCTAAAATAGTCTAATGAAGGACACCTCGTCCTCTCACTCAGAATTGGAGCCTCAGGAACAGGAACACACTTTAATACAGCCCAAAGCAGTTAGGACAGTCCTAGAAGTTTAGAGGAGTTGAAGGAAAGAAAGAAAAAGAAGAAAGAAGAAAGAAAGAAAGGAAAGAAAGAAAGAAAGAAAGAAAGAAAGAAAGAAAGAAGAAAAGAAAAGAAAGAAAGAAAAGAAAGAAAGAAAAGAAAGAAAGAAGAAAGAAAGAAAGAAAGAAAGAAAGAAAGAAAGAAAGAAAGAAAAAGAAAGAAAGAAAGAAAGAAAGAAAGAAAGAAAGAAAGAAAGAAAAGAAAGAAAGGAGGGAAGAAAGAAAAGAAAGAAAGAAAGAAAGAAAGAAAGAAAGAAAGAAAGAAAGAAAGAAAAGAAAGAAAGGAGGGAAGAAAGAAAGAAAGGAGGGAACAAAGAAAGAAAAGAAAGGAGGGAAGGAAAAAAGAAAGGGAAGGAAGAAAAGGAAAAAAAGCTGAACATTCAGCTCAGCAATTGAGAAAGAAAGATCTTGGGCCCTAGGTTGCTCCTATAATCAGAAAATAGTTAACAGACTCAAACTACTCCAGACTTAGGGTCTTAAAAAAAGTTGAGGCAACTCTTCCTGGAGAAGAGAACCAACTAAAAATTTACTTATGAAGTGTTTTTAATCTGATTGTTTTAAATCAGAGTATGAAGACTGAAGTTACACTTTCTACTCAGGAGATCTGCTATAGAAATAGATGTAGTTGTTCATTCTATACCTCAAGTTCATGTCCTTACACACCAAACTCAAGTTTCACCATCATCCTGGCTCTGTCAGTAGAGTAGAAGAAACAGCTCTTTTTCTTGTATGTAAAGTTAAAAGTTTAATAATTTTATAGCACTTTTGTTTTTAAAAGAGTTTTATGTAGTTTTAAAGCTATAACATTATTAAAATGATTGTGAGCAGAACAGACTTCCAGCACTGCAAGTGGAGATCCAGTATCGGAAAGAATCTCCTGAGCTGAGATAGCAGTGATTATGCTGGGACAGATTAGAGTATCTGCACAGGGAAAATCCTCTAGTTGGGGACCACAGCAGGATCCCATCCATCATATCACATGTTAGTTCAGAGAACTAAAACTCCTGAAGCATTTTGGCAGCAGGGAGAACTTTTAGCATCCTAATGCTTTTACAAGGCTGGATTTTTCTTTTCTCCCCAATGTGCTTCAAGATTTCATAACATGAGAAACATAGGAGCAAAAGTTAAAATGCTTTAATGGTCCCCATAGGCTATTTAAATAAACACTGTGATTGCAATTTAGACAATCTGGAGTCCATTCAATATTAAATCCCCACCCTAAACTACAGCTACTACACAAATAGGGAATTTATGGTATACTCCACATGGCCATTTACTACTGCAAGGATTGCCTCTTGACAATCATGGGGAGGAGCTAGCCAGGCCTAAGATTACACCAGTTAAATCTGTCAACAACTGGAGAGAAAGCTCCACTGAGCAAACACACTGATCCTCTCACACAGCCCGTCTTTGTCCTGACTTTGCTACAACTCCACTAATCTCATACTATCTTCAGCAGTGCAAGTAGAAACTTCTCTTGCAAGCAGCCGTAACAAAAGATGCCTTTATTTATTTTCACACACTGTATGTATATATTTATGCTGTCCCTTCCACTCCCTCCCCCGCCACTTCCACTCCTTCCTACAGACCCAAGCTTGATTGAAGTAAATCATAAGCTATTCTTTATCTCAGAAAAATACATGAAGAAAGTGGCGATAGGACTGATCAGGTTCCTTTTGACCAGGCCCTCGTAAAAATAATACTCCATAATGTATGGTTTTGCATGCAGCAGGGAAAAGAGTAGATTCAAGAATGAGACAGGCAATAAATATCCTAAAATATGGAGTGCCAAATTGAAACAATTGGGTGGTGAAATATGTAGAACCACTGAGTGTTCCTCCAACTGCTTTCAGACATCAGGTGGTTCATGGGATCATGGTGCCCTTTTTCATTTTTATGTACTGTTGAAAAAAATATTGTATTGGAGTAATATTTTAGCTATGGCATTAGAAAATTATTATTATTATTATTAATTGATATTTCTTCTGGTTATAAAATATAATATAGTATTTATGTTTAGGGAAGAAAGACATTTTTTAGACAAAATTTATTCATTAAAATGAAAAATCTTAATTCTACAACTCAAAGAATTTATTGACCAATGTATCCAGATATGTAATCACACTCAGATTTAGATAGAGTGTATTTCTGTCACCCCAAATCATTTATACATGCCCTTTTACAGATAATTCTGCACCAGAGTTGACCTCCATAGATGGATTTTTTCCCTAGAACAAAACTAGGTTACTTTTGCCTAGTCACTGTAGGTTAGTTTTGCCTGAAACAAATACGTTTAAGTCTTAGAGGGCAAACATGAGGCTGCAGGTTTTCTTTCTTTCTTTTTTTTTTTTTTTTTGGTTTTTATATATTATCTCACTTTGAACCTTTTTTAATCCTGAGTACAAGAAGAGACAAGTGTTTCTGTCCCAAGTTTCCGAGAGAGAGGATAACTTATTCAATGTAAAATTGCATCCGAAAATCTGAATTTATTATACTCAAATAATAAGTCAGGCTATATTTAAGCTATATAGACCATTAAATACAATTCCCAATTAATTATTTAAAAATTAAATGCATAATATGGGGAACCTGGGTGACTCAGTGGTTGAGCATCTGCCTTTGGCTCAGGTGGTGATCCTGGGGTCCTGGGATGGAACCCTTTATTGGGCTCCCCACAGGCAGCCTACTTCACCCTCTGCCTATGTCTCTGCCTCTCTCTGTGTCTCTCATGAGTAAATAAATAAAAACCTTAAAATAAATAAATAAAAATTAAATGCATCACATAATAAGAGTGTTAATAACAGTATTAACCACTTCCTGTCTAGTAGGTACTGAGCTGAAGGCTTGATCACACTGCCTCATTTTATTTATTTATTTTTTAAAGATTTTATTTATTTATTCATGGTAGACATGGGGGCGGGGGAGGGGGAGGCAGAGACACAGGCAGAGGGAGAAGCAGGCTCCATGCAGGGAGCCCGAAGTGGGACTCGATCCAGGGACTCCAGGATCACACCCTGGGTGCTTAAACCACTGAGCCACCCAGGCTGCCCACACTGTCTCATTTTAAATCTCATAGAAACCCTGTAAGGCAGATGTTGCTATCTCCATTTTGCACATGTAGCAAAAAGATGAAAATATTTGCCCACTTTTAAGTAATAAGTGGATTCAAATCTTGTACTTACTGACTCATCATTGTTGGTTCATAATAAGTGCTCAATAAATATGTGTTGAATCACTGGGTAAAAAGAATAAAAATGTTTGAAGAAAAGTAGGCTGCTTTGAAAATGCATTTTGTGATGGCATTTACAGGAAAAAAACAATTATAGAAATTGAAGGTTAGAGAATCTTGGACATTACTTGATCTCTTTCCCTCATTTTGGAGACGAATAAACTGGTACAAAATGATCTGTTCAACAGCATATAGTCAGATGATGTCGACTTGGGCTGAAAATCAGGTTTCCTGAGCCCCATTCCAGTATTTGTTCTTCTATGGTTCTAAATCAACCATACTGCATGGGTTCTAAATAAGTTTACAATTGAATTTGTCAAGTTTATCAACACTTAAAATAGCTGTAACAATTATTCTGTAATGTGTTACAAGGAGAACTAGAAATTCGAAGCAATATAGAACAAGGTTACTTTCCTTGAGATGCTAAGATACTTCATTGTCAAGAGAAGAATTAATCTTATGAGACTGTGAATATTATTAAATGTGTGTTCCTGAAAAAAAAAACACACACACACATCAAATAGCCTTATAAAAGATTGCACGATAAAGTATATCATTAAATATAATCAACCACCACAATTTATGGAACAGATAATATCTACAGTGAAAGTCAAGAAGGGATGAGATCAGCGTTGGCAGCAAATATCAAGGAATTTAAAGCTGATGTAGAAGTTATCATAGGCTCACAGATTTAAGAAGAGAAATCATCCAATGCAAATCCCTCATTTTATACAAGAGGAAATGCATACAGGGAGATGATAGTCTTTGCTTATGGCCACAAATCTCCTTGTTAGAGGCAGTATGGCCATAGCCACTCATTTCCAGTCCAGGATTCTGTCCATGAATGCCATTTTACCAACTTCTCCATGAGGCACTGACAGAGAAAACTTACTCCTCACCCAAAAGAGTAAAATAAGTTAACCATTAATGAAGTGGCTCATGCCTTAAAAGATACATTTAAAAAATATTACTTAGCAGAATAATAACCCAGTTGCTTCAATTTTGAATGTATTGCAACTGGACTTTGATACTTAGTACACATTAATTTCTTAAAAATAAAGAAACAAGATAAGTCACAGAGAATACATCTTCAAACTCATTCACTATCCTAAAATGCTTAGCCCCAAGAAGATTAAAAATGGAAAACACATTTTTACAAAACTACTTGTTTTCTGACGTCTTATGATGGAATATATTTCTGTTCTCCATTTAAAATTGTCACTGGCGCACAAGTGATTTCATCCTGTGAACCCATGAGGAATGCAACCACATGCAAGCCTTCCAGCTGTTGTTCATCAAGAATTGTAATATTTATTCTGGAAGAAGCAAACAACAGATGCACTTGGAGAATGTGAGTTCACCTGGTTCCTATAGCATATGAGCTCAACTTCAATTTGCTAGTCAATAAACATCTTGTAAAAGAGCAACAACCACCCAAAAATTAAAAATAAATAAAAAATTTAAAAACACCAGGTTCTGCAAATTTAAATTTTTGCCTCCATGTACAATCTTGATTTTAATCCATATCTTCAATACCACTCCCATTTAAACTGTAATTAATCAGTAACTGTTGGTGATATTTTTCTTTCCATGTTTTTTCTTTCCATTTCAATATCCTATGATGCTACTTTTTTTTTTTAATGGCATCTTCATTTTCTGGGACAATAACTTACACTTGGTTTAAAGATGACATGAAATGTATTTTCAGCTCTCTTTCTGATTTACAGCCATTTTCAATAAAACTGCCAACCAGGCATGAGAATCCATGAAAACACTTCAGGGTCCCTGGAGGACCATCTATCATTTTCAAATGAACATTTGTATTAGAAACCAGAATTTTTCAACAGCAATTCAAATTTAGACTTTTTACCTAGCAAGTACTCCAATTACACACTTCTGATATCATCTAAAAGGAAAATAAATAAAAAATAATATACAATGAATTTAAGCAATTGTACAAAACCAGGTAGAAAGAATAGACAATTTTTACTTATCTATTGCTTCCCTACTCTTGTTCCCAGCTCTTGGCTATTTTATAGGTAATATACAAAAGAATAAACAAGCATAGGAAAAAAGTGAAACTTCTATCAGATGATTTCTTGATAAATTTCTGATAAAACTGTAGTGGCCTAATAAGTTATCTTTTTTGGATAATCTATAAATTTCATTTTTTAAAACTAATCCGTCCCTTTTGCCATATATTTTAAAGAATGAGCCTATTAAAATGACCTTAGCATGGAAAATTAAAAGCAACCTTAAGTCTTAAATCTGTGATATTTAAAATAAAATTAGTTGATTGAAAATTAAACTCTACTGAATATCTGACTCTGAATAATGAATAATTCAGTCAAAATATGTTTATCTTTGTTTCTATCAATGTTCAATGTATAGATTATTCAAATAGAGTCTATTCCATCAATATTTATAGAATGCAGCGTCTAGAATCCAGGGTCTCAGACCATGGGTCCGTGGGCAAGGAAGTTCTCGTAGCAGTGTTGGATGGAGCAATAAGAATCCAATCTGGGATACTGTAGTACTTTATACTACCATATTCTATACTGAGAATTTGTATAGAATTCTTCAAAAAAAACAAACAACTTTGAAAAAAAAATCCCTAGGCAGAGCAACAGAGGGTGAGAGCCTGAACTTGGAGAGCCAGATAACCTGGCTCCAAGCTTGGATCTGCTGCTCAACAATAGGAAAATAACACAACTTTTTTGTAACTTTGATTCCTCATCCGGTAGCATAAACTTGCTCAGTATAAAGTAAGTTAACATACATAAAACACTTAATACTGTGCCTCACACAGAGTAAGTGCTATATATATCTTTGCTATTATCTTTTTTAAAAACATAGTTGACACAATATTACATTAATTTCAGGTGTACAACATAGAGTGATTTGATAATGATATACATTCTATACAGTTCTATATGTTCACCACAAGTGTGGTTACCATCTGTCACCGTACAATGCTATTAACAATACCATTAACTGTAATTCCCTATGCTGTATCTTTCATCCATATGACTTATTCTTTCCATTACTGGAAGTCTGTACCTCACACTC
Source organism: Vulpes vulpes (assembly GCF_048418805.1). Taxonomy (NCBI): domain Eukaryota; kingdom Metazoa; phylum Chordata; class Mammalia; order Carnivora; family Canidae; genus Vulpes; species Vulpes vulpes. The sequence goes on along the minus strand of NC_132787.1, from coordinate 22,709,870 downwards.
TTCACCCATTTTGCCCATTCCCCACCCTCCTCCACTCTAGCAATCTATTTGAATAGTCTGTTTTTGTTTAACTGTATTATGGACCTAGTTTCTCTTCCTATTTAGAGTACAGCACTTGGAGGCTAGAGACTATGTCTTATATTTTTATACTGTCACCAATCTCTACTGCAGTCCTATTGTCTAGGAGCTATTTATATAGTATATAGATATATAAACAGCAGTAGTAATGGAAGAACAAGTATTGAGAAATTGTTCAAACACAGGAGAGAAGAGTTTAGACTAAAGGGAAGTATGGATGGAAAAAGAAAAAGAAATTACCAACTTCCAAGTGGCAGCATTTTGGACCAGGAAAACAGTGGGATAAGTTAATTTGATGGAGTTCTTTCTAATTGAGGGACAGACAAAGCTGGACTTGGATTTTCCTCTGTGATCATATTTTCTCTTATGTATATGTTCTTCCTACATATTTATTCATTCTTACAATAGTTTTTTTTCTATACTCCGGAAGACCAGCTTGACAGTACTTTGCTGTCATAAAGATGCACTACAAAGTTGAATGGAAGGATCTAAAAGAGGATGGTCACATTCTAAGGTCAAAATCATAAAGGAAATCCATAGCTCTTGAAAATAGCAGCCAAATTAAGCAATTTGCTGGGCTATACCATCTACCTATTTGTTCCAAGAGAATTTCCCCACAGAACTTGATGTTCTTAACAAACAGTAGAACTCATTACCTTATACTGATATTTTTATCATTATAGCAGATTAGATAAAGTGGATGCTTGTTTTAATTAGAAAGATGAAAAATTTGAAAACACTTAAATGGTTCAAGTCAAGCTCAGAGTAATGATGAAAACATTTGGTCAAACATAAAATCATGAGATTTTACAGAGATTTTTATGAGACTTTACTTGATGCACATTTTTGTGTCATTAATTTTAATAGGACATTTTAAACAAATCTAATTGAATGGGAAACAAAGTTCTATGTAGATAAATTATAGAGTAAGTTCAATGCAACCACAGTAATTCCTCTTTTTTTTTTTTCAAATTCACTTTTTGCTTCCAAATTCACCGATATTTCCAAATGCGGATATAGATGTGCTTGACTAACATTAGGCCACACACAGGAATCAAATACATTTATTTCTACCTCTTCTAAGATTTCAGTGATGTCCACGATTTTTAAATCCTGCATTGCCACTAGATTGCAAATGATACCAAATTTAACAGATCAAATCAATCCTGTATACTCGATGCCAATTCTATAGAAAGACAGTAAATGATCTCACAATCTTAAATCAGAAAGGAAAAAAAAAAAAAAAAGCTACCACCTGCACCTGGATAGCTACTAGCAGTGATTATAAAAACTACATTAAATACAGTTAAGCATTGCTGTACATTTTCGTACCTATTTGATTAATGACAAAAGTAGTGACAGTTGCAATATGCAATCTAATGTTTATACCCAAACAGTACATCAGTCATTTAGCCTGAATTTACCTTACTCCCACACAAGCCTGATTTCAGGCTCAGTGTTTATTTCTATAATAAACAAACAAACAGGGATGCCTGGGTGGCTCAGCGGTTAGGCGCCTGCCTTTGGCCCAGGGCGTGTTCCTGGAGTCCCGCAATCGAAACGCGAAACGCGCATTGGGCTCCCTGCATGGAGCCTGCTTCTCCCTCTGCCTGTGTCTCTACCTCTGTCTCTGTGTGTGTGTGTGTCACTCATGAATAAATAAATAAAAACTTAAACAAACAAACAAACAACAAAAACAAAAACAAAAACAAAAAAACCCAAACCCTCAATATTCAATTTGAGGATTCCTACTTTTTTCACATGAACAAAACTTGTATGTGTAAAAGAAAATCCCAAAACTGTTCAAACCACACTTTTGAATTTGCTTTAAACATTTATCTGAAGCATTTATCACACCTCTCTCAAAAGTCTGATGCCCAACTTAGAAATCTTAACTAAGACTACTGCATAATATGAGGAATTTGGTGTCTGCTCTTTAAATTGTTTTGCTTTTTTTAATTTTCCAAATGCAAATGTGCGACCTTTGTGTTGATAGATCATTTACTTCATTAACAGTCATTAGCATTTAGAAACAAGGACCACAGGTTTTCCTTCTCAAACCATGTAAGACTTAAATGGAAAATAAAAGATATATTTGTTGAACTTTTCTTTCAATAGACAAGAGTCCGAGTTAAAAAATCCCACCCTTTCTCATCAGAGGACTATGGTCTGAGTGAACTGTGCTACAGAGGAATGGAAAAAAAAAAAAAAGATCTAATTTGAAAAGTGGTCACTTTAAACTGCAGACAGATACATAGGAGATAGAGCCATAATCCAAAGCAGCCCACCTGAATTTGAGAAACTTTTTTATTATTTTAATTAAGAAAATTATACTTTCAAAGGTATGGTTGAAACCACAACTAAAAAAGAAAAAAGAAAAAAGGCTGAAATAAGCAAACCCAAAGTTTGAATGTTCCTCAGCTGGATTCAAACTGAAAGAAATCACAGACTCGCATGGCTGGAGTTTTATTTGTTTGTTTGTTTGACTTTTGCTAAACTGTTTTATTCATGAATATTTTTCAAAGGAGCCTAGGAGGCCAAAGTAAAATGACACTAATGTACAATGTGGTACAAAGGAAACACTCAGAATGCACAAATGCCTGTACATAAAGGCAAGCTGCTGCTTCCTCCCACATATATATCAGATTTACATATATATATATATATATATATATATATATATATATATATATATTAGCAAATCAAAAGAAATTAAGTTAGCAAGTGGAGAGGAAGATAGATAGCCAATAATTAGATGTGGATTAAGGGAATAAGAAAAGTGTGGAGAAAGTTTGCTGGAATTGGAAAAACGGAAATGGTCCTTTCCTCCCATTGGTTTCATTTAAATCCTGCTTCTAGAATGTGGGAGTATTTAGGAGTTTTGGGGCTTTTTTTTTTTTTTGCCTTTTTTTTATAGGCCTTGTCCAACATGTGTGGCATCTAGCATCTGGGTTTGGGTGGCTTATTATTATCTTTCTAAACATATAGTTTGATATTCCTTTAATTAAAATGGTGACCATCACCCAAAACAACTTTTCTGGAGAAGGACCTTTTAAACCCACAAAACCCAGGCATGGGTTTGTTGAACCTGCAGGCAGTTGTGTTTAAGTGAGCATTAAAGACTTGGCAAGCCCTCTGCGCTCTCATTTTCTTATTCTCTATTATCTATCCACTTAATAATTTCAGAAACCCTAATCAGACTCTAACCAAAAAAATCCACACAGTGCTTGGGATAGAATGATAATACCATCTGTTTTCATTCTTATGTGGGTTCTTTCCAGCCATACAATCCAGCATTCTGGCTGCTTACTTTATAATGATCCTAACATTATAGGTGATTTAAAGGAAAGTCTCCTATGTCACTGTCTCTTGCAAGCATGCAGAATCTTTTCAATTCACAAAAATCTTTTCAATTCAACTAATATTTTCATATTAGTGTTGATTGCATTTGAATTCTATAGATAAATAGAACCAATCCCAATAATTTAAAATAAAAAAAAGAAATGAAAAACAAAGCTACTTCTTGCTTTTTTTGGTAATGGTTGGTAAGACAGAAAGCTCTTCTAAAAGAGTTTATTGGGCATGTGACTCCTAATTCTCCTGAAGTCTTGATGGCAATGTTAAAAATAAGATAGCTAAGCCATCCCTAAAAATAGAACTGATTTGCTGAGAACCTTCATACAATGACTTTTCAAATGCACAGCTTTTACCATATTCATTAAGAATTAGATTATAGTATCATTACTTGTGGATAATAAATGAAGAAATGCTGGTATCATTTCCTTCTAGTCATGGTAACAAGTACGAATTCAGAGCAAAGGTCAAATGCTTTTAAACTCTTTGATACAGGAAAAATTAGCCAATGATATGGAAAAATACACTCCAAATAATTCATTTTTGCAGATTTTAACAATCAATATGGAGCACCATATGATAGATATGGCTCCAACAGTCTGTATCAATCATGAAGATTGGCAGTGGCAAACTACACAGACCAATTTTTGTCATGCTACCACAGTCGATTTTACAGACTATGTGTAACCAAGACTTACTCTGGTGCTTTCCCTGACACACCACACAGCCCATTCCAAGATCTGCTTCCAACACATTCAAGGGCTTTTCTGAACCAAACCTAACTGAAAACCTTTGGAGACTGGCACACAATTCTTATGATACTCCATGTTTTCCTTCCAAAGGCTGCATCTTTAATACATTATATTGGGTTTTTCCCATCACACATTTAATGTGTGAAATTTCTAAACTCTTCCCCTTCACTTATCTAAATTGAACTTTGGCAGCCAACAGTTAACTGTTGGAGAGTTGCTTAAAAATGATCAGACCCTTTCTAGATCTGATTGCAAGAGGTATCAGTGCCAAGATAGAGATTTCGGTCTTCATCATACACAAAATCAATATGTATGCTTTGCTCTGGAAAGAAAGCCACCTTGAAAATAATTAATAAAACATCAAAGCTGCATACAACTTCAAAAATTCCACATAAGCCTGAAACATTCAAGGCAATTAAAAGAAATTACTAATTTATATAAGGTGGTACTTCTCTTTGAAAGGTGTATATATATATAGAGAGAGAGAGAGAGAGTGAGAGAGAGAGAGAGAAGGGAGGGAGACTAAAATCTCAGTTTTGGCTTCAAAATGGCAATTTAAAATCTTAACATATCCATAGCAATTATGAATGTTATATTAAATACATAAGCTTTGAAAAACTATAAAAATAACTTGAAAATATTTAAATAATATCAGAAGCTATAGAGAACTACAACTATCATTTTTTTCTGAAACACAATGCATAGGCATATTATCAAAATTGGAAAAAGGCATAAAATTGATATTATAGTATGTACATAGATGAAATGAGACCTCCATAAAACACATGACAACAAAATAAATCTCTCATGTGTCAGTTGCATTTTACCATCCTACAGAGTCAACTTTCATTTATTTATTCTTATATACATCTTGCTTAGTGGTGGATATTTTTAAAAACAGGTTAAAAAAAAGGTGACTAAGAAGCACAGTAGATATGGAAGATGGGGAGGGATGGGGTGGTAGGAGAAAAGGGAAGGGGGGAGGGAGGGAGGAAACAGAGAGGGAGGGAGGCAGAGGGAGAGGAATAGAGAATGCATCACATATTAGGGAGGCACCTGAGAAAAGCAAAGATTGACAGAAGAGATGATGTTTCTTTTGGCTTTTGAAGAAGAGCCAGTCTTTGGAAGCTGTGATTGGAAGGTTGCACATCCTTACAAGAGTAAGCAACTGCATAGAGAGGAAGATGGAATGTTCTGTTTGGGTAAGAAGATAAAGGTCTTGTTTACCTGACTTAGGTGTTTAGACTTTATCCAGTAGGCAACTGGAAGTCCTTAGAAGTTTTCAATCAGGAAGATGACATTGTCAGATCTGCATTTTTAAAAGAGATTTGTCATTATCAATGAGATAAATGGATCTGTAACATGATACAGGAGGTCAGGAGTCTACTCAGGAGAAATCCGTGATATACTATGACAGATGGCAAGAACCTCAAGTAAGGTGGAAGCATTGATGCTTGACAGCAATTCTCTTGTGCTCTCTGTAAGGCCCTAACCCTATATCCAATCCAATGTATTGATTTGAAGGACCCACATGGCTTTTTAAGACTTTATTTAGCATTTCCAGAATATACAACGTTGCAGAGCACCTTGTAAGACATTTCTTAATCAAACCTCTAGACGTCCTTAGAAATGAAAGGATAACAAGTTTTATTCACTATAGAAAACCATTTTAATAGAAATACTGTTACTATGACTTGGTGCCTCTGCATCAACTGACATACTTCTCTGTCATTAATCTTTTACATCTGATGATACAGCAAAAACTACAACTGTGTCTAGTTGCAAACTGTATCTCTCTTCCCCATGAGTTTTGCTCTGCTCAATGTCACGAATGATGATCTGCCAAAATGATGAAAAGACGTAACATTTGTCTGAAATGAGAGGGAAAAAGTAGAAGGATAGGAATACACTAATCATGGAATTAGAGACCAAGAAGCTGCTTTAGAATTTATTTAGTAAATATTTTCACTTTAAAGATAAAGAAATCTTGACCCAGTGAGAATAAGTGATTTGCCCGAGATAAAATCAACTCCTAAGAAGACCATAAGAAATCATGTAATGGTTAACCCAGATTTCTAAAGCTATTTATTCTCTAAATTACAACAAATATGTTAATAAAATAATGAGGAAAATGTTTTTTCTCAAGGACCTAAAAATGATAACTATTAGATATTTTTATATTTCCCAGATTAAGGAAGAAGTTTGTTTTATGTGTATTTTTATTAAATGAGAGGGAAGTTATTTAGTATTTATCCACAAAGTTGAATTAATAACATCCTAATCCTGCAATGGCACTAAAACATATAAATAATTTGAAACCATTGATTAAAATGATAATTTCTCCAGGTCCAATATATAAAATAAGGAGGTAAGTCAGTCCTTTGGTATATCTTTTTTTCCCCCTTTCGTATATCTTAATGATAACTAATTTTATAGCATGATTGAGTTGGCCAATTCCTCTTTTTGAGATATCTGCTATTTAATCTTTTTTTCTGGTTATAGTCTACAGCTTGTTTGTGTTTTGATACGTGATTAAACCACTATAATGCATTAGTATTTAAGTCCACCTCTGGGTTTTAAAACAGCGTAATTATTCCAAGACAGAACTAAAAGGGGCTGCCAGATAGAATTTGTGTGTTGTCCACATTTCCATCACTTCATTTATTCAGAGTACAAGCAATGGAAGGCTTACAGAGCAAACTTCAAAATAATAATACATTGTTCAAATTCAGGAATGAGAGTATACTAGTTTACTTCCTGTTATTCTAAAAAAATAGCAAAATTTTGATAAAGTTAGTTGGGAGCAAATTCATGTACATAAAATAAAAATACTCTTCTGAAAGGACAAAATATCTAAGGAAAACTTGAAGAAGTGGAAAAATGCCTTTGCATATAATAACTGCCTGTACCAAAACACATAGATATTTGGGGAAAATATTCAGTAAAGATTAACCATCTCTATGTTTGTAAGGCTAAGAATATAGAGGAGATCAGGAAATAAATGTATAATGTCTAATCCCAATTTGATATTAACTAATAAGCACAGCAACATAATCTCCCACCTCATTTCTTACATTCTTCCTCATTAATAGAAAGTAACATCCCACTACTTTAAAAGATCAAAATAAAAGTTGGTTCAATTGACTTTAATTTTTGCATGTATTGGGAAAGTATGTATGATTTTTATACCAAGAGGAAAGAAGCTGTCATTGCTAATACTAGTGTCTATTGTCTGTATACTCCACCCAGGACTATGGACTGTGTTGAAATTTCCAATGTTTGAAGATCTGCTTCTTTGCCCTTTGAACTGTAAGTCACTTTTGTCCCAAAATATTGTTTGCTGCATTCTGATTGATCTGTGTGCTTTTGCATCTTCCCCAGGATCCCACAGCTATGCCACATTGCTTAAACCATGCGGAGGGAGCACAAATATTTGATAAGCAAAGGTGATTTTTCCAAGTCTCTGTAGGGGAAGAAATGGCATTGTTGCTAGTGTATGATTTTAATATGTCTTATTGTGATGGTTAAATTAAAACAAAACAAACAAATCAAGCTTGGCAAGGAAGCCAGGAAAAAAAAAAATTAAGGACAATTCTATTTACCGGTATGTATATAAATTAGGATTACCTTAGCTGGGTCTCTGTAATCATTAGCAGTAATATGCTTATTAACTTGTTAGTTTAATACATATGGCATCAAAGTAAAATCTAATGATGGAACCAAGCAAAATCACAAAATGATCGTTTTCTCTCTTTACCCTAAGCTGAGCAAGGAACCTTTCCAAGCAGTGTGAACTCATTGGCTTCCCCATAACGCTACAGAGCTCACGCTGCCATATAACTGGGAATCAGAGAGGTGAGGTCATTTCATCACTCCTTGCAAAAAAATGCAAAACGTCTGCTAAAATCTGACTTCATTTGATTTACTCTCCAAGACTGTTTTTTATTAAATATGTTTGACTGCTATCTCTAATTAAATGTAGAATTAATTTTGGCAAACTAACCACAGATGCAGTTTATGTTCAATTTTATCAGACAGATTTATTTATAAGCTGTCAACTTCTTGAAAGACTTCATTTTGGAGCAGTTTTAAATTGCTAACAGTAGCTGTAAATGGAGCTACTGTTCTCTGGAACACTAAAGGAAAAGTATGCTATAAATGTCCGTTCCATCTGTGAGGAATCATAAAACAATCACATTCCTTTATTTTTTTTTTCCTCCGTAGGACCTTTATTAAATTAGTTCAACTCAATTAAAAATAACTTCAAAAACATTTCAGAGCCTTTTGTTTCATGGAATACTTGGAACTCTCTGCACGGAACGTCACCCTTTTAACTAATCCCTTTTAGTAAATGGAGGAGAATAGTGGTATTGTGACTTCAGACAGTGCTTTCAAGGGTCTCTACTGTACCGAATTGAGGTCACTGCAAGACAATGCCCAACACCCAATAGCCATTCAAACATTCTTCACAACTCTATCAAACGTGTCTTTCTTTCTCTCACCCGCTTTCTCTCATGGCAAACTCAGGGGACAATGGAAAAGCCTCCAGCACCATTTATGGTCACCATATTTGCACATGACAAAGTCTATTCTTCCTGGTTTGCCAACTCCCTGTAAAAAGAATGGACCCTGGGATAGATTTTCCCACCATTACTGTTATTCAAACTTATTTTGTATTTAATGATTTCTGTTGTTGTTGTTAGAGGGCTGCTACGTGGCATTGGAGAAGCTGACTTGCTATTTTCGTGCCTGTGTAACAAAGCAGAGACTAAATGCAGAATTAAATATGTCACATTATAGCCAGCATATGCATGATGGAGTGTACAATCTAGTACAAAACGGAGACAAATGATGAAGTTGGAATTATTATACCTTGTCTTATTGTCTAGCATTAACAGTATTATAAAACTTACTGTTTACCCATGAACCACCACGCCTGTGCCCCACAAGCACTATTTAGTTTTGCTTGGGAGTTTTTATGGCTGCAGCCACAAACAAACAAAATCAATTGCTGTAAATTTTTCTCACCAGGGCTGCTCCTTTTTGAACGAAGGAAAAAAAAAAAAAAGATGTATCCAGAGCGTCGTCCTCCAAACAAACAAGAAGAGCACATATTTGCAAGCTATATAGTAAAGTTGTTATGATGAAGATTTTGATTTTAATTAAGAATGGGATTTGTAGGACAATTAGTGAGATGTAATATTCTTTGCAAGAAACAGTACCCTTATTGGAAATACCATCTAAAATGGAGTGGGGGCAGTTGGAGCTGCACAGAGACTTATTTCTATGGGTTTCCACAGTTAATGAGAAAGAAAAAATACGAAGAAAATGTAGGTACCTCACCTGAAATGCTGGAATACAAGTGCTGTTTGCCTTTGTTTTTCCTCCTTAATTTTCCTTTTTAATTTAAACCACAGATATCTGTGCTGTTGAGATTTCAACCAGGTAATCCTCTTATCACTAATAATGCTTATAAGTTATTTCTTCACATTTATTTTAAACCACTGATTATTAGGACTATACCTCATCTATCTGATGATTTTATAAAGCTGTAATAATATATTTAATGATAACAAAGGCAACAAGTTCTCCAGTTATTTTGGATATGCTCAGGTGCCCTGACATTAAAAAGAGGGCTTTTTAATTGTGGAGAAGGAATTTAATATTCCGTCTTTGGAATCAGACATATCTAGTATATGAAATAAACATAATGAAAATTTAATAATAAAATTAATAAGTTCAATTTAATAGGTGTATATAAGATTTTTGTACCTTATGTTTTCAAGAATATATGTGTACTTAATCACAAAAAATCTTTAACAAATATTAAAATATAAATTTTTACAGGTGACATTATCTGATCATAAGTTAATAGAAGTTAAGTAAATAATAAAAACTATTTTTTAAAAAGAGGGCTTTTTCTTATTTTAGAGAAAATAATTTGTATAATTGCTTAAATGTTGATATGACTATTTCCTTTACAGTATATAAATTTTCATGTGTTATGCAAACTAAACATGCATTTATTAATCAAGTGCCTGATAATTTTCCAAGTTTATTCAACTAATTTCGTAACAAAATTTTCAGTTTTTCTTTCTCTAAACAATAAGATTAAACATTCCAAAGTGAATTAAGGGATCTCCTTCTTATAGCAGATGGAAAAAAATATTAATAGTATGACACCAGATATTATGCTGTGAATAATAAAGGCCAAATATATATAATCACATGTATGTAGTTGAAAACATGTCTTGAGCTCAAAATTCTGCAATATTTATTCTACAGGATTAAGCATATGCTATCTGCCAGGCATTGTACCAAACAATGGTAAAGTATGATACACACTGAAAATATCTTAATGCAGTTTATAATATGCTGGAATGACATACTACTAAACTGGTATAATCATTCACACTGTATGAAGGGCTCAGACACACAAATACGTTTAAGATTTCTTTCACTTTACAAATTGAAAGTGCAAATTCCCACTATGGCAGGCAGGCTGGATATAATTTATGGTGGCTATTGAGTTCCCATCTGAAAGGCATCATGGGAAGTGTAGTAGAGCTGAGATTGAGAACCTTGGGGAACACAGAAGGCAACAGAAACATGTGGATCATAACAAGGAATATTCAGTGGCCCATCATCTAATAAGGCTATTTATATGGGATTAAGGCAAGACAGGTCTGGAAATTTAGATTGGGGCCGTAGTGTATTTAGTGGGCCTTAAGTGCTACCCTCAATATGATCAATTGGTATATGACAAGATGGGTATATACCTGGTTGGCTGTAACTACAAATGCTTGAACCATGTGAAATTGTCAACCTTTATATCCAAGTGATATGTGAATAGAGGCAGTAGAGAGGGAAGAGAGACCCAAAAAGAATAATGCTATTTGTGTCTAGATTCAGGAGGCAGAAGGGTGAAGGTAGATCAATAAAATGGTTACATGAGAGTCTCCTGAAAAGCCAGAATTCACACTTAATTTCCTCAGTATAACTGAAAACATGGGGCGGCTCCTGCATTTTTTCTCCAGCGTTAGCTTCAAAATACAACAAATTTCATATTTTGTGTATCTTTCTAACCTAAGATCCCCCATTCTTTATTTTGCTCTTTTATTTTCCTTTGATTAAAATTAAAATGTGTGACGTTTTTAAAATGAAATTTCAGTTTAAAAATATTTCTTTATACATTTACCTCAGAATCCAAGAAAACATAAATATGGTACTTCACCACTTCAAACATCCAACCATCCTACCAAGTACAATAACTGTGTAGTTATTACCAATTATCATCTTTAATTTCAAAGAATGGTCCTCCTCATATAATTTCTAGTCATGCTCCACCTCCTATTTTATCCTACAACCCCAGTGGAAATTCAAAAGGTGTGTACTATCCTTTAATAGCTGTCCTATTATAGTCTTATCCCATGGCTTACCTAATTATAAATGTGAAATCTTAACTATGATAGCTACCTTTCTACTGATTCATAAGCTTTATAGAACATCAATGATGCTAAATGGATCTTAAATATAATCACTTAGATATCTGCTTTATTCAATTTCTAGCTACTGATTTTGGGAAGACAGGCTGACTTCAAAATCACTGGGGACCACCTGCAAAAGGAGGGTATGTGTTCTTATCTAAGACAATAATAAAGACAGCTGACCTGCTGAGGCACCACATTCTTACTCAGTAACTTTGGTCAAAATACGAGGACATCTCCTTCTGATGAACCTTGCCCAGCAAGCAAGAGCATGGCTAGCAAGAGGTGCAAGGGGTGAATGTCAGCTCTGTTCAACTCTATTTATGTCCTCAACTAGCTACCTTCAGGCATGTGAAAGCTATATTGTTGAGTCTGGGGCTCAGGCTAAACATTCTATGTATTCCATATACATTATCTCCATCAAGTCTCACAATAGCTCTGAGTTAGGTGCAATGACTGTGCCCATTTTTGAGGTAAATGAACTTGCCTAAGGTCTCAGCCAGTGTAAGCATCAAAGTTGTTAGATAAGCATTCTGACCTCAAAGCCCTCATTCTTACTCACAATGAATTATTGGAAGTATCATTATGTTAAACTAAGATTTAATTTCATACTTTTTAATATAACTATGTTTTGTTAATTATTTGACTATAATAATATTCATGTATATCAGTGGTCATGGGCTGATTAAATCTCACAGACACAACATAATCCATTGCTCCTTTGGGAAACAACTTCTGAATAAATGGGAGAGAGGTGTATCTAGAAAGATATTCCACCAATGATTTCAAATGTGTCATATTTGAAAGAAGAAAAAGATTCTTCTATTTTGGAAAAAAAGAAAACCTTGTCATTAACAGAGAATAAACACTACTATTAATTTTTGGCAAAGAAATTACAAGGAACTATTATTAATGGACAAAGAAATTAATTCTGAAAACACCCCTCCCTCTGATGCCCTCCTCAAAATAAAAGTTACTCAGCACATTTAAACTAGTAAAAAAATTACCAAAGGAAAGATAAACAATGTAAGTTATCCACACAGACAAGCAAGCCTGTGCTCAAAAACAAAAGAAATAGACAAAATGTTTAAATTACACTAATAATATTTTACTTGGTAGTAAAACACTTCTTAAAACATTTCTCAACTCAAACTAGTTTTGCCAAATCAAAAATTTTCTTTTGGGTAGTTAAGAAAGCCAAGAGTATTCAAAATGATTTTAAAACCGTTTTACCTATTACGGTCTTTGCTTCCAAAGGAAGCATTGGCAAACATAATTTGGCTGTTAAGGGAGAGAAAACACTGTACATTTTTTTCATTGTCAAAATAAACCTTAGTTAAGAAAGTCCTGGTTGGAAATAATTTAAAACCTCTGAAGTATTGGGTAAAAATCAGTACACACTGCAGGCTGTATGGCCTTAGAATGTTTTTCCCTTAAGATATGATTCAAGAAACAGTGGAGAGTGCAGTGCTAAACTCACCCAGTACTTATAGAAATGTCCCAAGAATAGAAAACCTATTTGCTTGTTTTTAAAATAATTTTAAACTCACAGACTTTGGATTATAGAATTTCGAAAACAAGAAGTGGAAGAGGTGTAGGGGAAAGAGTAAATAAATTGCCTTAGGAAAAATTAGTTTCAAAATATATTAATGGAGCTAGAGAGTAGGAGAAAACTTGAGAAATTATTTCCCAGGTATTGATGCTTCATCCACAAAACCAAAACTTAAAAATCATGTTATTATTTCATTTCTAGGAACTATAGTTCTCTCTATGGAGTCTGTGTGGTCCAGAGTAAAAACATTCAGGAAAACAGTTCTGCTTTATTTTTTTTCTCTCTTTAAATTAGTCATTATATACAAATTCACTAAGGTTGGTGAGTATTTTCAAACTCAGTGAACATGTGACTGTAGAATACAAAAAAATCATAATCAAATATTCAAGGTTTAGAATGTTATATTCATTCATTCAATGAATCATTATTTTTGTCACAGCAATATTTCAAGAATCCTTCTGAAAGTACCAAATACAGGGTTCCAAGATCTTTAAACAAAAATGACATATAAATATCATGTTTTCACAAAATTTAGAATGATCTGTTTTTTTAAAATGATTTAAATATGCATTTAAGTACCTAGTACCAACGGCTCCTGCATATGTTTCTACATGTTGGACACTGCCCAGGCAGCTACACTATAACCACATGTTTAAAGAACTACCAAGTCTATTCTCTCTCTTTCTCTCTCAGTCTTTCTCTCTCTCTCTCTCTCTCTCTCTATATATATATATATATATATATATATATATATATACATACACACACACACACACACTTTTAGGTTGTTTTCATTATATAATCATTAGCAATAATAATAGTTATTGTTCCACAAATTACTAAAATTTTAATCATAAGTATGAGTGAAATGTGTTGATAACAAAAAGGTTGTATTGACAAATATTCAAAGACAGATGTTGTGGTTTAATTGCAACACCCACCCTGTGCATATATTTAAACAGTAATATGAAGCAATAAATATTCTTTATCTTTATTACTTATCTTCTCGTTTCTATTTTTACCTACATGTTTATTAAAGTATATGGAATAAAACCAATCAGGTGCTTTGCTTACAAGTGTCAGGCTGATTTACTTGGTTACTAGGGTGTAAAGGTTTACCTGGGCAAGATGAATTTATTTTATCTCTGATAAAATGATTAAAATGGCAGATTATATGCTTTTTATTCCACCTGAAAGCAAATACTCTGAGAAGTGATTACGAATGTGATATATTGGGGGAGCAACTAACTTCAAGTTAAGGTGTCATTCCTAGTTATAAATTCTGAAATCATTTAATTTTCTATTGTAGAGAGTGCATTTAGAATGTATGGAAACAATCACATGCCACTTTTCTTTTTTTTTTTTTTTTTTTTTTTTTTTTTACATGCCACTTTTCTTAAGTACTTTTTCCCCTTTGGAAATCTTCCTTTTAAAATATGGAAGGGAGTTAGCACGTGAAAAATAGATTGGTCTAAATATTTACAGCCTCCATTTATTCAAACAGGCAAAAATCAAAGTATCTCTTGTTTCCCTCCACTACAAATGGAGCCAACAGGGTCTCCGTGTAATGAAGAGAGACACAGAGCTCTTTACTCCTCACACTTCCTCCGGCTGATATCTCAGAAATGGGCCAAAATTCAGGAGGAGGAATTTCCATTCCCCCAGGAGAGGTGTGAGCAATGGGTGAGGATCTCTGACCTTGTATTTCAGAAATCCTAAGAGAAAGTATAGATTCCCCTCACCATAAATCTCAGCTTTTCTTCCTGCTAAGTCAAGGTTGTATCAACATAGAGCTAATGAACCAAAAATATATTGATCCTACATATTTTCAATATCGATCTAATGGTGGAAGTAGATTTTAATGGAAAGGGTTCATTTTGAATAGACTGAACTTCCCCCTGTTCCCTGTAATTATGAGCTCTGGAGAAGCTGTTTTAGCAATTGTTTATTGTTATCATTTATATAATAGGATAAGTTCTTTCATTAATATAAGAACAGTATAGTATCACAGTTTTGCTACTAAAAGCTGTCTTGGTGAGGTTTGCATAGACACTGAACTATCAAACATTTCCCTGCATATGCCGAATCTGGAAGAGACAATAAAATACTATTTGGTGAACAGGGGAACCACCGAGAGGAGGCAGAGGCACGCACATATGGATTTGATTACTTGAATGTAAGTGATTAATCTGGCAATCTAATATTAATTAAGATATTTTGAATGATGTATTAAACACTACAGGCTAATTTTAGTCTTCCCTCTATCTATCCACCTTCTAATCACCACCAGTTCAGATGATTTGCTGTTTTCACTCTAAGATGGCTATAGATTCTTACATTGGTAAAACATCATTTTATTCCCTATATCAGTGAATCATTTGCAAACTTTTCCATCTCAACACATTTGAGAAATATTAGACAATCCTATCAACAACTGTAGTCCATTATAGCAGTAATCTTAATAAGGGACATAAAAGAGAAGTATTTTAAAAATGCCTTGTTCACTCGGCCTTCTGAATCTCACCCCATAGATAGGTATCCTATGGTTGAGAATCATTTCCAATTTACTTAAGAATGTAACAAAAGTATGCCTGAGATATTCATAATAAATTTGCTGATGACTCGTTAAAGAGTATTTAGATAACACCAGTAATATACTGGTTGCAAATGAAAATGACTGGTGCCCATCCAAAAGTCAGTAATATATCTGTGTAAAAATATCTATATATTTTCAGAGAATAAAAATATTAGTGAAGAGGTAAGATAAAAGAAATGTAATTGCAAGCTGATCAATAATTCCTTATTTTAGCTCTTGCTTTTAACAAATTCCTCCATATATAAGAGAGAGCAGATTTTTCTGCTTCATCCTAAAAAACAAAGAACGATTGCTACTCCCTTCCCCCCAGTTTCTATATACAGTCACTAAAACCCATCTGCATTCCAGTCATCATTACAAATGATAGCTTTGCCAGATCTAGTCCCATAAATTGATATATTGGAAAAACTGGCATGAATATTTTAATGCCCTGCCATTCTAAAGAATGAGCTTTAGGTTTTATATTTATATATGAATATTAGGAACTTATATATGATCATAAAAAAATTTAACCAAATAGAAATTTAATTTTTGTTAATTTTTAAAATGTATATCTTACAGAGCTATATTGTCATCTTTGATAAATGTGGGAAATTGAGGCACAGAAGTACCCTCTAGGTGATAACCAAACAGCATATGACAAAGAGCAGAAAGACTGGTAAAATGCCCATGCCTTATGTGCTTTCCTCTCTGGTCTAAACACCAGATTGCCATAGAGATTCCTATAAGAAATTCTTTAAGATGAGACCTGAATAGTTAAAGTAAATGGAAGATGTATTCTGAATGTGGAGATTCTCAGCTACTATATTTCCTTCTTCATTTCTGTAAAGTTAGTTGGCTCTCTACAAGTGTTTGGTATAATAAAAGAGCTTATATAAAGTAGTTATAATGGCTTTTTACAGTTATACCACCTCTATTACATAGGAAATGGAAAGCATATAGGTATTTTTTCCTTCAGTGAAAGAAATTGATACATAAAAGCAAGTAGAACAATTTAAGGATAGACAATCAGCATGCCCA
The DNA here is from genome assembly GCF_048418805.1 of Vulpes vulpes. Classification (NCBI taxonomy): domain Eukaryota; kingdom Metazoa; phylum Chordata; class Mammalia; order Carnivora; family Canidae; genus Vulpes; species Vulpes vulpes. The sequence continues at coordinate 22,693,031 of NC_132787.1, read as the reverse complement.
AAATTGACATTTAAAAACTAAATATTTTAGATGATTAACAGAATCATAATATGTGATTTAAAAATCACCATAAATTGAAGAAATTACCATAAAATGGAGATTGCCTATTATTTTAAAAATGTGTTATTAAAAGTCTTATTTTCATGTACTTTTTATTTACTTACATCTTGATTTTGAAGGAAACAGCAAATCTGTCATTTGCAAGTGTCTTTTCCAAAACCCTAATTTGAAATTTAGTAAAAGTAATTATTTACCTCACTTGGGTATGATAACTGGTTAACAGAAAGAAAGCATGAACTCACGTTCGTTGACATTTCTATATGACCATCAAGAGCACTTCTGGAATTATAAAGTGTTCTTTCTTACTGTTTGGTCAAATAACACTGACTAAAACACCCCAAGAGCAGAAGAAACAAATACAATGCCAATAAGTGAGACAATAAAAGTATATATCAATATGATTATCTCTAACAAAGGTACAGAAATAAGACAGTAACTATATGGTCAAGGAGCTCCCTCAGTGAAAAAAAATCAAAATATTGGACAAATATACGAATAAATGGGAATATTTGATTAAAATATATCCAAAATTCCTGCATCTTTTACTATAAAAGTTAGTGAAAAAGTTATTTTTGTTAACAGCTTAATTTTACCAATATACTCTCAATGTCAGACACAGCAAGATATGTGCCTTAAGCACTTCAGGGTAATTGGCGGTAAGCTGTAGGCATCCAATCTGAAAGCAAATCATGAGATAGTAGGGAATGACATTTAGAGACACACTAAATTACATAACACTGAAATATCTGAACTAGAGCTCTGTGCACTTGGGAGGATTTGGGGAGGGATGCTGCTGAACACCTGACAAAAACGACTGCTTTTTGTTTTTCAAGCCTACGAGTTGACAGAGAACTGTCGACACCTTATGGAAAAACCTGAAAAACATTCCAGTGAGCAAGAGTTCTGCTGCTATATTTTCTTTACTTTCTTTAATTGTCATTCAGAACAACTTTTGAAGAACAAAGCCCAAGAGCATTCTTAAGTTTGGCTCTTTGTTCACCAATTCAAAAAATAAACTGGCTTTGTGACATTGCCTGACAAGAAATCACAATATTTCAGACATGCTCGACTTCTCAAAGGAATACACAGTAGGTATTGATGTTTCTTAAATATCACAGGTCTTGCATTTAAGCTCACACACAATAAAAGGAATATAGAATATGAATGTAATATAATTCTATATCATAACAAAATTATGAATGACATATTGTCATACATTGTATCAGTGGTGTCTTTCTACATAAAACCAACGGCAAAATTTGACATTTGAGAAGTTTCTAAAAGTAGAAAATATAAATTAAATATTCTTAAAAAAGAAGAGGTACAAAGTGAACAGGGGATACTATCATATAATAAATTTATTAAAAACAGTCCAATAATGCGATGATAGAGGCAAATGGCAGAAACGATTTGCTAGCATAAAGGAAATCCATGCTAAGATCGAAACTACAGAATTTTTATTTAAAAGAATCCAATCTTTCAAGCTGTGATATATGGAAATCTTAGTTAGGTGGGGGCTTTTGGAGTCATCTAGTCATTTTTTAAAAACTATTCTTTCATTTCCACCAACCCCCTCCTTTTTTACCTACTGAAATTCTACTCATCTATTTAATGCAAGATCCCCCATGATGCCTTACCTGAAATCTGCAATCAGACTATTAACTCTTTCCAAGGTATTGCTTGTTTAATCCAGCCTCTGTCTGGGTGCTTTCCGGGATGGCATTTACTGCTTGACAGAGCACTGCATTTTTGAACTACTTTACATCCTAGAAAATTCTTTCTCAGACTGAGCCAAACGGAACTCCCTATAATTTTAACATGCATTCAATAAACATTTAGAGTGGCACCTATATAGGATTAAAATGGGTATGAGGTATAAATGCGAATAATGTACAGTATCTGGCCCAAATTAAATCCTGTCTCTGTGAAAGTTTCTTTTCCCCCTGATTTTTAATATGATATATGCTCATTATAGCTATTGAAAACTTCATAAAACATAAAGAAGAAAACATTAATGACTCGTAGCTCAGCTACCAAATGGATGGTAACTATTAAGGTTTTGGCATATCCTTTCCTTGTCTGCTCCCTCCCTGGGGGCCCCTATCCCTCTTCAATTCCCCTCCCCTCCCCCAACTCCCAATATCTTTTATCAGTTAGAAGCTAAGGTGGTTCTGCTTAGCAGGATACAGCTGCATACTTTCAACCAAAGTCCACCTAGAACGTTGGCGCCATAGAAGAAGCAAAGTCCATTTGACTTCAAGGGCATAGGTTTTCATCCCATCCCTATTCCAGAGGAAAGTTCTCAAGGTTACAGGAAAGTGGGTGTGGCAAAATTTCTCCTATTCATTCTCTTCCCTCTCTGCTATTTCAGGGGAAGAATACTTCTCTAATGAAAAACAATTTATTTTCAAGGCCTAGGCTAATGCTACTGATTTTATTTCATTGGATTTACTTTAATGACTCCACCAAGGAGAACTCTCTCCCCAACAGGGTCTATACATTATTTGACACGCAGAATATCATACTTCTTATCCAGTCCTGGGAAGTGATATCTGTTCTAACTTTTACAGGCTGAACCATGTGGCATCCCTTGAGGTAGTCTGCCTCCCCAGTAAATCATACCACTTTAGAGATGGTCAGGCCCAGAAAACCTAAAGATTCTTCTGGCAGAAACTGGTTAGATCTAATGGTCCTTGTACTAAAATTGGGGGTAAAACCATTCTACTAAAAGCGGCATCTTGAGCTAACCCTAAGTTAAGGACCATTATCCAAGGAACTGATATAAAAGTTTCATAGACCAAGGCAAGATACCTGTGTAAAGATACCTGTAATTGACTGTAAAAATGTCCACAAATATTTTCCTTTATCTATATGAATACCCTTTCACAATGTTACTTTACAGCCCCTCCTATTAAGTGGAAATGTTTATTTCCCCAACCCTTAATCAAACATTAGCAGTGGTCCAAGAAAGTACTTGTGCTTTGGGATGTGTCCACTCTTGCTGGTTTTTGAAACCCAGATATTGGCACATGCAGCCTAGGCTAATCTACTAGAAGATGTAAGACCACATGGTGAGAGGCCTCAACTGGCCAAGTAGTCTCAGTCATTCTAGACAACCCGCAAAATCATGAGCTAAATAAAATGGTGGCTGTTTAAAGTCACTGAGTTTTGAGGTGGTTTGTTAATTATCAAGAAAGTTAATGGATACACCTTCATTAACCAATCCATTAATCAATACTTCATGGTTATGGCCAATCAGTTAAAATTTCACCAAACTGTGTGATCCATGATCAACACCTTCAAAGTAGCCTTTCTCCATTTTATTCAAAAAGGACTCATTATATCAAAAGAATATAACATTTTCATATTTATCAGTATTGTTACTTGTCATTCTAGTTCATTCATTTTAACTCTTATATGAATAAATCTTATATTTTTTGTCTGTTGGAAATATTTCAGTTGTTCATTTGCTTCCAATCAAATATTGCCAAATTGCTCTCTAAAATGACTGTACTAATTTCCACTGCCACTAAAATTGTAGGAGAGCTCTCACTGTTCTTCACCCTTCAATACCGATATTGTCATTTATTTTCCTCAATCTAATGGGTTTGAAGAGCTATGTTACTTTACTTTGAATTTCTATCATAACTAGTGAAGTTGTAGATAATTTTATTGGGCACTTATGTTTCTTCTTCTGTAAAATGCCTGTTTGTTCTTGTTGCCCTTTTTTTATTAGTTTGTTTGTCTTTTTTTCTACTGCTAAAGTTCTAAATGCTTGCTGTTTGGTGGCTATAGGTTTTCCAATATCTCCTGTTAGTGGTTTATTCTTTTGTTTTGTTTCTTAATGATCCCTGTTGATGTACTGAAAATGCACTTTCAATAAGGCAAAACTTACTAGTCTTTTCCTTTATGGAATCCTTCCCTGACTTGAGGTCATAAAAATACTCCAGTTTTTAACTGTAGAATTTTTGAAGTTTTGCTTTGCACTTCCAGATTTTTAAGCCACCTGGAATTTATTCTGTCACCAGGATCTAATTTTACTTTTTTCCATATGGATAACCAATTGTCCTTGTACCATGTACTGAAGAGCCATACTTTCCCTACCAATTTTTAATGCCACCATGGTCAAGTATGATGCTTTTATATATGAATTTAACTATTTCTAGACTCTCAAGTCTCCCCCTCTCTGTTTTATATGATGGACTTAAAGCAAATTTCATACTAATTTTTTGGCTTTATAATAAATAATGAAGTTTTAGAGAAAGTCATCCCCAAATCTGTGCCTCTTCAAAATTGTCTTAGCTACTTCCTCCTTTCTTTTGTTTCCCCAAGTAAATCATTTACAAGTACCTCTTCCCTTTGGGAATGGTTGGTGATAGTCTGGATGAAAAGGCTATGCATTACAAATCCTCTTCATCACTCACCATCTCATCTTTCACTCACAAAAACACATGTGCACATGCATGCACATATATACATACATTCACACAGAGATTGTGTGTGAGAGAGACATGAGACAGAGAGAAAGAGAGAGACTTCTTGATTATTCCAGGAAAAATAGGCTTCCAAAAAGCAGAAGAAAGGAAAAAAAAAAAGACAACTACAAATTACTGGATTTTACAGTTAAATTAAATAGAATTTGTATAGTCTGTTTTCTTTCTTAACTCTGTCAATATAATATTATCTTTCTCAAGTAATTAAACTCCTTTTTTCTCACCCATATAATGTTGGGGAACTTTCTCCACTGGCTTGCCCTCTCCTTAGTTTTTGTTTTTGTTTTTGTTTTTTCAAATTTGAACCAAGTCTAGATTTCAGGTTCCCTGACAAAGGACTTCTGATACCTCTTCCTTTTCTTCTGCACTAGGGTCTCTTTGACTGTACTGTCAAAAATAGCTTTTTTATTTTTTTAAATTTTATTTATTTATTCATGAGAGACACAGAGAGAAGGCAGAGACACAGGCAGAGGAAGAAGCAGGCTCCTTGCAGGGAGCCTGATGTGGGACTCGATCCTGGAACTCCAGGATCATGCCCTGAGCCAAAGGCAGATGCTCAACCGCTGAGCCACCCAGGCGTTCCCAAAATAACTTTTTAAATAGAACTCATTCCTTTAGACTCCTCCTTCTTAAAATCTAACACTGAATTCTAAGATTACCTTAGTCAACCTCTTAGCCAAAACAGTTCCTTCTTGCTGATTAGAATTAAGCTCAAGGATCAATTCTTTTCATTCTTAACTGTTATCATTGGGTCTATGTGGTAAAATACACATAATGTAAAATTCACCATTTTAACCATTTCAAAGTGTGTAGTTCAGTGGCTTTTAATACAGTTGAGCCTTGAACAATACAAGGGTTAGGGATTCCATCTCCTCTCACAGTAGAAAATCCACATATAACTTTGAACTCCCCCAAAACTTTACTAATAATAGCCTACTGTTGACCAGAAGTCTTAACAATAACACCAATAGTTGATTCACATGTGTCTAGTACATTGTATGTATTGTATACTGTATTCTTATAATAAATAAAGTTAAAAAAAAGAAAATGTGGTCTAGAGCCATACCAGCCAGAACGCTCCCAATCTCCCATCCAATCTTGGAAGCTAGAATGATTTGACCCAAGGATTTCAAACCTGTATTGTTCAAGAATCAACTGTACATTCACAATGTTATGCACCACAGTTTCTATCAGTTCCCCAAAATTTCCATCATCCCAAAATGAAATCCTGCACCCATCAAGCAGACACTCCTCCTTTGCCCTCCCCCTGGGCTCCCTCACCATTCTATCTGTTGTCTCTACAAATGTGACTACTCTAGGCACTTCATATATGTGGGATCATACAATGTTTGTCTTTTTATGAATGGCTTATTTCACTTAACATAATGTCTTTTAAGTGCATCCATCTTGTAGCAGATGTGAAAATTCCCTACTTTTTCATGGCTAAATAATATTTCATTGTGTATACATAATACATTTTATTTTTCCATTCATCTAATGATGGACATTTGGGTTGTTTCCATCTTTTAGCTATTATGAATAATGCTGCTATATACATTTACACATTTGTGTAAAAGTTTCTGTGGGGACATATGTTTTCATTTCTGTTGGATACATATCTATGAATTAAATTGCTAGGTCATGCAGTAACTTTAACTTTTTGAGAAAATGCCAAACTACTATCCATAGTGGCTACACCATTTCACATTCCAATCAGCAATGTATGAGTGTTCCAATTTCTCCATATCCTTACTAACACTTCTTATTTTTTAAAATTATTGTTATTACAACCATCCTGGTGGATATAAAGTTGTATCTCATTGTGGTTTTGATTTGTATTTCCCTAATGACATGACATTGAGCATCTTTTCATGTACTTATTTGACATTTGTATATATTATTTGCAAAAATGTTTACACAAGTCTTTTGCTTACTTTTTAAATTGAGTTGTCTGTACTTTTTCTGTTGAGTTATGAGTTCTTTATATAGTCTTTATATAGTCTAGGTAAGTCTAGACTCTTACCCTACACAATTTGCAAATGTTTTTTCCCATTCTGTTGGCTATGGCCTCACTCTCTTGATAATGTCCTTTAATGCACAAAAGTTTTTAATTTTGATGAAGCCCACTTTATCTATTTTTTATTTTGTTGCTTGTCCTTTTTGGTGTCACATCTAAGAAACCACTGCCCAAATCATTTTCATAAAGTTTTAACCATATGTTTTCTTCTAGTATTTTTATAGTTTTTTAGCCCTTATATTTAGATATTTGATTCATTGGGAGTTAATATTTGCATACAGTGTTAGTTAAAGATCAATTCTGCAAAAAAGATTTTGCCTTATTTTGTATGTAAATATCCAGTCGTGCAGCACTAATATTAGCTTTTCAGAAGCTAAATCAGCAAGTAAGCAAGTGAGGAATGTGAACAGTCTTCTCTCTTTATATGATTGGTACCCAAATGTTTTATCTTCATGATATATACACTACTATCACACTGTCACTTGATGTACATCCCGGAATAAACTGGCGACTTTCATTATTGCATTATTTTTAATGCAACATGACAGAAGTCTCATTTCACTGCATCTTTTTTTAAATTTAAAGTCCACTCTGTAATCCATTTCATATTATTGCTATTTAAACTTTTAAGCATATTGGTATTTCAATCAACTCTTGCTCTACTTTTAGAGGAGTTCTGAGTATTTACAGAGAACTGAGTTCTGAGAATCTATAATATTCTGTCACACCTATGATAATTTACTTCATTATTTTCCTTTCCATCAATTTTAGTCACTTAAGTGGTAAGATAATTAATGGAAATAAGTAGGGGTCAACAACTTTTGCAAGTCATTACAAACCCTTTGTTACTAACAATTGGTTACAGGTAGAGCTTAACTAAAAAAAATGTTAGTGCTTGCCTCCTCATTTAACCACTCAGGTCTATTAATATCTACTTTAGTACTTTTCAGCATGAATCCTCTATTATAAATTTCCTGCTCCTAGAGTTTCCAATGCCAATCTTCTATTTTTAGTCTTATCCTAATTTGCAGAGGTAAGACTGCTTTGGAAATATTTACTTTAGGATACTACTTAACAAAACCATTCATGCACACAAACACAGTCACAAAAACATACACAAGTTTCACTGCTTGAGACATTGGTATCAATTTGATCCCTTTACTGAGTCCATTCACCCCCTGATGGGCTGGCTCTATCCATAAATTACAGGACTTATTAACAAGGAAAGTTTTGAGAAATGGTCACAGTGCTTAAATGGATTTGAATGCTTCAACTGCTTTGATAAGCTACATGTTCTTTTTGGACATCAAAAGGAATCTAAAAATGTGAGAACAAAAGCAAAATTACCTTTAGTAAAGTAACTTTTCTTCCCAGAAATTATATAGTTTATTTGTCTTAAACTCTTAGGTCTCACCTTCTCCAGCCTCTTACAGCCCTTTGTCCCCGGAGAGAAAGATTTGCCCAGCTTCTGAACTAATATTGACCAAGGGTAGTAGTAACCAGGAGCCATGTTCCTATGAGAAGGAAAGGTCTGGCTCTTGCCCACCTCTCCAATTTTATCTTCTAAAAGTATGCTCCACACCAGTTGTGATGCTCCAACCACACCAGCTTTCTTCCTGCTCCTTGAACTTGGCACATTGCACTCATCCTCAAGATAGCTCACTTGCTGTCCCAAATGTGGAAAACTGTCCTCTGCAATTCTTATGACCTGTTCTCATCCTTCAGCTCAAATCTCAAAGAAAACCTTCCTCTAGAAGCTCTAAGTGTGTGCTCACTCTTTATTTTCTTAAGCACTAACACTCATTTCAGTTTATAATTACTTAACAATTTTTTAACTTAACAATTGTCTACTGCCACCAGTAGAACACAGTTGCCAGACCAAGATCTCATTTGACTTACATTTTGTTCTGTCCAGAGTTTTTAACATATAATAAGTGCTACTGTAATAATTAGTAATCATTGGAAAACAAAATGATCAGAAAAATAGATACTGACTTATCAGTAGGAGAGATAAAACAAATATGTACATCATTCAAAATCTCTATCTTCTCTGCAGACTATGAATGTCAAAATGTTATTTCCAGCTTTCTCCTCACTTTAGCATAAATTGATATGATGTACTCAGAGAATGCAAGCTACTTTTAACGTTAAGCTAAAAGAAGTAGGCGTATAGGGTAGATCCATGCCAAAATAATCACATAGTTCTTTTTAAAAATATATAGAAAAAGATTTGGATTACTCAATAGTTTAAATCATCTGTGGTGCCATTACCTTCCATTGGATTGGATTCTTATGAATTTGTACACAGCTCTGTAGCAGAGGATTTCCTCTAGCCAATGTCTCTCACTTGGTTCTGTTTTTCAAGTATAACCCTGACATTACAAACAACTAGGCTCCAGATATCCATTAAATTATCTGTTCTTCTTTACTGAATACAGAATTGTTGTTTTGGCTAGAATTAGTCAGGCACAGTTAGTACAATAACACTCAGTGCCTTCCTGTGTAGCACCTGCTACATGTTATTTATTTCTTGTTAGCTACATAGTACAACAAATTGTGTCTTTTAACAGCTCATTGAGTAGAAGAAGAGAAAGTGATGGCAGTGGGATTGTTGAAAATGTTCAATGGTGTCAATATATTTCTTCTCAAATAATCTAGCTAGTAAATTTGCACTAATAATATTTATTTCTTTGGAAAATTTCTCTGCTATATAATTTCCAGATGACCTTGAACTGACAGCAGCATGAGTAGAATAAGACAATGACCCATGGCTTTAATCTGTTAGCAAAGGTTACTTTAATTGAATAAATGCAGTATATGGAAATGAACCAATATTTCTTTGCAAAAAGCTTAAAAATGTTAAGGTACTGTTCAGATGTTAAATATCCATGCATTATTTAGTGTTTTGGGTTTAACAATACAATTAAATGCCACATCAGTAAGAGAACAAAATCTATATTAAGAACTTTTCCAGAGTATTACAAAGTCATTGGAACATCTTCTAGAACAGCACAGTTGCTTTGAGGTCACCCAAATCCATGTGAATGCACACATTTTACATTTCCCATCAAATCCACTAATTCAGTTTCACTAATGGGCAAAATTCAACAAACAGCAGTTAAATCAAGTACAGGGAAGAGCAGTGGCTACTGATTTTTTCATCTGTGCATTTTGTTTTATTATGTTAGAGACTCTAATTGAACTTTGTTCCAAGCTATTAACCTATGACAGAAGACTGTGGAGATAAGATTTCACTGACATATAGAACAAAGAAAAAGAAAGAGTGTGAAAATTACGATGACAAGGTTGCCTTAGCAGTTTTGAGGTGGTAAAATGAAATCCCTGACTAATAGGCCTTGCTAACATAGGAAGGGTGAGGATGTGAAGAAGGACAATCTCGGGTCGAACCCAAGAGTCTTCCTGAGGACCCATAATAGAAACACACTGTTATTGCAAAGTTCAAATTGCAAAGCAAATTAAAGTGTGCCTCTAATTGTTATAAGTTGTACAAGAAGTTCATATACAAGAATAAATTAGGAAACATTAGGAGTAAATTGTTGATGTTATCTATGCAGCCATTTTTTTTCTTTGAGAAAACACTAAAATCTTTGTGTTACATTTTGTAAATTATCAGGAACTCAAATACCTTCAAGGGATACTTCGCCCTTGATATCACTACCTTAATTTTCAATTGAACTGAAAAGAATAAAGTATAAAAGCATTATAAAATAGTCTAACCTGTGAAAGAATTGTTCATGGATCTTTATATAACATACAAACAAGTCAATATTCTGTATCTAAGTTAGGCTCTGACTGGTGATTTGGGTAGTATTTCTTAAATATGGGATAAAAAATTATGTGCAAGATGTAGTGGAGATATGAGCTTATTGTAGCTCATTAATAACACAATCTTCTTCCTGAAAAACAATGCCAATGTTTTCCTTCCTGGCCAGCGTATGTGTCTTCTGATGAGAGAAAATCATTAAGGAAAGTCTTGGAGACTTAAAGCTGAAAGGAATGAAACTATTCTAAACCATTTAAACCTTCCAATATACCTTGTGGGTAAATATACTAAATGGGAAAGGGCATTTTTTTCTATGTTTTTCTAGAATAAACTCGGAGAGTACAAGGAAGTTTCAAATCTCTATTTTGTAAACAAATTTTGAATCTATTTTTAAAATATTATAATTTCACATGTATTGTGATATATATAGGGGAAAAATTTTACCTATGCTATTGGTTGCTCATCGTGACTATACACAGGGAAATTTATTTGAATGAAAGAATGTTTCAGTGGAAGTGAAAATCTAATGTGTTGGGAAATACAGAAATTAGAAAAGATTATCACAATAAAATAATTTCACAAATTTTATACTGAAATGACTACTGTTTCTTCAATTGCTTATTTATTTTAAGCAGTAAGTAACATCATCTATAGATTTTATTGATCCAAAGGCAAAAAAGAAAAAAACCCACAATTTCTCACTGGAAAGGATACTTTCATAACCCAGAGATCACTTCTGGGAAACCCAAGGCACTTCTTTAAGAGAACATGTAATCCAGAGAGTTCATAGTTTTATTTTAAACAACCTCTGAAAACTTTCCATTAAAATAATTATTTTTAGAGAAATTAAATAACTTATAGTATCTAAGACACATAGAGAAGGATTACTGACATCATAAATATCATTCTTGATACGATGTCACTACAAATAACTATTTACTCACAGCTCATGATGATGCAATGTGTGCCGTCTGATATCCCATCAACATAGACCAGTGAGCAGCACTAGGAAGAGTAACCCTTTCACAAATGACTCCACTGAAGGTGATCTTTGCAGATGAGCTCAGGATAAGTCACAGCACCAGCCTGTCTTGAATGCAATATTGTGTCCCAACACAACATTTGGGTTTCATGTTCAATTGCACTATTCTAGGACAGCCACATAACCAAGGGCTTTGCTCATCAGTAAATAGTCTCAGGCAGCTCTTGTTTCACTCATTCCCTGTATAGACCTGGCAGAGGTGACTGGTTATTTTGAGTAGTTCAGATCACCACTTCAAATAATCTATAAGTCTCTGGAAGGAAATAATACTACTAAGAAAAAGAAACACAATATATTATTCACTGAAGAATGAAGACAGCCATTATTTTGGTCCTTCTGATAATGTCAGTTATATTGTTAGCTGATAAATTTCAGTGGTTATATCTTCTCTTATTTGTCATGTCAAAGATGAATTTGTCCCTAAAACACATTTATTTAAACTTTATATTATCAATTTTTTCTTCTAAGTACTCTTGTTGGGAAAAATAAATAAATGAATGAAACTCATTTTGCTTTTTAAAATATTTAGATGGAACCATAACAAATTCGTAACCAATAAACTAAAGATTTGGTGAAATATAATACAACTACATAAAATATATATTTGATATAATTCAATTTGCATGTAAAGATTATAAAATATTTCCTCAATTCTAGCAATAAATTCTTCTTGCCAATGAGTTAATCACTTAATGTAACTATATTCAGAGTATGTTAAAGAGCATTTTCTGATAGGGAAAGCATTCAGGACAAATTTTCTCACAGACAATACAGACAGAAAGCAGCTTTAGTATAATCATAACCAATTCAATAATTACCTCCCTTTTTCACAATTTAGGAAATCATTTCTCATTCTTTTCCCTAATACTTGAGAAAATCTTCCCTCAGTAAGAAGAGATTAGTCTAACATACTACTACTTACTTCTTAATCTTAAAAGTGTTTTAAAAAAAGAAGCAAACCTTTGCCCTTGGGAAAGGCAAAGATTTCTCAAATTAGGCATAAAAAGTACAAACTATAAAATAAAAAATATGTTTGATTTTGTAAAAATCACAAATATTTGCACTTCAAGTGTGATTTTGTAAAAATCACAAATATTTGCACTTCAAGTCAAAAAGGTTAAAAATGAAAGGCAAGCAAAAGAATGGGGTAATATATTTGTAATATATCTATCTGACAACTTCTATGCAGAAAAAGGATAACACCTCTTATAATTCAATAGTTAAACAATTTGATTATAAGGGGCAAAACATTGAACAGATTTTTTCATACAAAAAAGATTATTTTTTTTCATTTAATAAAAGGAATGGCCAGCTAACACACAAAAAGACAATTTCATTATCATCAGAGGAATACAAATTTAAAGCACAATGAGATACTACTTCATATCTATTGAAATGACTAAAACTGTTAAAAGACTAACAATGCTGAGTGTTGGTGAGGATATGAACCAACTGCTGGTGGGGATATAAAAATATGGCATCTACTTTAGAATACTGTTTGCCAGGTCTTTTACTAAGCTATACACACACTGACCATACGACTCAGCATCCTCTTCCTAGATAATTGCCCAAGAAGAAAGAAATATGTGACTAGATGAAGACTAGACACAAACAGTCAGACATCTTTATTCAGAATAGTCAAAAAATGAAAATGACTCAATGTTCATCATCAGAGGAATGGACAAAAAAAAAGTGATATATCTATCCAATAAAATTCATAATACAAAGGAATGAACAATTGATAAGTACCATAGTGTAATAAATCTCAAAAGCATGCTGGATCAAAAAAGGCAGACACAAAGGAGGACATGCTTGGATGATTCCATTTGTTTGAGATCCCATAAAAAAGCAAACTAATCTAGAGAAATCAGATCAGAGGAAGTAGTAGAGGAAATGGCTGACTACCAAGAAGGTGTCAGCAAATTTGGGGGGGGTTTGGAAATGCTCTGTAACTTGACTAATAGTGATGCCGTGATATATATGTCAAAACTTAATGAATCATATACTATAAACAAATGCAGTTAATTGTATGTAAGCTAAACTTCAATAAAGTTTATTTTAAAAAAGAAGTATCTCCTCATTCATGTTTGAAACTGTGTATATAAATATAACTGTGCATACTTATAGAGTATTCTATTGGGAAAATATTCACAAGTACATTTGGCCTCTAGGTAAACAAGGCAATGTAAAATATGAAATAATTCATGCAAAATGTATTGGCTAAAGATTATAAAGACAAGTAAAGTCAAAAAGGTTTAAAATCACAAGGAAAAGTGAATTCTTGTTAATTAACATGCATAAAATAAATCAGAAATACTCTAAAAGAGATGATAGATTTGGTTAGTCTCCATTACCAATGAAATCTAATACAGAAACCAAGTAAGATAAAATTTCCAAAAAAGTTGAGGTGAGATGAAGAAAAACCCTAAAAGTATTGAATTAATACTAACATTCCTAAGTAGAAGAAATGAAAATCAGAGCAAGTATTTTATTTTTATCTGCTATCCCTCTGGTACTCTGACTGTATTTCGGACTATTGAGTACCTCTTATTCCTCTTTTATATTTCCTCTAGGCAAATTTTGTTTCTTGCACCCAAAACAGGTTATGCCTAAGTTAAAAAAAAAAACTCATTAGTGTCTGCTTCATATATGACAGAACTGTTAACATCTTTGGGGCACCAACTCTTCTTATTTGGAAAAACATCTAAAGCAGTGCCATGCATGTAAATTACTCAATAAATACTTCTCACGGTATCCGTGCAGTTTAGGAGATTACAGCCCAAGAAAGAGCGAATGTATTGATAACACCATTTAAACCTTCCAAATATACCTTGTGGGTAAATATACTAAATGGGAAAGGGCATTTTGTCTTCCTTGAAAAAGTTGTGTGAGTAGAAATATTTATGGTCTTTATAAGTTATTAAAAAAATTTAGTAAACTACCACTCACACATTATGGAATTTTAAAGTGGAAAAAGCCAGGGATTCTTGTTGGAGGAAAAAAAAAATGCATTAGTGTTTCACTGGTGTTTAGTGGAAGTGTGTTTTACTCCTTTTAAGATAAAGCTCCCAAAGGAAGGGTTTAAAAGGAGTTCCTGCATCTTTAACCTAAGAGGATGAAGACCTTGATATGAAGAAAGGACAAAGCTAAGATTGCAGGAGAGAGAAAAGAATTGAAAACAATCAATGTGTTGATGCCAGCCTAAAGAGGGTCACTGAAAGATCAGCTTCACCTGCATCTGTTCCTTAATTAAAAAGAGAAAGATGACAGTGTCCACTACTCATCGCTATGGTAACATTTAAATACCAGGCAATTTAGACCAGCAGTCCACTCAAAAGCAAAGCCAAATGAATGTTTAAGTAAATCCATATAATACATAGGCTTATTCAAAAAAGTGCTGCGGCAGCACTACAAATAAAGTTTTAAAATCAAGTCGAGTATTTCTTTTCCTCAGGCATCCCTTAAGTTAGAAATATGAAAGAAAACATGCTAATGAAGGGATTGAATAGAATACGATATGTGTGAAGGAGAGGCCTTTTAAAAGAGCTTTTGAACAGATTTCCATTGTTTCTCTGTACAAGTTGTATTACATTATCTTTTGCCTTTCACCATTTCTATGATCCAAGCTACATGCACCCTAATTGTCTATGATTTTCATTGTTCACTTTGTTCCATTTTTATTCTGCAGAAATATATTTCACTTACACTAATTATTGTTTGTGTATGTTTTTTTGTTAATTATAGATTTTCTATCCTTTTATCTTCTCGTTTCCTATTTCCTCATCCAATTCATGCATTATTATTACTGTCATCAAAGAATGTTTACTGCTGAAAAAAATGGGGTTTACTTTTCAATAAATCAAGCAAAACTTGTAAAACTTCTCATTACCCAAATGATGTTATATGTTATTTATTGTGTGATGTCACACACATTGTATCATTGACTTCTGTTAACAAGTCACCTTTTAGTTATTTGTTCTATATGTATCTTTACAAAGTAAAAAAAAAATGTAAAAAGTTTAAAATCACATTAATTATGGCCATATAAATAACACAGTTGTATTTACACAAATAGCATGTGGATGTATTTTATATTTTATACAGATTTTCATAATAACAGAAAATATTATCAAACATGACTTTCTGATGTACTGCATGTGTAAAATGCATTTTATTTAACAAAACACTATCCTCTACCAGTGTTTAAGCCCTTTATAAGGCAATAGGCTATTTTTCCTACTTACATGTTACTTTCCTCATAGCAGTAGCAGTTTCATGGGCCAGCAAGGTATTTTTCAAAAAAAGGAAGTAATAACACTGTTCGCTTAGGCAATATAGTGTTCTATTAATATTAAGTTCATTACATGGTCATCATTAATTTTATTTTCGCTCAAACAGAGCAAAGCTCTTTGATCCAGCAATATTTTCAGTTTTCTCCACTTAACAGGGCATTTATCTGTATTCTCCTGGTCCTGTTTAGAATATTCTGAATAGTAGCATATTTGAAAGCCATAGGCTTAATATTATAATAACATTTTACTCAATCAAAAGGAACCTTTATTTTGAAATTTTTATTTTATATCTACTACAAATAGTTGTCTTAAACATCTTATTTTTATGGTATAGCTTCAAGCAGCATTTTTGTCATAAGTAATCAATTTCCATATCATCAATGTTCCTTATTCTTACTTTAAAAATATAACTAACTCCTGGCCACATATATAGCAGCACCAGGTTGCATTATGACTACTTTAAAATAGCTAGCCAATTTAAATGAAAGAACACAAAATAATTGGTAAAATTCTTTTCTTAGTGTTTTGAAAAACTACAAAAGCATCACTCCAACTTTTGTTTAAGATATTCATCTTTTTCTAATTTTAAAGAATTATGCACCTTTACTGCTTTCTGCCTCATTAAGGATTTCTAAAAAGACAATTTAATCACTGGGAGTTCCTTTATTTAAAATAGTAAAGACTGTCCTGATCTTGTGAAACACTTCTGAAAGTGAGAAACAAGTAAAGAAGTCTCACCCACAATTACCTGCTTCCTTATGCAAATCCTACAGCTAGCTGCTTCTCATATCCACTAGGGGGATCATTACACAGTAAAAATAGATTGGTCTCTTTATAGGTGTTTTCTTACTTTCTCACTTAATAGCACAAGGAAGGAAAATAGTTTTAAACAACAATAACAACAAAAACACACTTCAACAGAATGATAAAATATTCTAATAATATTGGATGTTGAAAAATATTTGATATTTTTAAAGCTATTATTTTAAAATACATATTTGGAAATTAAGCCTACATACAGTCCATGCCCTAGTTTCCAAAAAATTAAAGGTAAAAGCGGAACCCATGGAGAACATATATCAACAAATTCAAATATGGAGTAGCACAAATTTGCTTTAGTGCTAACCTACCTGAAATTTTTGTCTGACGATACGTTATTGGAATAATGATGTTCATAGTTTTGAAAAAAAAAAAACTTAGAAAAAGTCATTGAGTGCATCCATCTGCCCAGAAGAGGTTTCATTCACCAGTGGTCCCTCAATAGTTTTGGCCTATGGATTACTTAAACAAAAACATAAAACTGAATATTTTGTAAGTCAACTACCTTGTCCCATCCTTTTGCCAATACAAATAAAGCTTTCAAAAATTCATGACAAGTCTATGCTTGCTTTTTATGAAGCCCAAGGAGTTGCTATCATTTAACAAGACATTACAAAAGTCATAGAGAACTACAACAACATGCCTTTATAGCCCAGCAGTAATCTAGATTAAGACCTTCTCTTACTCAGTTTTGTATAGTCAGCCTACGTCCCATATCAACTGTTCATTAATTGTTTCATGAACAAATGGATGACTGACCTGGGAAGAAATACTGACAACCAATGACTTCCTTATGATTCCAATATAATTATACATGGTTCAGATAATCAGGGAAAGGCTACATTCTCAAATATCTCCATAAAGAAGACGAAGGAAGTATCTCATTAATAAGGATTGAGGTGGTATAGATTTAAGGAATCCTGAGGGCTGTTTCCCAAATTTTATACTATGTCAGACGATCTCAGCATTATTAAAGGTTTGGGTTGGATAAATATTGTGGGAGACTGCATCCTATACCTCTACTTCTTAGATGCCAATAGAATTCTCCAGTTGTGAAGGCAAAAATGTCTGTAGACATTGCCAAATGTCCCCTGGGGAGTAAAATCGCACCCAGTTGAGAACACTGTACCAAGCAAATCACGTTTCTGAATGGGAAATTACCAAGAGAGATCTGGAAAAGGTTTCATGGAATATTTTAAACATTAGATAACATCTATCAAAGGGCAAAGTTGACAGTTATCATCTATACTTGTGCTGCAGGGAATAAAGAGTGTGTATAATCCAGCCTGTGAGTGATGTATTAGGCTAGTCAACCCTGTTAGGTTTGGAGCTTAACCAACTCTAACTAAATTACCAGAAATAAAAGTCATATTCTAGTATCATTAATAATAGCACTGAAAGATTAAAATATCAGTTGCTTTAAAACCTTATAGCTCTGTGCATATCATTGAGATACAAATCTGTTATCTCTTTGATTTTGCTAAAAAATCAGTGTTTATCAAATCCACATATTTTAAAGTTGGAAATTCTAATAATTCAGACTTACAGGCTGATTCTCATAACCATGATGCTCCTTATATGTAAACCTCTAATCAAGTGATTTTTTTAAAAAAAAAAGCTTTTCTTTTTAAAATCTCAAAGCTAAAAAATAAACCAAAAAAAAAAAACCCCAAAAAAACATTAAACCTGGTTTAATTCTTCTTCATGCTAATTCTTCAAATATGTGATGACTCATAGGAAGCCCTCAAAAGCTTTCTCTTTTCTTTAGGAATCACAACTTCAGTCATTACTCATAAATTATTTTCCTTGACCTCTATTTTAGGTGAGCCCACTATAGATATTTTCCATTCTCTCTATATTTCTTCTTAATGGAACAATCTCTACTTGGCTCAGCTTTTGTAGAGTTATCCCATCACCAAGAATAGTAAGATATTAACAGTAGTGTATTTATTTCTTTGTATAAAGTAGCCTAGCTTATCAATCATAATAACCAACTACCAAATAGGAACAGGAACCTTTAGCAAAATTTTAAAAAATCCATGTTTACCATGGCTCAAACACTAAAATGTGGGCAAATATTTCAATATGTTTAAATGCTTTGCTATTAGACTGAAAAATAACATCATCACTAATGACAATTCACTGAAACTGAAAGATCTGATAATCATGAAGATCAAGGGTTTGGCAAACTAGGTCTGTATGTCAAATTCAGCTTGTCATTTACTTTTGTAAATAAAATTTTATTGGAACACAGCACACTCATTCACTTGTGAATTATCTATGGCTGCTTTTGTGCTACACTGGCAGAGTTAAGTAGTTGCAAAAGAGACCATCTCACTCTTGAAGCCTTGTCTACTGTCTACCCCCCGACCCTTTGCAGAAAAAGGTTTGCTGGCCTCTGTTGTAGAATATCTCAAGTAAGACTTCATCAAGTAGAGAACAAGTAGATGGAATGTGCTAGATTTATAATCATATGTAAGGATACAGAATACTTCATAGTACTTATTTCCGAATCACTGCTTTTAAAAAGCATCAATGGAAAGAATTTAGTTCATAATTCCTGTGTTTTAATTTCAATATTTGGAAGTTTATTCACATGTTCCTTATAAAGACTGAAAAGTAAAGAAAGAAATGTAGTCCTATGATTCAGATCACTGTTTCTCAACCTTATCAGACCTAAGATATACTCTCATATAAAGATTTGTATTACCCCCTTACTATTCTGAAATTAAAGTAACAAATATGTAAATTACACTGATTTCAAGAAAATCAATATAATGTCCTAGATGTAATATAAAAAAGAAAGTGAAAAGCACACAATATATAATTAAATAATATGTATTCAAAGATGTAAATGCTCGATGTATCTGTACTGGAAAATTGATCAAGTTAGAAACTTGGAACTGTCTTAGTAAAGCTCCAAAAAAATAATAATCTTTCTTTGTTTTATCATTTTTAGTTCCATATCTAAAACATTGATGTACATTTAACTATACAAAAACACTTCATTTTGGCATATAATACAAAGTCTGGCCTTTGGTTCAAATAATTATAAACAATATAAATTTTTAACTATTACACTGCAATATTCAAGGCTTCTGGTTTAAGATTGTGGACATTCTTCTCCAATCTCACAGAGATACATGGTGCAATGTGCAATGCACAGGTGCAATGATGAATTATAAAGAGATTAAAACACACACACACAGACACATCAATGAAGAATATGGAATGGAATGATCAGTGGATAAGAATATTTCTGGACACTGAGAAGGTACAGGATAAAGAATGATTGACGAAACAGAACAGAAAATTCCAACCTATAAAGAGTCATGGAGGCACTATAAATGAAAATGTAACTGTGCCCTGTTGTTCTTCAGGGAAGTTCAGGACTTGGAAACTCTTGTCACCATGAAGGGCTAGGAGGAAATGTGAATGGAAAACCTGACAATTAAGGGAATCAAATCCCCACTCATCCACTTCATGTCTGTGCATATCACCTGCATTCAGCAATATACAAAATTCCCATGGGAAAAGAAGAGAGGAAAGAAGGAAAGACGGAGGGAGGGTGGGAAGGAGGGGTGAAAGAAAAATGAAAGGTTTTTACTAATAAGGTTGAAAATCCTCTGAGGAAAGACTTTGAAAGATTGAGGAAATTTTAGATTTGTGGCCAGCTGTCTGACCCTCCCCCTAAGTGAGATTTGTCTATCAACAAGGTGTGACCAAATGTACATAACTGAGTCAATTTCTCCTCTTTACAATTTTAATAAGCAATCAAGAATCAATAAATATTTGAGGAAAGTTTGCAGCACAAAAAGGAGTGCCCAAATTTAAAAAAGGCAAAAAAGGTTTTAGGAAAAATAGATAAATCAGGGAAGGGAATTTTAAAAAATAAATCTCAAATTAAAATCTTCAGAGAGATTTGAAAATATATTACATTTATAAAATGATATTCTATGAACAATAAAGTATCAAGGGAGAAAGTGTACTTAAAAATTAAAAATAGGTTGAATAAATAAATTAATAAGGTTGAGTCTTTTTTTTTTAAATTCCAAGACAGGCTTAGACATTGAACTGAACAAAAGTAAAAGTGAAATGTGTAAGAGAAAAGCTATGAAGGATCAATACGAAGATTTTAATATACAGAAAGAGAGAAAAGAGAAAATAAAGTGACAGAAATTAATAGATTAATCCAATCTATAAAACATTAGTATTCTTTTTTTTGTTTGTTTAAGATTCACCTATTTATTTATGATAGACGTAGAGAGAGAGAGAGAGAGAGAGAGAAAGAGGGGCAGAGACACAGGCAGAGGGAGAAGCAGGCTCCATGCCCGAAGCCCGATGCGGGACTCGATCCCGGGACTCCAGGATCACGCCCTGGGCCAAAGGAAGGTGCAAAACCACTGAGCCACCCAGGGATCCCCAAACATTAGTATTCTTAATAAAAGGACTCAGTGTCCTGGTGTTATAATTTTAAAATAAACTAATTTAAAAAACAAAGTAAAATATCAATTAAATTATTAGTCTTGATATATCTTTATGAAATTTGGAAAAACTGAAATGGTTACCAACTTGGAATATGATATCTCACTAAATTATTAAAATTGAGTGTTCAAACAGAATAAAATCACTTTTAGACATAAGTCCAGAAATTTTTGTTCCTAGGCCAAGTTTTTTAGTAAGTTACTTTAGGAGATACCCTGATAAGCTTTGCAGCAAGTCTAAAGTAAAAAAAAAAAATGAGAATACAGCAGTTAGAAGGAAAGTTCAGGAATTGGAGTATCCAGGGAAAAACAAAAATATAACAAAATCTTAAGTGGGAGGAGAGTACTTACTAGAATAACTTATATGCCAGAGAGTTTGAAAAAAATGAGGATATTTCTTTTCAAAGAAAGAAATAAGAAGAAAGGAAGGCAATGAGAAACTTCAACACAAAAAAAACAAAGAGCCATTCAAAAAGGACATGTAATTTGCCCATTAGATTGCATAGTTCTAACAAGTACTGTTTGCTGATCTTGAACTTTTAGAATCAACATATAGATAAATAATTGGACATTTAATTATGTCTTCAGAATATTGTTACATTTTTAAAACAATACAAATGTTATTATACTGACATTGTTAATCTAGAAGTTTAGATGACAGGAACTGTGAAGAAGGAGGGTGGAAATGGAAACCAAAGACAGGGATTGGAATGCTATTATTAAAATGGAACATCAAGAGATATAAGTCAATAGCAATATTAATTAAAGGTATAAGTAGATCCCCATTTTTAAGAGATAACCAACAGAGAAGTAAAGTAAGATAACTATATCAAAGTATAGGAGAAAGAAAGGTGATAGAATGTTATAAATGAGCTAAATACTGTGCATAGCCTGCCTCAATGCCAAATTTGATAAATTAAGAACAATGATATATGCATAATATTCACAACAGACATTGTTAACATACATTTGGCATGGAATTCATTGGCAATCTGGTGAAGCCTATGGAATTGTTCTCAAAATATTATTTTAAATGCATATAATAAAATATATAGAATTTGGAAAGCAAATAAATTATATTAAAATATAAAAATACTAAGATGTGTAATATAGCAATAGATATGCTTCTTTATTAATGTATTAAATTAGAAGGTCTAATTTGGAAGTAGATGAGTGCAAACAATATTTCAAGGTTAATTTTACAACTTAATATTATATAAAAATATTTCCAAATTCTATCACTGATAATGTTACAGTACTGATGATACTACTGTGTATTGTTGCTTATGCTAAATTTCAGTTGAGATGTAATTCTTTTTCCCCTATCCAAGCAAACAGACTTCCTGAATCCTATTCATCTACTCTAGATTGAAAATTCCTGATTAGGGGGCACCTGGGTAGCTTAGTTGGTTACACATCTGACTCTTGATCTCAGTTCAGATCTTGATCTCACGGTTGATCCCACAGCCATAAGTTCAAGCCCTACACTGGACTCCACACCCAGTGTGGAGCCTACAAAAATCCTGATTTAGAAATTCAGAGACAAAAATCAAACTAAAATAAAAATGTTTGACCCTGGAAAATATCACGGGGCATATAGGTACAGAATCACTGCTCTGTATTGTACGATTTTTTAAAAAAATCATATGTATATAAAACTCTGATAACATTTAAAACACTTAAATTAAAATTTAAAATGTACATTATATATTAATATATAATAATTATAACATGTAATCCACATTAATATGTAGTACAATATATTTATATGCAAGTGCATACAAAGATGCATATAACATAATATAATATAATATAATAAATATAATATATGTCTGGGTCCTATATATTTCAAAGCTGATTCACTTATCTAAAAATGAAAAATTCCTAGACCCTGACTTAGTTTGAAATCATTGGCACAAAAAAAAAAAAAAAAAAAGAAATCATTGGCACAAACAGTTTTCAGTGCCTTAATAAAAGACAAAAAAAAAATTATCAAAGGTCATTAAACATCCTAATAATATCAAAACAATTAGATGAGATTAGTTGACATGATCACAGATTTTTCTTTTAAATCCTGGGAAATCCCTATTCATCAGTAATTGTATTTATTCAATTGTAGGCAGGAAAAGTCATCTGCAGATGAAAGTAGACATTATAGTCTTGGTCAAACCTGAAAAGACTTCTAGTGAAATACAATCTAATTGACCTAACATTATTCCTTAATCAAGGCATCTACAACAGCAGGCATATAACATAATAGGAAAACATACCATACCAATATAAGATTATTGTAAATAGGAATTTGGCAGATAATATGAGAAGGATTTTAAATCACACAAATGTGTTCCTATTAATACTAGCAGTAACTGAGATTATGCATGTGAATGTTCTCTGTAGACTAAAAAGACAGACACTGGGAGATATTGGAGAATTTTGGTCTCAGTAATGAGAATAGTAATGATGTGTCTTTAGATATATCCCTTAAACTTTCTGGGTCTGTTTCCTCAAGTGAAAAAAATATCTGAGGAATTATTTTATAATGATATTTGGTCACGTATGATTCTAAACATCCTGAGTTCAAGCTATGATTGAAACTTAAGTTGTAGTTTTCTTATTAGCATTAGACACTAAATGAGAAATTGGTTGTTTGAAAAAAAATATTCCTTCAGAACTAAGAAAGTACAGGGACGCCTGGGTGGCTCAGCAGTTAAGCATCTGCCCTCTGCTCAGAGCGTGATCCTGGAGTCCCAGGATTGAATCCCACATCGGGCTCTTTGCATGGAGCCTGCTTTTCCCTCTGCCTGTGTCTCTGCCTCTCTCTCTGTCATGAATAAATAAATAAAATCATTAAAAAAAAGAAAGTAAGTACAATTTGAGGAAACTTCCACTGGGTGTAATGCTTTATATAACAAATCTAAAATTCCTTAACCTTCATTTTGAACAAAAAATTAAATAGAGGTTTCCCATTTTATATAAAAAATGCAATCTTTAGAACTATTCACCATCAAACACTGTGAAAATCCTGAAAAAATGAGAGGCAATGTATTTAGTATATTGTACACACGACTAACTGATTTATACTTGAGGTTACATTTTACTTTACAAATTTTGTAAAATCCATACAGAGTTTTAAAGTATCTCTGAATTTGGCAAAAATTCCACCTTATATATACTTATGTAAAACCATAATTTATAGAATATCTTCATTTAACAGTCTACTCCACTCAGTTTATCCTACTTTTACTTAAATAAGATATTGGACAATATTAAAAATAAATGTATTTCCTTTTATTACAAACGATTATTTCATTGAACTTAAATACCTGTTCCATTTTAACGTATTATTAAAGAATAATAAACACAGAAAAAAGCACACAAGTCATAGCATCCCGCTCATTATCTATAACAATTAAATGCATCTGTGAAATCGTGCACCCAGATCAAGAAATAAAATATAACTAGCACCCAAAAGGGCCTTTCCCTTCTTATTACTAATATCCCCTGGGTAACAACCGTTCTTGCATTAAAAAAACAGCACAGTCCATATTGTCAATTATTGTACTTAATACCACTGGAATTATATAGTACATATATTATTTTGGGTTTGACTCCAATAGTCAGCATTATGCTTATAGAAATTTATATATAGTCACATGCAGAGGTAGAGCATACATTTTCATTACTGTATAGTTTTTCATTTTAAGGATAAATATTACTTTATGCATTTGGTATTTGTTGGACATTTGGGTAGCTTCTTGATTTGTGCTATTATGAACAGTGCTACTCTAAGTATTCCAGTACATATCTTTTGGTGAATATATGTATTCATATTTCTTTTGTTTAAAAAAAACAAAAAAAAAGGTTTAAATTTTTTATGTTTAAAAAAAGTACATATCCAGCATATTTGCTGGATATACACTTGAAAGTGAAACTGGAGTTACAGGTATTCATTTATATGTTCAACTTTAGTAGATACTGCTCAACAGTTTCTTAAGTGGTTATGCCAATTTGCATTCTTAGCAGCAGTATGTCAGAATCTAGTTTCGCCATATTCTCACCAACACTTTTCTTTTCCTGTTCAAAGAGACTGTTGCTCCTTTTTTTTTTTTTTTTAAGTTTTGGAAATTCATTTATTCATGAGCGACATAGAGAGGGAGAGGGAGGCAGAAACACAGGCAGAGGGAGAAGCAGGCTCCATGCAGGGAGCCTGACATGGGACTCGATCCCGGGTCTCCAGGATCGTGCCCTGGGCCAAAGGCAGGCATCAAACCACGAGCTACCGGGCTGCCCGAGCCTATTGCTCTTAATCAATAATTATTGAGTACTTAGTAAATGTTAGCCACTTTAAATTGGCTACTTTTCTAAATATCGTAAGTGATAAAGATCCAGAGAACAAAAATTATTTTATTATCCAAAATCCATGGTTAAACTATTATTTCAGAACTGTCTAACTCTCCATCATCTTACCAAAAACAAAACAAAACAAAACAAAAACGAAAACAAAAACAAAAAAACAACACAACAACAACAAACAAAAAACAAAACAAAATTAATTTTATTTGGAGCAAGGCCTTCAAAAATAGAGGGTTCAATATTTCTTATCTTAGGTAATATCATAAAGTCTACCTACCTATTAGTCACCTTAAGACTAAATGAAACTATACTAAGGCCATATATTTCATTGAGAGCAACAGAAATGCAATATATCTGTAAGTTCCCCTTATAGCAGAACACTTACATGGATGATCCAAGAATCTGATCCTACCTGAGAGTCATATTTTGTTAAATCTTCAGTGTCATTCTCTCTCCCTTTTTTTGAGACACAATGAAAAATCAGGATATTTTACATAAACATCTAGACTCCTGACTTTTCTTAAAATAAATAAGAAAGTGGGTAACATTAAACCCCACACATGAGAAAAATTAACAGCCCCTTTTAGTTGAGGCAAGTGCTGATCATTTTCGTGGGGTCTCCATTATCACCAATTATCCCTAACATGAGATTTGATCCCAGAAGAAAATTGAACACCAACTTGGCAAATTAAGGGATAGCTGAATCCTTACCTTGGTCCCAATTCACTTATTGCTTTATCTTCCTCTGGGTGTAAGTGCTTACGAAACAGACAACTTTGTGGCATCAGCATTTCATAACAAGCTATCAGGGGCTTAGAAAATTTTAGAAAATGGCTCCAGATAATATAATTTTTTATGACTACTGAAAATAACCACAGATGCATGGATATATCAGAACACGGGGAAGGGCTAAGCCACGCAGGACACTGGAGCTGGGGTTCTGGGAATCTTCCCTCAGAAACTTTAGTAGATACTGCTCAACAGTCATAAAATTCTAAATTGCTCAACAGTGGGTCAGAAGTACCTGTACAAGATCAAAGTCTAGTTCATTAAGAAGAGGAAGGTTGTGATTCATTTCAAACTGTCATCACAAATTAAAGCATAATATCACTCCAAGTGCACTCCCATATCACTTCATAGAAAGTTATATGTTCTTTTAATATTTTGTTCATAGGACAAAAGTGAACAACAAGATCAGAATATTTAAAGGTAATCATATCCTAAAAATACACCAGAATAGGAGAAATAAGATATTAGGCTATTCTGTAAAATGAATGTAGCTCTACTGGATATTTAGTTTACATTACAAGGCACAACCCCTAAAATAGCTCCATGACCTAAACTATCATATCTTTGTTTTGTTAGCATTTTTTCCTGAAAAATATGAAGCAGAAAGTTTCTTAGAAGCAATTTCTGTAAGTGAATGAGAGGTCAGCAGAACATAACTCTACACAAAAAGCATTTGAAGGACACAATGTGATGTTAACTTGAACTAATGTGATGCTTACTTAAGGAGCTGAGAAACTGCTGTTGGGCTGTGAAGCCATTAGAGGCAAGTTCAATGTCAACCAAGGTGAGAGGTTAAGTGGAAAGCTCACCAACAAAAGCCAAGATTTGACCAGTAAGCTTTCATTAAGATCATTACAGAAAGAGAGCAGAGCAGTCCTCGCCGGCTCTTTCCTTGACTGCACACCTCATCTGGCCTCACTTAGGTGTATGGACAACTACATATACCTCCACGCATCATCTTCAGAACAACTTCCTCAATGACCATTTCTTCTGGTCCCCGAGCATCCTGATGGATGTTTCCTTGGGTTCTTTGTTGAAAAGAAGTACTTGGCAGAGAAAAAACTCTAACTACCATTACCAATTAAAATAAATAAATGATTTAAAAGAACAGATAATACCATGAAATGGGTCATGATATCTCAGAAATAGATATAATTAGAAAAAAACATTTTATTTCCTTTTGAAATTCTCCGAATTATGCTGACTATACATACTAACCAGCAGCATAAAAAGTACTTCTCTAAGTTATTTCCAGGCATATTTTCATAGAAAAGCAACTTCAACTTAGGCCTTCCCTTCATTAAAGCTTACTTACAGGCCATTTTTTATCACCCAACCATTTAATAATTGGATAATTTATCCAAGAACATTATAAGGAAATTGCATATGCTGTAGTAAATTATGGAGTATATCTCAAAAGCAATATACATTACAATAAAATATACACCTTTCTTCTTATTCCTTGTACCAACCTTCAGATTCAATCAAAAGTTGACTATAAATCATTTTGGCATAAATATCAGGTGCATTCCAAACACAGAGAAATAGTTATAATAGCATGTACCAAAGTAAACAGGGTATCATTAACTGATATGTAGAATACATAGATGTTCTTTCTAAAATATCCTCAACTGGGCAGCCCGGGTGGCCCAGCGGTTTAACGCCGCTTTCAGCAAAGGGCCTATTCCTGGAGACCTGGGATCGAGTCCCACGTCGGGCTCCCTGCATGGAGCTTGCTTTTCCCTCTGCCTGTGTCTCTGCCTCTCTCTCTCCCTCCCTCTCTCTCTCTCTCTCTCTCTGTGTCTCTCATGAATAAATAAATAAAATCTTAAAAAAAAATATATCCTCAACTGAGGATCAGGGTTGAGCAGCTGGTCCTCCCAACTGGATAAAAAACTCCGACCCCTCTCATTCTTACAATGTCTCTCCAGAAGCTGCATGTTAAGTTCAAGAGTCCCACCTTTCCCCAGAAGAACAGTACCATCCTTCCTGTGATAAAAAAATTGATACACAGTTACACTGATTTTAAATATGTAATCAAATGGCTGGTTAAATACTTGTGTGAAGCTTCATTTTTAAAAGAAATCTAGAAGGGACGCCTGGGTGGCTCAGTGGTTGAGCATCTGCCTTCGGCCCAAGGCATGATCCCGGAGTCCTGGAAACCTTTAAAATAATAAATAGAATAAATCTAGAATAGTAATAGACTCATGCTGAATACTGTATGCTATTTTTTAATTTAATTTTTTTAAAAAGTATCTCTATCCTCCCCTGATCTCCCCTGCTGTCCTGATCTACTTTGTACCTGTGCTTCTCCTCCCACGTAATAATCTTTCATAATGTGTCCGATCGGCAGCAAACCATTCTTATTGGCTAATGGAGATTTTAAAGTAACTAGAAAAAAAATAAAGTAGAAAAATGTTGCTTTGTACCTATTGCACATAAATTACTTGGAAACCAGAATCACATAATGCATACAACAGGTCTGTTCTAACAACAGCCGTAGGATACCTGGAGTATGGCTTTTCCTGACAAAACCATTCACTGATTCGTTCACTACAGAAGTGAACTCCTGAGACACTCCTTAGAACTCAAAACTCCTGAGACACTTCAGTAATTCCACCAGCAAAAAGAACAAGTTGAGAGTGCAGGCCTCATCAAAAATAGCATCTATTAAAATCACTTTTTGTTATGCAAATATTCTTATAATAAATCACATATGGAATATTATGGGGGAAAAAGAGAAAAAGAAATGGATTTTGGATGGTTCCCCAGGACTGCAGCATAACACGAATTTGGTCTTACTTAGAGAAGAATTAGGGTCCAGTGAGCTACATTCACCAATGGTCTCCATTGGAGACTAATGGACTAATTAGAATAAAATATTTCTCAAAGATAGCCACTATCCTTTCTAAATCTAAAAGGGGTTATTCAGCCTTTATTATAATTTAGTCATTCAGCATATAAGAAATGAAGAATAACCATAAATACATGATGGTAGTATTTGTGACACATATTCAGATGTACTCGTATGTGTAAAACAGGGTTTTGTTTTCCTCCAGATTCCATTCTGAATAATGCAATGATATCATAGATTTCCTCAAACTCTAAGCACAAAGAGAATCTCTGTGAAAGTAAGATGAGAGACATTTTCTGATGATTATAAATATAGCTAATTTTCTAAAAGAGAGAATAATGAATTACATTAAAATTAGATTGACTTTTAATCTTGGGTCAAAAATATATAAAAATGCTTATTTTTAATGGAAATACAATTCCCCATTGTAAAATTTATTTCTATGAATTTATTATACAGGTCAAACTTTCCTAAAGGATGAATCTCAGAGAAGTTCCACAAGGGACATAAAGGGTTTGGAGACATCAATACATGCCCCATGAGGAAACACCAGTGATGTGCTTAATCCTCACTACCTTTCTTCTCCTCTATTTCCTTTTCCCTGAATCCCAATCACTCCTACTTTGAAATGCTTTTTTCCCTCAGGAATAGCATGGAGTACAAAACATTTATTCAGTCATTCAGCAAACAGTTATTGAGCACCTACAAAATCTGTAACTACATAACTATTTCACACGTGATTTAATGTCAGGCCTCCCAATCACTGCCGGCGATTCCCTGTCCTTCTGGCTTCCTAACTCTCTTTGACCATGATTCCTAAGAAGTAATTAAAAAACAAACAAACAAACAAACTCAGGGAACATTTTTAAGTTGTCTGAAACAGAACTGTTGAGGTTGAAATAATATTAATTTTCAATACACATTATTTAACTTTCCCCTGCCATTCCTTCAGCATTTAAACAAACTAAAGTCTCTTTCCTCTTAAAAACGTAAAATCAAAAAGAAAATATAAACTTTCAGTAGACATTGTTTTACTTCCAAAAAGAGATAGGTCTAGACCTTTCTATTTTTTTTAAGACATTCCTTCACTTTTTACTCTCTTCTCTACTCATACCATTTTAGTTTCTACACTGCCATTCTTCCAAGACTGCTAGAACTAGACCTCCTGTGACCAACACACCACTGAATTCAAGGGCTACTTTGAAATCCACACATAGCTTGACATCTCAGGAGCACTTAATCACGATGGTCACTTCCCTCCTTGTACACTCCCTAGGCTTTCAGGACACCCTACTAGATAGGTGTTCTTCCTGTCTTTCAAACTTAATTCTAAACCCCTTTTCCTCCTCAGCCCTAATCTCGAATGTTGGAGTTCCCCAGAGCTGTGCTCTAGGTCCTCTTTGGATTCACTACATAATCACACCCATCCCCATATTTTAAATCCCTGACTACATACCAAAGCCTTCAAAATCTGTATCTCCTTCCTGAATCTTTAAAACACACTCCAAAGCCCACTTACCCAAATATCTACCCAATATCTTTAATGGAGGCATTTCACAAGATATAAAATCAATATGCTCAAAACTGCACTCATTCATCTGGGTGCCCCTTCCAGCATTCCTTATTTTCCTTAAGGGTGCACAAAGCACCCTGCTGCTCAAGGGAGGAGAAACCCCCCCAAAACAGGCAGTCATCCTTATTTCTCTTCTCACTTCACCTCTCCCCCACCTAACTCACAAATTACTATATCCTGCAAACACAAGACTATAACTTGGACTTTTGCTCTGGCACTTCTCTGCATGTCCACACCACCATCCCATGTAACTCAGTAGAAACTTTTGTTTGGACTGATGAAAGAGGTTACAGAAATACTATTTTTTTTAAGATTTTACTTGAGAGAGAAAGAAGAGAAAGAGAGAGAGGGAGGGAGAGAGAGAGAGAGAGAGAGAGAGAAAGAATGAGTGGGGGGAGGGGTAGAGGGACAGGTTGACATAGGCTCCATGTTGAGCAGGGAGCCCAATATGGGGCTCTATCCCAGGCCACCAGGATCATGACCTGAGCCAAAGGCAAAGGCTTAACTGACTGAGGCACCCAGGCACCTCTACAGAAATACTTTTATAATACAAACCTGACCCTTTCATTCTCTAGCTGAAATAAGTTCCTTGGGTTCCCTCTGCCAAAATCCTACACCTGTGTCCAGGAGCCTTTATAATCTAATTGTGTGAAGTCCTCCACTTTGTCATTCAGCGCCCCTCTGTCCCCCTTCTCTCTGATGTACAGCATACTGCTCTCTGGGGTCATTGCCCGTGATCGGTTGACTTACCTCACCATTCACCTTCACACAAACTGCTCCCTATGTGTTCCTACCTTTCCTCACACTCTTTACTTAACTGTATCCTGCTTCCAGTCTAATTGGGTTTCTCAGCTCTTCTTGAAGCTTTGTTTTTGTGTGCTTTTATTAAGTATGATATGATTGGTATATATTACAAATAGTTTTAACATGAGATTGTACATTATAAATAAATATAATATTTTCATATGAAGGCCAAATATAATAAAGAAGTTGGTTACCTAGTTTGTCTCATCATTTCATTAGGGCCTTTAGGTCACTGCCATGGCACTTGTAAATTTCTGTATTCTTAGATTCATTCATAAGCAACCTGGAAGCAGAGGCTGAGAAAGTTCCTAAGCTTCTCCTCCATACTTCTGCAATCCTTCCTGGTACTAAAGTACAGGAATGAAAGTGGAGACTCCATCCTTACATACAGCCTTGGCAGGCTGTTCACATTCCTGAGTCTCCTCACTGTTCTCCCCCAATAAGACAACAAATCCCCATGAGCATGACACATGCCCCCATCCTGCCTCCCACATTATCAGACTTTAACTTGGGCAGCTTGGGCACCAAGTGAGCACGTTGCAGGACATTACTGTCTAGTTTCATCTAATTTTTATATCAGTTGCTTCCTGTTGCCTTCAGATTAGCCCACAGTCCCCATGGCAGCATACCATTTTCCTTAGGGAAGTGAGATCCATTCTGACAGACACCTAGCACATCCTGCAGTGATTTGATGAAATGCTTTATGATGGATAATTTTTATCCTTTGAAGCATATTTTTTTTCTTCTGTAAACATCCAGCCAGCCTTAGTTAACTTTTCTAGAGGTTTTGTTTTGTTTTGTTTTTTGTTCCTCCTTCTGCTGAACTTCCTTTTTCTTTTTCTTTTTTTAAGATTTTATTTATTTATTCATGAAAGGCACAGAGAGGCAGAGACATAGGCAGAGGGAGAAGCAGGTTCCATGCAGAAAGCCCAATGTTGGACTCAAACCTAGGACCCCAGGATCATGCCTTGAGCCAAAGGCAGATGCTCAACTGCTGAGCCACCGAGGCATCCCTTCTTTTCTCTTTTTAGAAGTGCTTGCTACTGCTGTTGTTGGTGTTTTGTGCTATTATCACATAAAAGAATATTTTTAATTATCACATAGATGAGTTTTTTTAATAAGATTACTTTATTCATTCTGTAAGTCATTTGATAAGTATTTCCTGAGCAAAGATTTTTGTGCCAACCACTGTGCTAAATATTAACAGTACATTGTGAAGAAAGGCATTGACCTTTACTCTTCTCTCATGAAGCTGACAATCTAACAGTGAAGATAGCCAATAAGTCAACACAATGACAAAAAATTTATTAATTGTTGCAAGTGTATAAAGAAACATGGTGAAAGGCCAGAGGAAAAAGGGCAGGATAATATTGAGATAGGGTAGCAAGGAAGAACTCTCTAAACTTGACATTTTAGCAGAGGCCTAAAGGATGAGAAGAAACCAGACATGGGGTGGGAGTGGGGAAAGGGAGAGTTCTATACAGCAGGAACAGTGTCTGCAAGGGCCCTGAGATAGGGGCAACTTTTTGACATATTCCCAAAACTAAATGGTTGTGTGATGTAAACTTCATAAATGAGAGGTTAGTGGCTCAAGTTAAAGTTAAAAGAGGCAAGCCAAAGCCTTATTGGCCAAGGCAAATAATTTGTATTTAATTCCAGTTATAATGAGAAGCCACTGGAGAGCTTCAACCAGGGAAGTATTATAATTATAATATGATCCGATTTATATTTTAAAGGAAACCCTTGGCCTGCTGTTGAGGAACAGATTTGTGAAAGAGGAATGAGACAGTAAGCAGAGTGACCAGTTGGGAAACAATATATCGTTAGAATCCAGAAGAAAAATCATGAAATGGGAAAGTAGCAATGGAGAAAAAAGAGAATGGAGAGCTTCCATATTTCTTTCAGATACAATCTGCAAAGAGAAACATTGGGATTTGTAGATAGATTGAAACACAATTATGCATATTTACAAGAACATCTGACTACTATTAATCTATACAAATATTCAGTCATGACTTAACTTCACGTTGTGATTATAATGATTATAATCAGTTGGATGGATTATACTAATTTAAGGCAAAGAATAATTTAGAGAAAATATTGAAAATACATCCATAATGAAGGTTCTTTTGAAGGAATGTTAAACACCTTTTCAGTTGAATAACCGCTTTTAGTCATTAGCAACATATTAAGAGCTTTAGTCTATATCTGTTAAAAACAAGTTCAGTACAACAGAAATATCATTTTTGTCATGACTAATGTACTTTTTACTAATTTTTTTAATGGAATGCTGTAGACTGTGTTAGCTAAACATTTCATTGGCCCATCATGCTATCCAATTCCTCATCTGAGGAAAACACTCCTTCTTCTTTGAGGGTAATCCTCTCCTATATTTGTGGTTTGAGTGTGCACGGGGCCTATATCTGGTTCTTATCTGATCTCACTGGCACAGAAAAATTGTTCAGGCATTGGTACATATCCAAATCAAGCATTCTTTGGATTTTTTTGATTGCACATAGAGGATGGCTCTGCCTTCCTGACGAAGAACTACAACTGTCACTATGGGAGAAGCCTGAGTTCAGCCTGAGTCATAGTAATAAATTAAAGCAGAATAAGCTAGAAGATAATAGAAAAGAAGTAGAGCAAAACAGAAATTCTAAAATCAAACTAAGTCTGAGATGAATTTATTTTAGGACTACTGAATAAATTTTATATAAAAGGAGATAAATTTAATAAAAGAATCCAAAAGATATTGGGTAAAAAGTTTTAAAAGGTTGAAAAGCCTTTTTAAGGCTTTAGTTGTTTTTTTTTTTTAAGGATTTTATTTATTTATTCATTAGAGACACAGAGAGAGAGAGAGAGAGAGAGAGAGAGACAGAGACAGAGACATAGGCAGAGGGAGAAGCAGGCTCCATGCAGGGAGCCCAATGTGGGACTTGATCCCAGGACTCCAGGATCCCACCCTAGGCTGAAGGTGGTGCTAAACCGCTGAGCTACCTGGGCTGCCCAGAGTTTTAGGTTTTTGTTTCTTTGTTTTGTTTGTTTGTTTTATTTTGTCTTAGAGTAGAATTCTATATATTTATATATCTATATATTTATATATAAATATCTATATATTTATTTTTACATCATTCTAAAATGTCCATGGTAAAAGTTCCAAAAAATGGCTATGTGTGTTTATGTGCATGCATGTCTGTGTGCATGTGTGTGTGTGAGTGTGTTTAAGACTGCATATGTACAGCATATATCTGGAAGCCTTCTCATGGAACTGTGACTAGTGCTTGCCTCTGGGAGAGGCAGGAAAATAAAGGGATAGGATTGGGAAAGAAAACCATAAGATATGTTAGGAATATAACCAAGGAGCAAATAAGTCAGATCTGAAATAGCATATTTGAGAGCAGTGGTATGAAAAAATATATAACTGATACATTCAGATGCTTCAATAAAATGACTACATAGATTATTATTGAAGAAAACTGTCAGTCTAGGGTAAATAACATGCATGGCACTACATCTTCTGAAAGCTTTAGCTTTAGTGAGTTAGATATACATTGAGAGAGAGAGAGTATGAAAAGCTAAGACTAACCTGCTTATCTGAATAAAAAAGAGGGCAGATGGTAAAAATCATGTTCTAATAAATCTAAATCCACTCCAATCTGCTGGACTTCAGAATTCAAAAATTTTAACTTACTCATATGTGGATATTTCATTTCAATTGATGAAGTTTAATTAAGGATGGTCTGTTGGGAGGGGTAGCAAAAAAAAGAAAGAAAGAAAGAAAAGTATGTATTTTAGGAGTGACAGAAAAGTTAAAAAGAGAAAGTGAGCTCAGCACAAGCCCTAGGTCCTCAAGAAGAGAAAGGAGCCAGGGGCTGCAATTGTCTTAGGAATGCACAACACTGACCAGTGCTGTCTCCTCCTCACTTTGGTTTGCCCCTTTCTGGTAGACATTCGTCTTCATCCTCTACACACTCTGCATGGGCAATGTGTGCTCAGCTCCTGGCTCTCTTCAACTAGCACCTATACCTTAAAGACAACCAAATGTGTGTGCTGTATATACATATATTCAACTCTCATTTCGATCCCAAATGCCAGCTCCATAATTTTACCTCTCTTCCTAGGTGTTCCAAACCGCTAACATCTAACATATCCACAAGTGACTCATTATTTTCCATTCCTCAGACCTATACCTCCTTCTGATTCCCAGTTAAATTATCACCATTCACCTAATTATCTAAACCAGGAATCTCCAAATTGCCTTAGAAAATTCATCATTCAAGATTGAACTCCAATGATATTGCCTCTGAAAACTTTTATCAACCTCCTCAGAGTTATTAACCTTTCTGGGTACATCTGTAGTATTTTTTAAATGTCTTTATTACAGCATTTATAACACTGTGTTGCATGGTTTTATTTGTGTGACATTCTTTGACATTACACTGGGAGTTTCAAGAGGGCAAGAGATCTAGCTGATGCATTTCCCAAGACCCAGAATCAAGTGCTATATTTACCATATAAGTAAAAGCTCAGTTATTGTTCATTGAATTTATTTATTTATACCACTTAATTCCATTTCACAAAGTAAGAGTAATCCATTTTATATTGAAATGCATTACTAAACCAACATTTTAAATACGCAGCATTAACTTTACATATATTTATAATCTCACTGTAAGAATATGCAGAAGATGAAAATGTACAACAGAACTGAATATCAGGTGGATGATTTTAGATCTGCAGCTGCTATTATTTATACTTTAAGAATTATGAAGTATGTGAGTAATGGTGCATAGTATAAATTCATGTGATTTCCATGTGTAGGATATGTGCGAAAAAGAGAGGGAGAGAGAGTGGTACACATCTGTGTTATTAAAACTGTGTCTATGTTTAAAATGAGTATTTTCAGACTTAACAGGATCACTGGGTACAAAACCACTACCTCCACATTTTGTCTACACTGAACTAGATTCTCAGCATTTTTTCCTTAATTTTTCCCCCCTCTTAGGTCAATAGCTAATTCAAATTCACTCAAGTCCTAAAGGACTCAATTCAAGTCCTAAAGGACTCAGGGAGCATGACCACATTTTGTTATCATTTTGTTAATAATTTTAAGGAGCTTGTCTGTTCTACCATCCTGTCAAGTTCCCCTTCCTAGCTCTCTTCAACACCCAATGCTAGGGAAAAAAAAAAACAAAACCTCAATTCAGTTATATTCAACAAATATGTATGGATCATACATGAAGCTTTCTGCTGTGGGCTAGGAGGCAGAAATGATAGACTCGGACAACACCCATTCTCAAAAAGCTTTCAATTAAGCAAAGTTAAAAGTTCATAAGAAAACGTTTTAAACTTTCTAGTCTTACCGGTAATGTGTAATGCACTGTGCAATCCAGTAAATCCTCAGCCACAGAGCAACGTTTTCCAACAGGATGACTTATTTTTATTATTTCTTTTTTAAAAGATTTTATTTATTTATTCATGGATTGCACAAAAAGAGAGAGAGGCAGAGACATAGGCAGAGGGAGAAGCAGGCTCCCTGCAGAAAGCCCCATGTGGGGCTTGATCTGGGACTCCGGGATCATGCCCGGAGCCAAAGGCAGAAGCTCAATCACTCGCCAAGCCATCCAGACATCCCTTGTTATTATTATTTTTTTAATGTTTAATGCCTTTTACAAAAACAAAAAAAATTCTTACTTTAGAGAAATAATTATATACATTATTATTATTTTTTGGTCTTTCACGTCCTGCTCTGGAAGTTAGTATGAGAATAATAAATGTCCATTTATACTCATGTGAAGTGAAAAACAAGGAAAAGACAGGGTGGAGGGTCCTCATAGTTACTCAGAAGGAAACGGCATCAGGAAGATATATATACATGGGCTGGAATTTTAAGAAGCAGCCTTAAGAAGACAAATTTATACAAGAGTTATATATTGTGAAGTGACTGCCACAATAAATTTAGTTAATATCCATTACCACGTATACTTATAGTTTTTTTTTTTTCTTATGATGAGAACTTTTAGGATTCAGTCTCTTGGTAACTTACAAATACAGAATATAGTACTGTTAACTATACTCATAAGAAATTAATTAGTTATATAAGAAATTATTCAAGTGAGCATTTTAAAATGCTCTCACACATAAAAATCAACTCTAAATATTTTAATTCTAGTTTTAAAATCAAATAAGCAAAATCAACAGCAATATAATCACAGCCAAATGATGATGGAAAAAGTCACAGAATTCCTCAGCTGAATTTTAAATCCTGACATTCTTAAAAAATGGGATAAGACACTCTACAGGAGAGAACAGGAAGAAAGGAAAGGACAGGCTGTTGCACTGCACATACATCTGTACCTCATCTCCCTGGAACACATGTCGATGCCTAGAGAAGACTGCCCACAGTTTAAGTCCACTACTTTAGGAGACTGGAGTCCCTGTCTGTGAAACATAAAATCTATCTAACAATTGTGATATTAGAAGACAAGATGATATGCTATCTGCTTGTACAACTTTTACGCTTTCTCCAATATTTCCAATACCACAATAAAAATAAAAATAGAAAACACTGATTGGCATACTGGCTTCCTGCTCTGCTTTAATAAGAATCAAATGCAGAAATGCAGAAAGTTACCGATGAGATTCTGGGTCTTGCTACTGTGAGCAAGTAGATCACTCAGGACGTGTCACTCCCTGGAGAGTCACACGCACAGCTTTAAAAAGCCATGAAGAAAAGTCCAGAGTAGTTTCCTTTCACCCAGGGTAATTGTTTTACGAACTATGCTACTGGCCCTGGCGCCTTACCTAGATGTCAAAATCATCTGGAACATCCTCTACATTTAA
This sequence comes from Vulpes vulpes, assembly GCF_048418805.1. Lineage (NCBI taxonomy): Eukaryota > Metazoa > Chordata > Mammalia > Carnivora > Canidae > Vulpes > Vulpes vulpes. The sequence goes on along the minus strand of NC_132787.1, from coordinate 22,654,824 downwards.
GAAAGATAAAGAAGAGATGACTGTGGTGTGAAATCAGGGGGGGTGAGGACTGCCTTCCCCTTTTAAGAGCAGCATCAATTAAACCCAGGGGAGGCGGGTACAGTTTACTAGTTAATTAGTCCAGGGATGAGGTTCTTTCATGTGTAATTCAGAACAGGAACACCTGGTGTGCGGCTCTTCAAAGCACAAGGGCGGGGGGCAGGGAAGCCAAACAATGCAAGAGAGGTCACAACAGAAAGCAACAGCACAAGAACAAAAACTGTTTCTCTCTGACCTTCACCCTGCTGTAAATAAAATGAGATTCCTGAGGGTCCCTCCCTCATCAGTCCGGGGAGAACAAACAGCTTCTGGCCCACTTGGGGAGTTCTAAAAAGACATGGTGTTAACTAATTGTTTTATAACCCAATTAAAAAGAAAACAGAGAGCCAGAGAAATGCAAATAGGGATATAATGATTATAATCACATTCTGATATATAGCACACACCAAAAATATTGGCATACTCTCTCTCTGTTGTGTGACCAGGGCTGCCCAGGTAACGTTCAACAGAATTAGGAAGGGACGCTTCTACTTTAGGACAAATTACCTTTTTCTGTTGAATCAGAAATTGAGCAGTTTGCTAATGGAACACCTCTCGTTGTGAATTCTAAAATGGTGAGGTCACCTTTTTTTTTCTTTTTTAAATTGTTGCTTCTAAACATTCTGGTTGTAGACAGGTTGATAAATGCAGGTGAAGAAACATTGATGTTTAAACTGAGCCAAATAATATATGATTTCAGCTGTGGTATCCATTTAAAGAAAAAATAATAAATTTTTAGGGGTTTTATTAGTGGGTTCATTCAGAAGGAATGAGGGAAAGTATCCTGGAATGGATGGAATCTGGTGCCTTTTAAAAACCTCCATCATGAGAAATTCTACAACAGAGAACACAGAGTCTGAAGAGACCATGAAAAAAAGGCTGCCGTAAAGAATTTTAACCTAATTTTAAAGATTACAAGTTCAGAAGAAAATGGCTTAACAATTTCTAGCATTGGTTATATTTGTTTCTGCCCTAGGGAAAACCTTAATAAAAACAGTTTCACACCCCACTTTTTATGTGTGTGTGTGTGTGGGGGGGGGGAGATGTATATTTATTTACCACACTCACACAAACACACTTAGCAAACCAGGCTTCTGATCCATTAAATCAAAGACACTTGAGAGACAGGGAAGTGGACAAGAAAGCAAAGAAATTGTAAAAATGTTCTTAGCACTCTGCAGCTCTGTATCTATATTAAGAATGAACAATGAGCTAGAGATAGGAGAAATGAATAAAAATGCAGAATTATCTGGTGGCTCAAGGAAAAGAAAGTCACTAAAAGGGATAGTAAAAATAAATGTAGACAATTGGCTTGCGACTTACATGTATATAAAGATTGCCTTTTAAACTACTGAGCACGTGGAAAATAATATCTTCCTGACCATCCAAAATTATTAGTTTCAGGTTCTAGCTATTTAAGTAATAATCTAAAAAAAATAAAAGTATCTTTCCTCCATATTTTTTTAATTCACTAATTTATTGGATAAGAGTCAAAATCTGTCCTGCAAAGACAGAGTGAAAATTAACTTAGACTAAAAAGAAGAGAAAGCAGCCTTGCCATGAGCCAGGCTAGGAGGATGGACACAGAAAAAGTCAAATACTAAAAACAGAAAACACTGTTCCTTCCAATGTCATGCAGCCATTGCAAAATGTCACAAGGACTCCCTCATTTTTATCAATGTCACTCCAAGTCTATTCTGTTATTTTTATTTCTCATCAGTAATACTGAATTACTGCTAAACTGCACTGGTCTGAACTATAAAGGCATCTGGTCTCCAGGTAACGTCTACTTTTAATCCCACCTCAGAAACAGCACGCAATCCAAAACTGATTCCTCTGTCTCTTAAAGTCTCTTCAAAATCCCTAACCTCAAAAGTTGTTCCCTCCTAGCTCTTGTCAGGGGACGTTCATGGTTCTATGGAATTCTCTTCCTCACTACAAGTCAATAAATATGATTTTGTCAAACTACAGGCGTATTCCTGGTGGTTTTGGTTTGATTAGGCTTTTACATGTTCTGTTAGCAATTACTGAGTATCTACTAAATGGAATGCACTGGTGTTCTGAGAAAGATAAATGAAAATAAGTAGTATCCCTTGCTTTTCTGAGGTCCTGCTATGTTGAAGACAGGTATATAAGACAGGTATATAAATAATGGAAACAAATACCACATATAATAGTTACAACAGGACAGGTATGAACAAAGCATTCTGGATGTTCATAGCATTGGAAGATGGCTGTCAGGATGGGACCCGAAGATGTTTACAGGAAAAGTAGCCAATAGCCTAGACAGTGAAAGAGATTTCATGGAGGCCTGGGGGCAGGCAGTCCAAGCGGAAGGGAAAACTAGAACCCCACGTTAGACTGTGTTCACAGAATGACAATCTACTTAAGTTAGAACACAAAGTATGCATGAGAAATTATTGGAAGTCAGTCTGAAATCTGTGACTAGAAGAAATGTAATTGGTAGGTGATGGGAAACCACTAAAGGTTTCTGAACAAAGCACTAGTTCCATGAGAGGTATACTTTACGAGGAAGTGTTACAGAAAAAGTATGCATTCCTGACACTTGTTAAAACAGTCAAGCAGACTTTTTTTCGAAGGCACTAAGAATTAGGATGAGAAGCTGCAATGGTACAGTGGGGTTTTGGAGGAGGGAAAAGAGATCAGACTTGACTCTGAATACAAGAAGGAAAAATGGGAATTTATAAGCCAAGGAGCAGAGTGCCGGTCAGTGGGTGGGTGCAAAGTTACTATGAGAAAATATCAGGAGTAAGGAGAAATTTCTGGCTAACCCAACCTAACAGGATTCTTGCTGAAGGCAGGCCAGCATGATGAGACACCAGCTGAAAGATGGCAGAAGATGAAGAGCCTGGTCACATATCGGTGGTGATCAGAACTGAGGAAGGGCAATTCTGGTTCAACTAACTTACCAAGATTCTTACTAAAACTCAGAAATTCAGAGGTAAACATGGAAGCCCCAAAGCACAGTTGAGAAGAGAGTGTAGAGGAGCCTGACCGCAGTTTGGTCAAGGAGAAACTGTCAGAAGAAAGAGGCTATGTTAAGTCACTAATAGGAGTTAACCAGTATTCACAGTAAAATGGTAAAACCAGGGATAGAAAGGAACCAAGCATCTGAGAGAGACACTAAAGGCGAAGTATCAAGATAATGGTGACAGAGAGGAGATATGAAGCAATACAGAGGAGTCAGGAAGGGCTGAGGTGTGCAGTCTGAGTGTCCCAGAGACCTACAGAACTCCTAAAGGAAGATGGGAAATCTGGCAGGGGAGATAATGCACTGGAGTAGTCCTGGGTTTACATTCCATCACATTCCATGGCAGTCCAAATTCCTATTCTGTCTCCCATCCATTTTAATCACTATCCTAAAGAGAGTGAGCAACTAAACAAAGTGAATATTTTATGGTGAAATGTGGGCTTAAGTATTAATTTCAGCCATCACTAGCTATTTGAATTTGGCAATTATTTAACTTAGCTAGCCCTAAACATCTTCTTCTGGGCAAAGAGAATTATAATAGTATCTGTCTAATAGAGTGAGATGATGAAATCAGTCAAGATGTGAAGCTTGACCAAGCACTGCCAGTGTTTCAGTGGGATCCAGTTCCTGGGGGCAGTTGGGCAGTGGTATAGGGGGCAGTTATGCATAAGCAGGAGGCTCTTTCTGTCCTCTACAAGTATAATAAAAAGGCATGACTCTCCATACCAATTTAAAAAAAAAAGCCACTCTAATATCAAATTCCCACTTTGGAAATGTCTCTTGCTTCTGCTTCTAAAGTGTTCTGTTTGAGGTTTTTAAATGCGGATGTTACCTGATGTATTCAGTCTGGAGTGAAGGCTTTTAATTTTTTACTCTACCTCAAATAAATTAGAGTTGTAATAAGTCTATTATGCTATAAAAATTCTTTTAGATCTGTTCTCACTCAAAATCTTGTTGTATACTTCAAAAATATAATTTACTCCAAAACAGGGCTCATAAAGGTCTGGAACTTTAAAGTAGCTGGGTCTTTTAAGAACAGATAAGAATCAAGTGTACTATTTACATTTCAAAGTGATCTTCCAGTTTCTTTTTATGGGTTTGCAGTGTATAGAAAAAAAAGTTCATTTATTAAATAAACACCAAAATAAGTGCAGTCATTATTATCAATCATAGGTGGCATATGTGGTCTAATAAAGTAAAATAACATATCTATCCTGGGTACCTTCTCTCCTGAGATTTTGCTCTTATTTTGTGATGAGGAAATGCAGTGGGGGGTGGGGGTGGGGAAGGAAGTGGGAAGGGCTGGAGACTGATAGTCTCTACAGAGTTGTATAACCCTCTTAGATAGGCTTTCAAACATTTGCCTTGACATCATGTGTAAGTTTCCAACTTATGATTATATTTTCATCTTAGGTCTCAATGAGTAAGAATACAAGAGAGCTTACTAGAGAGAATCAGTGAAAAAGTGAAAATGCATGAATATAAAATGTGTAAAGTCCAAAGTTGTCTTCACCCAGGATCAAGGTGCTGTTGTACCTTTTGACAAGATAAGATCAAATCCACCACCAAATACTGAGCGTCTCTTGGATTAGGGCTGCCCACTGCTGGGCAGTGCAAGATGGAAAGTAAAGAAGCTGGTAGCTAAGAGAACTTAAAGAAACACAGGCATGGTGCAATACAATGACCTGTCTGGAAGCTTGGCTGAGCTCTCGCCTTAACATGCAAAAGGCATCATCCTATTTTAGAGGCCACTAGTGGATAAAACTCTGATTTACATCTTGTCCTTAAATAGAAACTTTTAGCAAAATCTTGCCACTTAAAACAATGTCAGAGTAAGTTTTAGTCTACCAACTGAGAGAACAGAGGCATACCCACTTGTTTATCCCTGTGTTCTGTAGCAGAAGTACCAAAGCAAAAAAAGGAAATGTGCTTGCTTTTGACAATTGAATTTTTCTCATGTTCATCTGCTAACACTTTCTTACATTGTAAGTTTGCATTTATTTTGCAAGGACTATATTGATCCTACACACAGAGATGACACCACTCTCCTCCAGGCTGGCCTGTCAATCAGCGTACCATCTCTTCACATACAACATGTTCCATATTTTCTTTGCTAACATAGCCAGTGGTGTTTTGGTTTAGTTGTGCGTTAAATTAATCCTACATTTTCATGAACACTTAAACAGCAAATCTAAAGATTAGGAAGCAAGTAGGCATTTATTACAGAAGCACTTGTGCGTGTGCAAGGTTGAGGTGGGGTAATGGGTTTGTAGGACAGGTGAGAAAACATGCATTTTCCTTTTAAGAATATTTAGTCTTAAAAATACAGGTCTAACATTCTACTCTTGTGAAATGATCTATTCTGGGTGCATGCAGGTGAAGAAGCAGATAATAAGAGGTACCCTTAAGAGACATAAAGATGTGTCACTTCAATTTCAACTACATACATCTCTAGGACGATTCAGGAGATATCCCCCATATTTAAAAAAATTGCTGTAGGATATTCCAGCTATTGCAACTCTGTGTGTCCCAGGCAACATAATAGATTATACCTCGACTCCTTAAAGAGCACCCTGATAATATGCAAGGCTAAAATGTCAGAAGCTATTAGAAACTCTCAGATGCACAATATATCTCCATCCCTGAGTTTTCCCCTTACACTGCGAAACACCAGACAACAGGCATGCAAACTGCTCAGCTGCAACTGTTCCAAGTCGAATAATTACAACTTGTCAGAAAGAATTAATTTTCCCATTTCTCATAAAGATGTGTAAAAATTACCATGTTATTATACACTGACACTCTCTGGAGGCAGACACAAAATTTAATTTTGAATTCTTTCCGCATATTAAATTAAATCCATAAATAAGAGTTTAGGCATTCACTCGGAAGCATATGTTCATTGGGAGCGAAAGCCAACACGAGCCCGGCTGTAATGGCTGTTGTAATGTTTTAATAGCTCGCTTCTTCTAAGCACCAATAAATTTACATGATCATAACAGTCGTGGGCATACAAGAAGCCCATTACTGTCTGGGCACAGGCAGCAGCGTTAACAGGATGGAAAAATGGAAAAAGGAAAAAAAACTCTTAAATAAAATTAGGCAACTGCACTTGTCAGCTGCTCCATGATTGAATTTTTAATATTGTGGTCAATTGGTCAAAACAAATAATGGGATAAAATATTTTAATGCATTTAGAACCTGTTTCTGTGGTTAGCCCACAAAATAGTTTTTTGTTTGTTGGCTTTTCAAAAAATGGACCACTTCAATCTTGCTGTTTTGAACAATTTTATATTTAAAGATACACAGTATAATTTTTAATCTCTTCGACGACATTTGCTATCTATGTGTCCATATTTGAAATTGGAGCATTTCAAATTCAACTCAAAGGGTGACCCCTTTTTAGCCAATAGACTCTTGCCTTAAGAAAACCGAGGTGCAAAGAAGGAAGCCCAAGGCCAGCCTTGTAAAGCAAACGAGTACATTACCTGCCTGTCCACTGCTGGACCAGAGAATGCCTTCCATCGGAGACACAAAGGAACAAATGTTCTATAATTAGAATCCAAACCCAAAAGAAAATACTACAGCTGTCAGACCGTTAATTGAGGTGGTATAGATTCAATTTAGTAAGGTCTGTTTTCTGAACTTCTTAATTTCTATGAGCAAATTCACCCTGGTTGTGAAAACAAATACAGATAAATGTATATCATGTTTCACAAAACTGAAGTGTTTTTTTCAAGGATAAAGAGTCCAAAGTAATGGATGATCTTATAGCGTAGGTCAATGCTGGCCAGTAGGCACTTCTAATCCTAATCACACAGATGCTGCCACTCATTGGAAGCTATGAAGGTAGGGGTAGGATGGGCTTGTTAGCAAAGAATCAGAGAGGGAGTCATGTTTAGAAGTGAAAGGTTTTGTGAGGAAGGGTATGTGAATAGGCCAAGGCTTTTTCCATAAAGTTATGATGAGTGATGCATGCCTAGAAAAGTGATGTGAATTAAGGATATAAATAAGAAGAAAAATAATTTTTGGAAAAATGGCCTGCGGATTTGAGCATATTCGCCCTTACAGATGAAGAGTATGGTCACATAGGTAATGCTTATTCCTATGACCTATCTTAAATGAGAAAGTAGTGCTACTTAAAATTACATATATACAGAGAGAGAGAGAGAGAGAGAGCACTCAGTTTTGAATCATGAGATGTTTTATACATATTCAGATCATCAAAAAAGTCCACGGTTTGAGAGTTCTCTATTTTGGACAAAATATTAAACCTAGTAACTTGCACCATAAAGACAGATAACAAACTCTTGCCCCTTAAAAATGAAAGACCTTAGAACAAAGTATATACTTGTGAATAGTCTATAATTGTCATTCAACAGAAAGTCAAAATGACTATTCTATATTTCCAAAGCATGCATAGATGTTACCAGAATCTCTTATTAAGAAATCTCTTATTGCTTATTACCAGCTGAAATAAGCTTCAGATTTTCAACTAAATGTATAGAAAATTAAACTAAATAAATATCCTAATATTCCCAATAGCACATAACTATATTTTTATCAAATCACACATATTAACAAATACATGTTTTAAAAAATCAATCTTCAAAGTAAAGAAACAGGCAGAAAATAAACTAAGTATTTCTAGATCAGAGATAGAGAAGCACATATAAAACCATTAGAATATTTTTGGGGAAAAAGACACATCTTCCCAAAACTTCATAAATGACTCTAAAATCTTTCTTCACTGCTTAAAAATCAAGGGATGTATGGAGAGTTTCAAACCTCTTTTTAAGTCTTTCTTCTCCTACATGATTTTATTCAGGTTGCTATTAAAATGGCTTACCAGGTGAAATATATTTATATCCAAAGTGTGACAAAGTATTATTAAATGAAGAAAAATCTGTCAGCAAGAAGTTTTAAGGAGAAAATAGTTGCAGACTGTAATTGAGTAATGGAATATGATGGATATACAGAGAGGAAATTAAGTTTTTACAGCTAAACATGTGTATAGGTTGATTTAAAAAAATCCAACAAATTATTAATAATATTACCTGTGGTATGAAGAAAGATTTTGACTATGAAAGAATACTACATTACACTATCTTTTTTCACCCCATAGAGTCTCTTGTATTATAAATGGCTGGAATAATCTTTCAGGAGCCAAATGACCCTCTGCCCACTTTAGAAAGGACACTTATTGTCCCAAAGGACAAGTAACCTCTCTGACACTAGTTAATCTTAATATACCAAATGAAATCCATTTGAATAACACAGTATTTCTCTCTCACAAAATATAAACTGGTCTGTTTATTTATTACTTATATAACTACATCAATGCGCCATATGCCCAAAACTCTAGTAACAATGTAAACAGGTAGTAATAAAAATGTGAATTATTAGGGTCTGAAATCTGATAAAAGGCTAGTTGGTATAGTTTTCAGGAGGCTAGGGAATGTAATTACCCAAACTGTTGAATTAATCACTGGTTGAATCATGTTTATATTTAGGTGTGGCAGACTTTGTGAATGGAATGGAATCCTCAATTATAAAATGAGGTAAGCATTTAACATCTGCTAGACATTTCTTTATAACAAAATACCTGGGATCAAATTAACCAGTCTTTACATTTCCCTTCATGTCTTTCCCTTTGAATCAAATTTTGAGAAATAAAGAAAATTTCTCCTTGTTCTCCATTTTTTCCCACATTGAGAAAAGGAATGATCACCATCAGCAGAAGCATTTTTCTTCCCAGAAACATAAAGACATTAAATACACTACTGACTGCTCACTAATATAAAGGTAGGGAGAGAAGAAATCAGGGAAGAGGATACATAGTACTGCCTCTCTTCTCTCCAATTTCCTTCTCCAATCTATCCCTTGACATTGGTATAAAATGAAGTTACCTACAACACTGAATCCTCCCTAAAATGAAAGGGAGATTTAGGTATTGGTTTCTCTATACATTAACTAAAATGTCATACCTCTAATGAGGCATAAAATTTGGATTATTTATATCTATTTTAGACTATGTCCAGTGAGACTTATTGCTAGTAATATTAATAGTGGTGTACGGAAATATCACCTTTTCTATTTTCCTTTTCTTCTCTATAATAGTAAATTGGTGGAGCGGATATTTGATAAGGATACCCTCTCTAATCTTTCACAAACCTATTAACTTTTGATTCTCATCAACATTTACTTTTTCCATTCACTTACTGATTTTGTTTTATCTTTAAAACACATACTTTTGGGAGAAATGGATTTACTCTTCTGTGAGAAACAACAAAGTAGACAAAATTTGTGAAGCAATACTTTTTGAATATTGGAAATCCAGCAAAAAACATTGATACCTGAGAACAAGGAAACAAATGGGACAAGCTCTATGATTGACCCAGGTTATTCTCTTGAGAGTAATTCTCTTGCAGTCTGTGTATCAGGATACAGCAGCTCAAGTGGAGTTGGTAGCATCCCCAAATTGAGGAGACAGAGCTGAATCCAAGAAAACAAAGGAAGCTAAGGTTTATAGACCAACTAGGGAGAGGACAGAGCTGCTCAGGGAATTTGGGAGATGTGTAGAGGGTTCTCCCAAAAATTTAGCAGAATCCTGATCAGCACATGTGTAAGGTAACTGCCTAAGACTAGGGAAAGAATAATCCCCTAAATTAGAGGAAAAAGGGCAGCCCAGGTGGCTCAGCAGTTTAGCGCTGCCTTTAGCCCGGGGCATGATCCTGGAGACCCGGGATCGAGTCCCACGTCGGGCTCCCTGTGTGGGGCCTGCTTCTCCCTCTGTCTCTGCCCCCCTCTCTCTCTGTGTCTCTCATGAATAAATAATAAAATCTCTTTTTTAATATTTTATTTATTTATTCATAGACACAGAGAGAGAGGGGGAGAGACATGGGCAGCCCCACCGGGGCTGCCCTAAATAAAATCATTTTAAAAATTAGAGGAAAAAGTAACTAGGGTTCACATGGGCTAGAAATAGGGCCTATACTCACCAGTCACACTGGAAAGACAATTCAGAGCTACATCAAAGTACTCAAAGTGCCTTGCCTTCATAGTAGGGAAAAATTGGCTGTAAAAAACATGTTGGTTTGGCCCCATCTAACAAGTCATAAAAGCAAGACCCAATAGGGTTGATCTGTTCCCACTAAGTCCCAGAAAAAAATACTCAAAAATGCTTATAAGAATATATAAATATGCAACATCCATTAAGATAAACCTTATGAAATTTGGCATCTGACTAAAACAAAACACTACCAAGCATGTATAGAAGGAGGAAAGTTTGACCCAGAAATAGAAGAAAAAATCAATCAATCAAAACTGACCCCAAACTGAACAGAGAAGAATGAGGAAGAAACATTAAATACAATTTTAATAGTCATTTAACTGTATTCATATGCTCAAAAACCTAGGTGAAAGATGGAAAATATTAAGTAAAGACTTAAAAAATATATATTTAAAAAAAGACCCCAAACTAACTTCTGGACATGAAAGCTATAATGTTTCCAGGCAAGAAGAAAAATAAATGCTTAAAATTAAGAATAGATGGGATCAATGACAGATAGGGACTAAAGGGAAAAAAATAGTACACTTGAAGTCATAGAAATACAAATATCCTAAATGAAACAAGTGTTCTAAATGATAAGAGACTCAAAAACAACAACAACACAGGAATAAGTGAGTTGTGAGACAACCCAGGAACTGTGCATTCTGATATATGTACTGATGGAGCAATAGAAACTGAGAAGGGAAAAACAGTATTGGAAAAAATAATAGCAGAAAAACTCAAATATAATGAAAAGTATAAACCCACAGATAAAAGGAAAACAACTTACAACCTTAAATTCTATACCCAGCAAAAGTATCTTTCAAAACAAAGGTGATTATGAAATATAAAATACGAATACAACAGGCAGAAGAATTTGTTATGAGTAGATCCACCACACAGAAATTTAAAAGAGGGATCCCTGGGTGGCGCAGCGGTTTAGCGCCTGCCTTTGGCCCAGGGCGCGATCCTGGAGACCCGGGATCGAATCCCACATCGTGCTCCCGGTGCATGGAGCCTGCTTCTCCCTCTGCCTATGTCTGTGCCTCTCTCTCTCTCTCTCTCTGTGACTATCATAAATAAATAAAAAAATTAAAAAAAAAAGAAATTTAAAAGAAAGTTCTTCAAGCAGAAGATAATAAATTATACCATATGGAAATACAGATCAACAAAATGTAATGGAGAACACTGGAAATGATGACTGCATGGATAAATTATATATTTTTTTCTAATTTAAGTGAACCATCTTAAAAGATAATTAATAATAATTATTATATAATGTTGCAACATTCTTTTTAAAAATATTTTATTTACTCATGAGAGACACAGAGAGAGAGGCAGGCCCCTCTTGGGGAGCCAGATGCAGGACTCGACCCCAGGACCTTGGGATCATGCCCTGAGCCAAAGGCAGACGCTCAACCACTGAGCCACCCAGTCACCCCAGGTTTGCAACATCGATAGAAACAAAGTATCTGACAGAAATAGTATAAATGGCAAGAGGGGAAAAAATGGAAATATGATATTGTAAGATTCTCCCATAGTATATGGGGAATAGTATAATATAAGTTAAAGGTGGACTTTGATAAATTGAATACATGTAGACTATAAATCTTAAAGCAATCCTATAACAAAAAACAAATAGCTGTAACTTATGCATCAAAAATAAGATAGAATTGAAATATTAAATTAATTATATCTCAATTTAAAAATAAAAAAAACTAAAGTATAATATGAACCTTTAAGGCAAAAAAAGAAAAAGGAGTAAAAAACAAATTGGACAAGTACAAAACAAATAGCAAGAAGGTGGATTTAAACCTAAATCTGTGAATAACATTATGTGTAAATCTCCTGAATTACTATTAAAAGACAGAGATTGTTAGAGTGAGTTAAGAAACAACAGGTAAGGGATCCCTGGGTGGCGCAGCGGTTTGGCGCCTGCCTTTGGCCCAGGGCGCGATCCTGGAGACCCGGGATCGAATCCCACATCGGGCTCCCGGTGCATGGAGCCTGCTTCTCCCTCTGCCTGTGTCTCTGCCTCTCTCTCTCTCTCTCTCTCTCTCTCTCTGTGACTATCATAAATAAAAATTAAAAAAAAAAAAAGAAAGAAACAACAGGTAAGTACATGCTGCTTACAAGAAACACACTTTATATATAAAGACATAAAGAGGTTAAGCAGAAATGGATACAGAAACATACATCATGGAAAGATTAATTGTCAAAAGATGGAACAGCTGCATTAATATCAGATAAAGTAGATTTCAGAAAAAAGAGTATAACCAGGAATGAAAAAGATTATTTCATAATAATAAAGGGTCAATTTATCAAAGTGACATAGTGACCCTAAACATTTATGAACCAGATACAAGGGAAACAAAATAAATAAAGTAAAAACAGATAGAGGTGCAAGAAAAAATAAATAAATCTACAATTACAGTCATAGATTTCATATTCTTCTCTCAAGAATTGATAGAAAAGTAGACAGAAAATCACTAAAGATAGATTGGAAGAACATTATCAACCAATTTGACATAATTGACATTTATAGAACATTCCACTCAATAATAGCAGAATAAATGTCTTTTCTAAGTCCAGATGAAACATTTACAGAGAGAGACCATGTATTCAATCCATAAAATAAGTCTAAATAAATTTTAAATGATTCAGCTTTACACGAGGTGTTCTCTGACCACAATGGAATTAAAGTAGAAATCAATGACTTTATGATATCTGAAACATCCAAAAATATTTGGAAACTACATACCACAATTCTGAATAACCCAAGGGTCAAAGACAAACTCAAAAACAAATTAGAAAGTATTCTGAACTGAATGAAAATGAAAATATAGCGTGTCAAAATTTCTGAGATCTTGGTAAAACAATACAGAGGTTTATAAATAAAATTTTTAGCTTTCATGCCTATATTAGAAAAAAAAGGAAAAGTCTCAAACAAAGGGACTCAATTTCCACCCTAAGAACATAAACAAAAAGCATAAACAAAACTCAGAGTAAGCAAAAGGTGGCAAGTAATGAAGATCAAAGTGAATTCAGTGAAATAGAAAATAAAAAATCAATAGAGAAAATCAATGAGACCAAGATCCAGGTCTTTGAGAAGATCAATAAAACTGATAAATTTCTAGCCAGATTGATCAGAAAAGGAAAAGAAACAGGGCAATGAGACAAATTACCAATAAGAGAAATGAGAGAAGTGTGATGTATCACTAAGAATTCTTCAGATGTTCAAATGATAATAAACTAACATTATGACCAACTTTATGCCAAAAAATTTGACAACTTGTACAAAACGGACAGATTCATGTAAATATACTACCAATGCCCACTCAGGAATAAATAGATAGCACAATACCTTTATGTCTATTTTTTTTTAGATGAGATTGTAGTAAAATCAAAGAACAAACAAAACTTTCCCACAAAGAAAACTATAGGCCAAAACTGATTCACTGGCAAATGCTGCCAAAGACTTAAAAATAAACAATTTCTTACAAACTCTCCCACAAAGTTGAAAAAGGTATGGAAACATCTCAATTCATTCTATGAGGCCAACATATACTGATATCAATCCAGTATATGATATACAGACAAACATACAAAAAATACAGACCATTATCACTCATGAACATAGATATAGATATACTTAAACTGTTAACCAACTGAATCAAAGCAGAGTATATACCTGGAATACAAGGTTGTTTTAAAATTTGAAAAATGGTCAATGCAATTTACAATATTAACAAACTAAAAAGAAAGATTGTGATCATATGAATAGATGTACAAAAGGCACTTATGGGGGTCCCTGCATGGCTCAGCAGTTGGGTGCCTGTCTTCAATCCAGGATGTGATCCTGGAGTCCCGGGATTGAGTCCCACATCAGGCTCCCTGCGTGGAGCCTGCTTCTCCCTCTGCCTGTGTCTCTGCCTCTCTCTCTCTCTCTCTCTCTCTCTCTCTCCCCCTCTCTCATAAATAAATAAAATATTTTAAAAAGCACTTCTAATATCCAACACCTGTTCTTCATAATTTTCTCAGTGTATTAAAGGTAGGAGAGAATCTTCTCAGCATAGTAAAGAACATCTTCCAAAAAACTTATAGGTAGCATAATACTTAAATATGAAAGAATGAATGTACATCCTAAGATCGAGAACAAGACAAGGTGTCTACTATCATAATTTCTATTCAACTTTTATTGGAGATTGTAGTAGAGCACAATAAAGCAAGAAAAAGCAATAAAGGCAGCTAGATATGAAAGCAATAAGTAAAACTGTCTTTATTCATAGACAATGTAACTGTCTATATAGAAAATCTGATTGAATTTGCAATAAAGCTACTAAAGCTAATGAGTTAGGAGGGTTGTAACATGTAAAAGCAATACATTAAAACCAACTGCATTCAATATGCTAAAATGGAAAATTCAGAAATTGAAATTTCAAATAAAATTGTCATTTATTATAGCATCAAAATGACAAAATAGGGATTAAACAAAAAAATGTGCAAGGCCTATATACTGAATATTATAAATCATTGCTAATTAAAGAAAACCTACATCAATGGAGAGATACACTTTGTTCACTAGCCAGAATACTCAATTTTAAAATTTCAATTCTCAAATTATTCTACAGATTACAAACAAGTCCAATATACTCCCAATCAAAAATCCCAGAAAAAAATTATTAAAAAAGTTTTTAAGATTATGGACAAATTCATTCTAAAATTAATACAAAATGCTAAGGCCCTGGAATAGCTATGCCACCGTGAAGAAAAATAGAACATTTGTGTAATAACCAGAGATTTCAAGTGTTATTAGAAAGCTAAAGTAATGTAGTATTAGCATAAAGAGGGACAAATACATCAGTGGAACATCATATATAGTTTAGAAATTGAGCCACAGATATATAGAAAACTGATTTTTGACAGAGGTGCAAAATAGAAATTCAATGAATAAAGTATAGTCTTTTCAAAATTTGGTGCTGGAAGAAGTGGACATCCATGCAGAAAAATAAAAACTTTGATCCACATCTTGTACCACATACTAATATTAACTCAAAATGGGGCATATATCTAAAAATAAATCCCAAATTTACAGAACTTCTAGAAGAACACATAGAAAAAAATCTTTGCGACTTTGGGTTAAGCAAACATTTCTTAGATACAACAACAACAAAAAAGCATTATCCCGAGAAAAAAAAAAAGTAAGTTGACTTCATCAAAATAAAAAAATTCTATTCCTCAAAGACACTTTAAAAAAATGAACAGTGAAATCACTTGCCACAGGAAAATACTTTCAAATAATATATTGATAAAGGACTTGTATCCAGAATATATAAAGGACCCTCAAAACTTAATAAGAAACAAATAACCCAAGTTAAAAATGGGCAAGAGATATGAACAAACACTTCAACAAGAAGATATGAATGCAGAAAGCAAATAAGCACATGAGAATATTTTCAACATCGTTAGTCATTAGGTAATTGTAAATTAAAACCACTGTGATATATAAACTACCAGACTAAATTTTAATGACTATTAGAATGACTAAAATTTTTATTTTTATTTATTCATGAGAAACACACACAAAGAGGCAGAGACATAGGCAGAGGGAGAAGCAGACTCCCTGTGGGGAGCAGACACAGGACTCAATCCTAGGACCCCGGGATTACCACCTAAACTAAAGGCAGATGCTCAAACACTGAGCCAACCAGATGGCCAGAATGATTAAAATTTAAAAGACCAATAATAGCAAATGGTGGTGAGGATGTGGAAGAACCAGAACTCCCATACAATGCTACAGTTTCTTAAAAACTTATACATATGTCTACCCTGTGATCCAGTCATTCCATTTCTAGGTATTTATTCCAGAGATATCTAAAAATATTGCCATAAAAAAGTGAACATGAATATGAACAGGAACTTTCTTTGAAAATAGTCAAAATGGAAATAAACTAAATATCTTTCAACAGATAAATAGACAAATGAATTGTTTATATATATACAATAGACTACTACTCAGAAAAACTAAGTAATGAATGTTGATACACATAACTACATGGATAAATCTAAACAATTATGGTAAGTGTAAGAGATCAGAAAAGCAAAAAAATGTACATGATGTATAATCTCACTTGTCTCAAATTCTAGAAAATGCTAACTAATCTATAATGACAGAAAATACGGAAATAATTGAATATGTTCACCATCTTGATAGTGATAACTGTTTTGGGGGTCTATACGTATGTCAGACCTCAACAAAATGTATACTTCGAACATTTGCAGTTGATCATATATCAATTTTACCTTGGTAAATTAAAATGTTGGAAACTATTAAAACATACATGTATTTTTTCTTCCTTTCTACTGGAATGTAGAGTTTATGCAAGCAAGGATTTTGTTTATTTATTCCACTGTTGTATCTTCCATGCTTGACTGACAGTAGTAGATGCTAAACAAATACTTTTTTGATAAGCAATATAGAAGATTCTCAGGCTCTGATTCATTCAAGTGCAGAAATATTGGCTTTATTCACAAAGATGTAGATTAAGAAGCAAGAAAAGATTTTGGGTTGGAATGAGGGATATAATATTAATCTGGAAATGCAATATTAAGGTGTCTGTGGCACCAGATGTTTAGTAAGCAGTTGTAACAAATTAATTAACAGCTAAAGATAAAACTTAGGTGATCACCAGCATTTAGGTGGTAGTCAAAGCCACTAATTGCACTGAAATTACTGAAAAAAAAATCGACAAAGAGGGAAAAGGTCAAACAGCACCCAGAAGAAAATATTCATTTAAGGAATGCGAAGGGGAAGATGCTATGAAGGAGATTAAGATATGGCAGCTAAAAAATGGAGAAAAAGCCAGCTTAACAATTGTCTCAAAAGCCCATACATATAGACATTTTGAAAAGGAAGAATAGTCAACAACTCACACAAAGCACAGACTCTAAGGGCTGAATCCTGGCTCCAGGGCATGGTGACTGACAGAATCTTGGTCTTGGCTAGAACAGAGCTGTGACAGGATTGGTGGTAATGGGCAAGATCTCACTGGTGAGGAAGACAGTTTTCAAACACAGAATCAACATGGCAAAGGCCCTTTTTTAGGCAGATGTGACAGTAAATTGCTTGGGAGATGAATTTAAAGAGAATTAGGAAGAAGACCATTTGTAAAGCAGTGTATTAGAGTGAGGTGAAGAGGGTCTATATAAAGATGATGTCAGTCATTAGCATGGAAAACTATTGTACAATGTCACAGAGAAAAGAAACTGTATGACTTATTAATATACTAAATGTAAATGTCAAAAGAGACTGAGAACTAAAATGAGATTCCATATTTAAAGTCATGACAGATTGAAAAAATAGGAATATTAACAGCAATGAGAAGGCTGGGGATGAGACCCGTTTGGAAAAGGCAAGAAGAACATTCTAATCTACCAAGCAACTTTATCTTTTTCCAGTTTCCTATTCCAAGATTTAGAGATATTTGTAAATGTGTACATAATAAATCTATAATTCATGAAAAAGAAATCCTATACAGTTGCTGGAATTCTTTTTTTTTTTAGTTGCTGGAATTTTTATAAAAATTAGGCTGACTTAATGAGATAGTATATCATCTATCATTAATCAGAGTATTATTGATAAAAATTAAAGCCATAATTTCAAGTGCATAATTATAACTGAGGAAAAGTTCTTTCTGATACATTTGTTAAAACTTCAGCTAGTTGTTGGTCATGATGATGACGATGGTGATGATGATTATGTGTGTGTGTGTGTGTGTGTGTGTGTGTGTGTTAAAGAAATTTTGATGTGACAGCAGTGTCCTCAGGGCATCATATCAGCTGCTTGGTGTTTCAAAGGCACCTCCTTCCTAAACTACTCAAACAGCAAAATGAACACAATATACTCTCCAGCTACCGCTATGCCTCAAGCTTGGGTAGGAAGTCGAAAAGAAAAATAACTCACTGATTTTTTTTTTTTTAATTAGGCCTGTAGAGAACTGGTTTCTCTCTTTCCTATAAAAGTATGATTTCCTAGAATTTGAGGAAAGAGGTAAGTAAGCTTACTGTTTCTCAAGGCTACATGAACTAAAATATATGTATTCTATCATAACAGCATTTGATATATTCCCCTATACTTTATTCTTAACCATAAGTAGCTTTAAAGAAGCTAGGAAAATGTCTCATCTCATTGAATTCATTAAGAAATATTCAAACATTTAAAATCCTCTGTTTCCCTCAATCACTGAAAGGCTTTCAACTGATTTGTTTTCCAACACACAGGCATTTTCTATTCTGCCGAAATCTTAAGTCTTTGTGAAATTTTTTAGACTTCCGTTAATATACTATGTACATAAATAAAAATGTAAGTTGTCATATGTCTTGGGTAAAACTAGTTTTTTTGAGAGTTCAAAGATTTTTTTCATCTTTAATTAGTTAAAAGTATATTACAGCATTTCATATGCCATTGATTAAAGAGGTCTTTTGTCTATTTGTTACCAATCCAGCATGACTTTCATGCACATTTTATGAGTTTTTTATCTGGTAGATTTTAACTATCTTGAGCAAAAGTACTTTGGTAGCTCTTATAGAGGGATGATGCCCCAAGAAAGCAAGCTCTGAACTGTACTTCTTAACCAGCTTTGCTTTATTCCAGACCTGTATATCCTATTTGTGCCCTGGATTTCTCACCTGTGAAATGGGGATATGTTGTGCTTGTACCAGCCTGATGGGTTTGAATTAAAAAATAACAGAATATCACTTTCAAAGTATTTCAAAAAAAGGCTGTAAATGTATATAGACTAACATGCTTTTCTCCCCGCCTCCAACCCATATAATTTTTCATTGTTACTATCATTGTTGTTTGTTGAAATCATCTCAAATTTAGCAAAGGTTTTTGAATTTATTAATATACTGGAATGAATAACATAGGATAACACTGCATTATTTGGTAAGACTTCGTTAGAAAATTGAGTAAAGGAAGCAAAATGAAGGTGCTTAGTGCAGCTCAGACCTAACATAGAGAGAAAAAAAAAACTGTAATCATACCTAATTAGTGTTAAAATAATGTTTCCCTTTGAAATGTTTAATTAAATTATTATTATTTTATTACATAAACATTCTTGATGTGGAGCACACTGCAGAGCTTGAAGACTCTGATGAGTTAAATGGTGCAAAGTGTTCTTGCACCCTGTGTGGGGCAGAACCTGACAAGGAGTGGCTGTTGTTAGCAGATGTCTGGACCATCCGTGGAGACAGGATGCTTGCTCCAAACAGCAGGCCATCATTTCAACCTTTGTTGCTTCTCCCAAACCTCCCATTGTGCTTTCAATTTAACAGGATCACAAGCAGACAAAGAAATTTCTTACAATTTGCCCTTCAGTTCAGAGACGAATTCTATTTAAACTTGTCTAACCTCTCATAACATATTAGTTATTGTTGCCAGCCTGTGTGTGTCCCCTGGCAATGAGCTACTCCTTCTGGGAGGAGGAGGGGGTGCCCTTCAGTTTGATAAAGCAAGACCAGATTTACTGGCACACTTACAGGATGCTTGTCTCAAGATTGCAGCAAATTTAATTAACCTTATTACAAATATGGTTTTCTTGATGATTACATCACAATTTGGTCTTACTTTGCCTACTGCTATTTCAAAGTAATATATGCTTCCTAAAGTAGTTTTCTAGAAAAGCTTAGACTATTGGAATAAGGACACTTATCCTGGCCATGACCTCTCCTATGTATCCTCCAGTTATTATATATATATATATATATATATATATATAAAAGCTGACAACATCTTCTTCCCTGGATCCTTGTGACATTACCTTTGTTCCTGCATACCTCACTGAAATAATGGCAAGTAACTTTACAATAAAACTAAAGTGATTCTAAGATATTAAAAACATAAAAGTTCTGGTGTGGAAATCAATACAAGACTTAATTACCATCCTAAATTCACACCAAAGAGATTATCCTGGCCTATGAAAAGTACAAGGGATTTTATGACTTTCAAAGCACTAGTCGGGCCCTTAACAAATAAAATGTCCTAAATGTTCTTATGTGTACACACACACACACACACACACACAGAGACACACATCTAAATGTGTGTTTATTGCCAAAGTACTTTTGTCTCCCTCATCCCTGAGACCCTCAGTCATGAGAAGTAACCTACCAGGCTAACCCTCAACACATGTCCAGAATCCCCCTCCTGCAATTTAACAAGCTTTCCTTTATGCAATTAGCTCAGGAGAACTGTCTTCCTCTATGAAATTTCCCTGGGAAACTAGGAGAGTAATTCACACCCAGCTAAAAGCTCAAAACATACAGGTGCCCTTTTGCTTCTAAATGGTATGGGCCTGTGGAAACACCTATAAAATGTAAGGCCTTATAGCCATTGAGATCTAGGTTGTCTGACTTTAGATGATAGCCAGAGCACAGGCCTAATCAGCCCTGTTTGGGTCTCTTATTGACATCTAAATTTGTATCTCAAGTAGGTGGTTTTAGTTGGCCCAAAGAAGAGGACATATGAAACACTGAGAAGCTCATTGAACAACAAAGGACTTGAAAATGTTAATGCCCCTTCTGCACAGAAGAGGAGGTCAGATATGGAGAGGTGAAATCACTAAAAGTCTGACTAATTCTCCTCTGAAAGGATAAAAGAGAAAAAGCAGTAAACAAGTTAGGTGCCCCACAATCACAGAACTGTTAGCCTAAAAATCCATTCGGTGGAATGGTTGGGAGGCATTAAAAAAATTTATGAGGAGTTTATAACAAGAGAAAAATGCTTATGCTTTAATGTTAAAGTGAAAAACAGTAGAATACAAAAATGTACATATAAGGAACAAAATATTTGGTTGGAAAAAAAAACCCACGTTTGAAGTAGTTATATTCTGGTGGTGGGAAAATGCATTTTAGTTTCTTTTTTCTGCCTTGTTTTTTCATATGATAATACATATAATATAATGATTATAATCATATATTATTATAATAAATAATAATAATGTCTCATTTATATAGAAAATTAGTGAAACCTTATTTTGAAAACAGGAAAAATTTGAAAACTTATCGGAGGTTGTTTACAGAAGTAAATTATGGCTTATAATTGGAACAAATTTATATTTTGGATAAAAACTTTGGAAAAAAAAACTTTGAGAATATTTTCTTTCTTATTTTTATTTGATCCTCTAGTCTCTGCTAAAGACTTGAAATTGAATATATGTAATAATATATATTGAATTACTTATATATATAAGTATATATACTTATATACTCCTCCTTAATATACTATAGTTCTCTAAGGACTGCTGAGATGGGTCTCCACACATTGAAGGCCCTCTGTAAATACCTGAACAATGAATATGATGAGCATTTCTAATATATATTATTTCCAGAGGTTTTCTTATAAATAAACTACATGTATGTCAATCTTTATAATATAGGAGAATTTAGTCAGCCATACCCAACTGGTGGTGAGGGAAATAGAAAAAAATATATTCATAATTTCTAAGATTGATGAAAAATGTTTCCAATAAAAAAAATGTTTCCAATAGATTCTTTTCCACTTATCATCTCTTAAAATATTTGAGTTTTTGAAAGGGCTTCCAAACTTCTTTAGTATCACATTCTCTATTTTTTGAACATTGCTTCCCTGGTGTTACTACCAAGACATTCGGTTATTTTGAAAACAAACCAAGTTGCATCCATGAAAAAAAGTTTGGTTCAGAGATGGAAGAAGCAAGAAAAGCAGTCTAGAGCCATTTTTTGCTCACATGGTGGCCTCCAAGCTGGAAGATGTCATCCCTTGTACCATTCAAGATCTCCTCATGCAAACGGTCTAAAACACTATGAATAAGATACTCAGGTTAAAATAACTGTTAAAAACAAAAGCTAAAGTAATGTGAATGAATCTGAATCTGTCTCTTCTCAATATTTAGTTGAGCTGTGCTATGAAAATGAGACTTTCATATGGATGTGGAAAGAAAATAGAGGGTTCAGCATGGAGCCACTTGAGAAAGGAGGGTGGGCCTGGCCTTGGTCACCTGAATGGCACTTCCAGGGTATCAGGTAGTTGAAAAAGCTTGGAAAGAGCCGCAGCAGATGGAAGTCAATGTATAGAGGGGAAAAATGCAACAAAGACAGATACTTCTATTTTAAAATTATCATTTCTTTCAATGTCAGCAGGTATATGCCTTCAATGTCAGTAGGCATATGTTTTTGGACACCACCGGTACTCAGATCAGACCCTTTTGCTAGTGATTCTGATCCCAACTCCAAGCTACTGAGGGCTTTGTTTCTCCTGCTTAGCAAATGCAAATTTTCTTCAGAGGACTCCCTTTAGCCTACTGAGGCGTCTTGCATTATAGGTGGGTTGCAAGTACCTGGCAACATGTGTCTTCTCCCCTTACTCTCTGCCCTGAAGGTTTATAATCCATGACTGCATCATAGGGCACTGTAAAGTCCAACTTCTTTGTCTTCAGAGGATAACAACTCTAAGGTGTAATATGTAATCCAAGCCCCTCAAGACTAGCTCAGGACTTCTACTGAAATCATACCCGCTTTCAGCCTTTCCTGGGTGTATCCCTCACTCCTCCCTTATTGATTTCTTCAGGGAACACTTCCTGATAAATAACCTGCAAATGAATCCTTGTCTTACAGTAGGCTTCTGGGGAATTATAATACTATATACCTCAGAAAGCAGGACATGTGGGGAACATGGGTGGCTCAGTCTGTTGAGAGTCCAACTCTTGAATTTAGTCCAGGTCCTAATCTCATGGCTCCTGAGATCCAGCCCCTAGTCAGGCTCTGTGCTCAGAGGGAGTTTGCTTGAATAGTCTCTCCCTCTATCCCTTCCCATGCATGCACACACTCGCTCTCTTTCTCTCTCTCAAATAACTAAATAAATCTTAAAAAAAAAAAGCAGGGGACACATTACTATTTTTCCTTCTTCCTCCTTTTCATCTTCTCCCTAGCTATCTTTCTCCCTCTTGTATTCATCATTCCTCTCAGATGCTAATTTTAATTTTTAAGTAATCTCTACATCTAACATAGGGCTTGAAATCACAGCCCTGAGATGGAGTTGATGCTCCACAAATGAGCTAGCCAGGTGCCCCCCAGATTGTTATTCCTAATGTTTATCTGTCAGATATATCAAACCAGCTGTATCCAGTATAATTCTAGGAGAACCTAGCATTTACTAAAATAGTATGCAATTAGTTTAAGTATTCATATGTCTCATTGCAAGAACAATTTAAAACTTATTTTTCTCAGATACAATTAATGAATTTAATGATAGAATCCTGAAAGAACAACCTAAGTTGCCCAAAACAAAGGAAATAAAAGATGCTGAAGGCATTACCATATTCTGTCTATGGATTTAAAATTTTCTCTATGAAATAGTTTGTTAAGAAGGTGGAATTTGTGGGAATATATATTTCTGTAAATACAAGTGTTTGATTACATGAAATGAGAGGTATGCATGGTATGAAAATAATATACAAGTCATCTTCAGTGTTCCAAGTTATAAAACACTCCATTTCATGCTTGTCCATGGTGATTATGAGCTTTTTTTTTTCTTTCTGTTTAACTTTCAGTACTTCTCTTTGGTCTAATGATATTTTACTTTACTTCTCATTTCCAATTTTTCATATTCAGTGTTTTCTCATTTCATTTTCATTGCAGTGGAGTTTCATGTCTGCTTTATAATGTATTTGCTCTCCATTTTTGTTTCATTAGTATTTCTATGGTATTTTAGCATTCATACATAGAGTTAAGCATATTTAAATTTCTTAAAATATATAAATATTTGATTAAGTAAATATATCTCCAAACATTAAAATTCTTCATTGAACTAAATTAATGCTTAGAATTGCATACAATTATTATAACACATTTAAATGCTAAACTAAGTTCAAAATAGGTGAAATACATTTAACGCTACACTCTTTAGAAGTTATAAGTTTAATTAGAACAATAATGAAACAAATGCACAGAAACAAGTCACAACTTTCTCAACACCTTCCAAAATCAGGTAAAACGTAGTAGGTATAACGTAGTAGGTCTATATTTTCATTTAATCTCTAACTGCTGACTTGTTCACAGGCTGATTAATCTAAAAAGTCTAGGGCAATATAACTGAAGGTTTTAACTAGGTACCAGGTTGGGATTTGGTAGGGTAAATTGTAGACCCAGTTCGTAACAATAATCCTACGGAAAACGTACTTTGAATTCCAACAATTGATTTGCAAATTAGAGGACTTGTCCTGATAGAAACCTAAAAAACACTGCTTTTATATTATGTAGACTATTAGCTAAGTCACTCCCATCGAAGCCAGCTGTCACATGAAGTGCAGTACCAATATTTACTGCATTAAAAAACATATGTAACTTAAAAACAAAGAATAGAGTAAAAATATGGCAATGTGCATGGGCTCCAGCATCTATCAAGCAAATTTTATCTCTTATTTTCTTTTTATATTTCATTTGTTTGTGTTCAACATAATAATCTTGAATGTTCCAAAATAAGATGGTATCTGTAAATTTTTTAGTGTTTGCTAATTCAGAACACCTTACTGATTTTACTTTTGCTCCTTTAAGAGGAGAAATTTGAGACACAAGTTAAAGGTGAACTAGTTATTAAAATAAAGGCAGTTTACGGATGCCTGTGTGGCTCAGTAGTTGAGCTTCTGCCTCTGGCTCCGGAAGTGATCCCAGATTCCCAGGATCAGGATTAAGTCCCACATCAGGCTCTTTGCATGGAGCCTGCTTCCCCTCCCTCTGCTTGTGTCTCTGCCTCTCTTTCTTTGTCTCTCATGAATTAATTAATTAATTAATTAATTAAAAAAAGTAAAGGCAGTTTAATAACTAATGTCAATTTTTTTCAAAAGATAAATTCAACACATTTAGAAAACCAACTTTTCAAATGATTTTACTAAATTACTTAGCATGTAGATTGCTTTAACATCCTTATAAAATGAGGTAAAGCAGTAGAAAAGATGGCATATCATTTCACTGCTTTACACAATAGCTAAGAGTAAAAATATTTATTTAATGAAACAAGAATCCTTGTCCTTTTAGAATTGACAAACTGCTAATATTACATTTTAAAATTTTAGAATTTCAGTCTATCTAGGGAAATATTTTATAGAATAAATCAAACTGAATTATTGTTGCACAAGAAGCCACAAAAATAATATACATTTATTTATCCAGAATGAATATGTATTTGGAAAAAGTATTGATTTTATAGAAATTAATTGATATACCTTTGTAACTACTTTAGTGGGTTGTCACATTAATCTTTATGCCTTTAAATGTAGTTCTGAGGTATGGATAATAATTTAATGAAACTGCTTCATAAACATACTTTGAAATTAACTTTGCCCCTTCAAGTAGTCTTCTTGGAAATAAAAGACTTATTCCAGTAATTCCATTGCTCTGTTTTTAGAATTGTCACTCATAAACTACAACATATTCTTTGGGGTACATTTCGATAAGCAAAACTCTTCTGATGGCAAAAATGTGGTTTTTAGATTCAAAGGTCATTTTAAGCCCATTTTTGTCTACTGAATTGCATGAAAATACTTGGTAATATATTTGGTTACATTTTTTGGATGTTTTTATAAAATAATGAAGGGTTGGGGCTGTTTTATTGCCTAACTTCAAAATTATTCCAAAATCAAATGTAAAATAATATTTTCAAAATTACTTAACAGTAGCAATCATAGATCAAAGTCAGAATCTTGAAAAATGACATTCATTAGGAGGAATATGTATGTGTGGTATGAAATTATGGAACGTATTGTGGTATGAAATTATTTTTAGGTATGTCATATACATAGGAATTTGATAAACCACTATTTACATTTATTATATCTGATTCTCTGACTTCTCAACTAGTCTTTATTTCATTCATCCATTCATCCACTCATCTATCCATCCAGTTATGTATTTATTTATTAATTTACTTCCTTCCTTCCTTCCTTCCATACAGGGCTCGAACTCACAACCCTGAAATCAAGACCTGAGTGAGATCAAGAGTCCAACGCCTAACCAACTGAGCCCCCTAAGCACCCCATCCATTCATTTATGAATCAGACACTTAATGAACTTATTACCAACATGCAATACTAAAGCCAAGGGCACAGGATGAATAAGAGTACCTCCTTCTTTTGTTTATCCTCGGAATTTCCCCTCAAATATTACAAACTCAATTATCTGTTTCTAAACAGGAAATTGTTTTAAAAAATTAGAATTCTAAGGAAAACATTTATTTTGCAACAAAGTCTATTCTCAGGAAAAAATATTTAATGAATTTATTGACTTTGAGATTCTTGTGTTTTCCCTGTTACTGCCAACAACTAGGGTAACCTAACACTTGGTTTTGAAACTCAATAAATTTCCCCAGTGAACTATCCATCATTTAGGCATAGAAATGACTTAATCACCCAGTATCTCATTAGCCGAATTCTTAACCGTATATATTCGCATTCTCCTTCCTTAATTTTAGAAGATGGCATATGATAATAAAATAAATACACACTATAGGCTTATTTTAAGGAACAGGTTCCAGGGAATATTCTGGGATCAAAATATTCGAACTAACACTCTACTCATTCAACACTCATATCCAAGTAATTGACAAGGTGAATAATTATGCAGAAACATAATGTTGACAGACTGCAAAGATCTGCAATCCTTATGGATGCAACATTATTCTGGATACTGTACTTGGACAGAAAAGTATATTCTCTCCAATGTTTTCAACAACAGATCATTATAAATAAAATATTTTATTAATATTTTAATAATTTTAATAGTGTTTAATATTTTCTTTTATATTAAAATACTTTAACGAGGCTATGCTTTTAGGCAAAGCTTCCTATCCCTGAATAATCAATAACCAAAGTTTTTTTCCCCCAGTAATAAAAGTTCTAATATAAATAACCATTACATCTAGAATAATAGAGGTGAAAATCTATGAATTATTATCATGCACACTGCTCCCTCAATCAAGAAATGAAACATCTTAGCCTTTAGCTTAACATGCCACTATTTTCTCCAATATGAAGATGATGAAATGATAAACACGTTAAAGGCAATTTGGTGTAGAAAGAGGTTGGGAAATTCTCATGATGAAAAAAATAGCATACAAAAAATTATTTGAATGTAGTTAAACATGTAAATTTTACAGTATTCTTATAGTTTTAATGATCATAATATCTATAGTAAGAAAAATATGAAATAACATCTCCATAAATCATCACATTTCTTTGACTCTGATCATGATACATGTAGTAAATGAGAAGAATAGCAGGTGACCAGGAGAACAAGAGAAGTTAGGTGAGTTTTATGACCTGTTTTGCCATTTGCACTGCAGCCTATAAGCAATGTTGAACCATTAAACATTTATAATCAAAAAGTGATATGACTGACTTCCTTTTATTAGAAAGATCATTCCATTGCAGTCTGAAATATTGATGCAGGAGAAGAGAGATGAGAGGAAGAAAGATCAGCTAAAGACTACAAAGTAAAAGGATGAAGGAGGCCTGAAATACAATCATGATTACTTTGAGAGAGAAGGAAGAAGGGATGGATGCAAGAGACACTTCCAAGTAATGGACTTAGGTTCAACCTCATTGAAGTGTTTTCTTCTCTATATTTTTACGTCCTGAATTGAACTGACTAAACATCATCAACATCTACGAGAATAGTTTAATATAAAAAAATTCTAGGGATCCCTGGGTGGCGCAGCGGTTTGGCGCCTGCCTTTGGCCCAGGGCACGATCCTGGAGACCTGGGATCGAATCCCACGTCAGGCTCCCTGTGCATGGAGCCTGCTTCTCCCTCTGCCTATGTCTCTGCCTCTCTCTCTCTCTCTGTATGACTATCATAAATAAATAATAAAAAATTTTTAAAAAATTCTAGACACTGAAAACATGATGTGTTTTCTTTAAAGATATATATTTATTTGAGAGATAGAGGGCATGTGCTCAAGTGGGGGAAGGGCAGAGGTGGAGAGAGAGAATCTTGAGCAGACTCTGTGCTGAATGCTGAGCCTGATATGGGGCTCGATCTCAGGACCCTGAGGCCATGACTGGAGCTGAAACCAAGAGTGGGACACTTAGCTGACTGAGGCACCCAGGCACCCAAAACACGATGTGTTTTAAAGGGAAGTTGTAAAAATAATTTTTCAGGAGATGACTTCGTACACACAGCAATAGACACAAACAACAACAACACACACACACACACACCCTCACGTACAGAACTTTAAAATTAATACAGCATTTTTATATGTATTACTTAATAATCACAACACCTTTGTTGAAATAGGCTTCATTATCCCCACTTCACAGTTACCTGAATCATAGAGATGATTCTATTTGCATGGGGCCATCAAACTTTGACATGGTAGGCTTAATCCCAGATCTTTTACTCTGAGTTGATGTTATCCTAACACCAAGTTTTTTTTTTTTCTGCCTGAAAGAAAGTGATGGACTTCTAGACACCCTCCAAAGGACCTTTCCTAGAAATTCTTGAACCTTCCATTATTAATCATATTATGCTGGGCAGCCTGGGTGGCTAGGTGGTTTAGTGCCACTTTCAGCCCGGGTTGTGATCCTGGAGACCTGGGATTGAGTCCCACGTCAGGCTCCCTGCATGGAGCCTGCTTCTTCCTCTGCCTGTGTCTCTGCCTCCCTCCCTCTCTCTCTCTGTCTTGCTCTGTGTCTCTCATGAATAAATAAATAAAATCTTAAAAAAATAATATGTTGGTCAAGCATATTACTTCTCACTGAATCTCATCTGTTATGAAAATAAAATAGAAAAAAAGACTGAAAGTGCCTTCAGCATTGTCCAGCACTCTTCTAAATCCATCCCAATCAAATATATAAAGATAGTTATATACCAAACAAAAATGTCACATGCACCATGCTTCACTGGTCAAGTTTGAAGTATATAGAGGTAAACTCTGAATATACCCATAAAATGAGTGTACTAGAGCAGACAGCATAAATATGAGGGTCTGTGCCAAGGCCTATATGTTTATTATTAATGAACCTCAGCTAAGGAGACCAAATAGGAATAGTAGATTGGGACACCTGGGTGGTTCAGCGGTTTAGAGCCTGCCTTCAGCCTAGGACATGATCCTGGAATCCTGGGCTCCCTGAATGAAGCCTGCTTCTCCCCCTCTGCCTATGTCTCTGCCTCTCTCTGTGTGTCTCTCATGAATAATAAATAAAATCTTTAAAAAAAACAAGAATAGTAGAATAAAAACTAAGATTAGTATTATAAATGTCAGGAGATGAAAGTTTCAAGTAGTTGCTATATACAATAGAATCAAATGCTAAGAGCAAAAGGAGAATGATTACTCATAATACCTCATTATTTGAAAAAAAGTAAAAATAAAAAAAATACCTCATTATTTGAAAATTTAAAAAGTAATTGTTTGGGGCATCTGGGTAGCTCAGTTCATTAAGCATCTGCCTTTGGCTCAGGTCATAATCTTAGGGTCCTGGGATGGAGCCACATGTCAGGCTCCATCCTCATGAGATAGTATGCTTCTCCCTCTCCCTCTGCCACTCTGCCTATGCCCCAACACGTGCGCTCTCTCTGTCTCAAATAAATGAATAAAAACCTCTAAAAAAAGATAAAATGAAAGTTACTGCTCATAATAAAAATTGTCATCCATAATGTTAAGAAAATTTTAAAATTTAAAATACAGCTGTTTCTGAGGGTCCAGGGTAAAGGGAAATTCATACTTTGCTCTTCAGATTGTCAATTGGAGCAGTCCAGTATTTCAGTAACAAGAGCCCCCAGTGTGTTCACCTTCTTTCCCAACAATTTCAAATTGAAAAAATTTCAAAACAAAATCAAAATTCTACAAAGAAAATATATGAAAATACGATTTTGAAAAAAATACGGTTTACTTGAATATTTGGTAAAAATCATTGATGAGGAAACTGCTGTACAGTGCTTGAGGACATGTTATGTCTTCAACAATATTGGCAGGAAATAGAAAGAAAAATAGAAATAGAAGAAACATTTTTTAAGAGTCCTGAAGCTAGGGTGCATTGCTGCAATTTTTTTTCAGTAATTAAGTTGATAAAAATCCCACTGGAGTTAAAGAGCTTTTGACATGTTTTCTCCAGTATGCTTTTATTGAAAGAAGTACAGTAGACCAGAACCTCTTTAATTAATATACCAGGTACTTCATAATCTCTAGCTAACCCAATGATATACAAAAGTTGAGGATGCTTCTAGATAAACAAGCTAGTGTCTATGATTTAAGCACACTTATCTAGATTTAGCCAAAATAATCTTCATAATTGAACAAACATAATAGCTCCTAAGTTTGAATAATGAGAAGACAGAGTTCAATTATTAAGGACTTTTGCCCATAATTATTCACACCAGACTTCCTCCATAAATATATATTAATCTAAATGCAATATCACAAAGTGGAGTTTTAAATAGTAAAGAGAAATAGGAATGAAGTGTTGACCAGTTTTCTCAGAGAAACTGCAAATTACTATGCCCTGCATTTCTGAATAGGGAAAAATTATTAGCTTAGAATCTCATCAGGGTAGAAACACAACATGGGAAAATTTTCCTTTATCCTCTTGGAAAATACACTTTGGTTAACCAGGTTTATGTAAAGAACATAGCTTGTTTTCGAAAGGGATTCTTCCCTTATTCTCTTTTTCTCTCAAGGTTATGAATTACCTATTTTGTCCTCTGGAATCTTTAACAACAAAGGTACTTGAAGACACATTTTCAACAGGTCTCCTTCAGCTTTGAAGAGGTAAGGAGTCATTGCCTGGTGGGTCATCCACTTCCGACAGAGAAGGGTGACCCAGATGATGGGCACTGATGCCCTCAGCCTTCTCCACTTCAGTAGGATTTGTCTGGCCTTTTTTTGGGTTGTTTCCAATGTAGGTAAATGAGCTCTGCAAATATTAACCAGTGTCAGGCATGCTGTGAGCCTCTTCCTAATGAGGCCCTAAGGATGTAAGCTGGAGGAGCTATTTCAGCTGGTCTAAAGGCAATACCTAACAGTCAGACATTTAATTTCACTTAAGTGCAAACCAGAGAAGGGTAGCCCTGGAAAGCTTTTTAAATATGAAGAAATATGCTCAAATCATAGCATAATCTAGTTAATGACACAATAGGGCTTTCAAAAATGACCTAAAGCAAAGGATAAAGCAAATGATTTAAAAAAAAATCCTGAACTAATCACACTCCATTAAAAAGGTCTGTTATTCTGAAGTGCTCCTTTGTAGACACATCTGCATTTATCTTAATAAACAGTAGGCTTTCTGATCCAGGTTCTGGGAGGTAGCCATATGACAATGATCTTGGTGCCAGAGCTATTTGCCGATCCTGCATTAGAGAAGATCAAACTTCAGCAATGTTTTTTGTCTACTCATCACACTTCTGCATCTGGGCCTTCTCGTAAATTAATTTCCCTTTTTTGTGTATTTATTCTGTGTTTTATTGTGCAATCTCTGTCTTGTAGATTGACGCCAGCAACCTGGTTTGGGTTATATGAGCATAGAATACAAGGACTCTGTCAGTAAAACAACTCTATAGAGTATGAATGCAGCATTGGTCTTCAAAATGTTTTCATGATAATGATGATGAATCTCTTGTGAAAAGTTTGTGACAGCCAATGAAAAGGTGGAAGTAATTATCTTTTTTTAACTTCCTGTTCAGCAAAATGATTTCTCCTATAATTTCCCCTGATTAAAAAAAATATGTATGTACATATCTTTCTATCCATCCATTCATCGATCCATGCATCCATGCATCCATCCATCATTGGCTAGCTAGCTAGT
The DNA here is from genome assembly GCF_048418805.1 of Vulpes vulpes. NCBI lineage: Eukaryota > Metazoa > Chordata > Mammalia > Carnivora > Canidae > Vulpes > Vulpes vulpes. The sequence goes on along the minus strand of NC_132787.1, from coordinate 22,622,870 downwards.
ATATCCCCAGGCAGAGAAAAGCAGCAGGAATTCCTAGCTCTGCAATTTGTAAAATGACAAAAATGGCAGACACAATTCAAATCATTCATTGAGATAAAATTAGCTCAATAGAAGAGAAATAATAGAAATTAGATTGCATAGTATTGTTATAGGTTATTGAGTGGTTTATTACAAAAATAAACATATTTACCCATGAGACAGTTAATTCTTCTCTATGTACAGTGTCAGAAAATAATCTCTAGTGAGGAAATGTTCTATAAGTTTATAGCTTTCACTCTATTTTCTTCAGTGAGTCCCTTGGCACACAATAATACCATGTTCTATGACACAGAACACACTAGCTGTTATGAGATAGAAGTTAATCCCCATTGGTAGCATTTGAAGATGATGCTTTACTTTTCATATTGTATATACTGAAGTTTATACACTTCAGAGTATATAAACTTAAAGCTTTCTTCCTTAAGTTACTGTCAAATCTAAACGTTACAATAATATATGCTTTCCTTTTTAATTAAAAAAGCTCCAATACACATATATGATTTTACCTAGTTTCTCACTCCTAGGCATATAATATTTACTTTTGAAACCAAAATTATCATTTGACTTATTTACCAAGGAGAAAAATAGTAATTCTATTTAGATACATGCCCTATGAAACTCTGTTAAAGGATAAATTATATGTTGGACTCATCTGTCCTAGTTGTTAATTATTATAGGTGTCCCTGATCGGAAACAAGTAGTTAATTCACACCAAATCACCATCAACGTGCTAACTAGCAGGTCAGCACTTCAGTATGTCTATAATTATTTATGACCAAAAAATGAAAACCAAGGAAAGAGATGGGAAAATAAAGGTTACTTTTTTACCTCTGTTAACTGAATGCTTTCTACTTTGCTTTGCTTTCTACAACATACTACTGCTTTCTTTTCCTACTTTTCCATTTTAAGTTAATAGAATTTGTTAGTAAAAGAGAGTTAACATGTAACTTACTCAATTACTTACAAAAAATCAATTCTATGATATAATTTTAATGTTAACATTGAAAAGCACTGATGGCAATTCTTACTATTTTACGAGCACAAAGATATTTTTGAAAGTCATATTTTTAAAAAGCCATAACGTAACTAAGCAGTATGAAGTAAAGTGTTTGTTTTTAAATGGACCATGCTTTAGTATAGAGGAAACTGAATATATTTCCATATATCATACAAATACCTTTACCTTCCATCATCTATTACAAGGAGTACAAAAACACAGTAATATTTACACATTCAAAGACCTTTTGGGTATACTCAGTTAACATTTGGATTATTCCTCTGAAGTAAAATAATATCTATTATGAAATGTTATAGTATCACATTTCTATGACTCAACATAATCTTTTTTCATAATATAGCAAACGTTATTGAGTTCCTAGTAGTGTATGTATAAAATGTGGAATTATGGGTGACAACTTAAAAAAATGGATACATAGTACCTGCCCTCAAAAAGCTTAAAATGGAGGGGATGATTTATTTGCAATTGCAAACATCAGAGATAGCTCATAAATCATTAAGATTCCTATTTGATTTCCTAAAATTATATTACACACCATAGACTACCCTAGATTATTTAAATTTACTAATCCAGTGGATATTCCTTTTAGAAATTCAGTGCACTCTCTGATGTTTATAGCAGCATTATATACAGTATCCAAACCACAGAAATAGCCAAAGTGTCCACTGATGGATGAATGGATAAAGTAGGTGTGGTCCTCTACATGTGTGTGTGTGTGTGTGTGTGTGTGTGTGTGTAGAGACAGAGACAGAGAGACACACAGAAAGAGATATGTATACACATAGGGAATATTACTCAGTCATAAAAAAAGAAATCTTCCCATTTAAAACAACATGGAGGGGGCTAAAGAATATTACGCTCAGTAAAATGAGTCAGTCAGAAATAGACAAATACCATATTTCACTCACATGAGGAATTTAAGAAACAAAACAAATGAACAAAGGGAGAAAAAAGAAAAAGAGGCAAAACAAAAAACAGACTACTAACTATAGAGAACAACTGATGGTTACCAGATGGGGGTGGGTGAGAGGATGGGGAAAATAGGTGATGGGGATTAAGGAGTGCACTTGTGATGAGCATAAGGTGTTGGTATGGAAGTGCTGAATCATTATATATGTGACCCTAAAACTAACATTACATTATACGTTAACTAGAATTTAAATAAAAACTTTTTAAAAAAGAAATCCAGGGCACTCATTTTCACTGCTTTGTTCTAAAGGATCAAGAAAGCTGTAAGTAAGAAGAAGAAAAGGTAGTAACAATGAATTGTTTAGGAGTGTCATTTGAGTTGTCTGTGAGATATTTAACAAAGACAGGAGGCCAATGGATATGTACCCTACTATTCAAGGGATAAGTGTGAAGTGGAAATATAAATATAAATGTATGTGTCATTAACATATAGGTTGATAATAAAATCTTGCATGTGAATGAGATCCTTAGTAAGTATAAAGTGACACAAGAAACAGATGCGAGGGTATTAATTCAATGGCAGCTCTTCTAATTTCTTAACTCTTATGCTAATGATGAGATTACCCAAATTTTGATGACCAATTAGCTCACTTTTCTCATGTCATCATTATGTATACTAACACTTATTTCTGTCTATGTTGTTTTAAGATTTTATTTATTTCACAGAGAGAGAAAGAGCACAAGCAGGGGGAGTAGCAGAGGGAGAAGGAGAAGCAGGCTCCCTGCTCAGGGAGGGCTTGATCCCAGGACTCCAGGACCATGACCTGATCCAAAGGCAGACGCTTAACCTACTGAGCCACCTAGATGCCCAACATTTTTTTATTCTTACTATTTGCCAAGGGTTTAAAAATTTCAATCATATTATTTGCATCCTTTAATTTTGTTCTATTTATTTTCACTTGAAATTATGCTTTTAAAATTTACACACTAGGGTTACACATAGACTAGTTCATTTATTTAGCTAACTTGTATTGTCTGCATGAACTTTGTTTACTCATTCCCCACCCTTGGTAAATGTTAGATGACTCCTACTTTTTTGCTCCAAGAGAGCATTGCAATGAATGTCCTTTAACTTTACATAAGCAAAGGATTTTAAAAGGAGGTTATTTACTTGGAACTCTTAGGTGTGTTCATCCTTAGGTTCCTGGATTTCAGGAACTAGGAAATGAGAGAGAGGACTAGTAGATGAGTAGAAATGATAAAAATATGCCCTGAAGGAGATAATATATATGGAACTATGCTTAAACTGTAAATGCCATTCAGTTGCTTTTATTAACATCTTCTCTTCTTCCTTTTCTAAGCTAACTTTGTTCAATTCTGTTTTTCTTCATTTAATATAAGAGGGACCAAAAAACAACCATTATTTCCTAATGATGTTCTATCTTCTAGCTTTGGGAGATAACAGTTATATGATTAAAAAAAGAAAAATCATGGAAAAATAAACTTGGGATAAGATGTATAATATGTGCTTTTCCTGCAGTATTGAAATGTTTATTAAATCTTCTGAAAGCTGTAAAGATTGTTATTTGAGTTTGTTTAATGGTATTGGAAAATTTGTTTCACTTAGGAACCTTTTCCAAACACACCTATTAACAATTTACAGAACTAATGGTGTGTGGAGCGGGTTGGAAGAAATGGCTTAACTCAGTGTTCACTGCTGGGCTGACAAAGCCTTCAGAAGCAGCACTGTGGTTTCCGCGGGGCCCTCCAGACTCGCCCCTGGCATTAGGATGTTGACTTTCTCCTTCCACTATGTTCTTGACCCTCCATCATGCTGAGATTTCTACTCAAGCATATGCTACAAAGGATAACACTTCCTTCTGTTTCAAAATGCTAAATCCTAGGTGGATCTGTAGAAGGAACACATTTCCTGTGTTTTCCTAACTAAAAACAGGAACTTGTTATTCTAAGCAATATTTACTTTGTTTCTGATCAGCTCGAGCTTCTAGCTACCAATACCTTTATTTAAAAAACATTTTTCAGTACTCATTATGTGGTAGGCACTATGTTCTAGTGATTTACAAATATAAATTCACTTATGCCCCCAAAGACTCTATGGGGAAAGCAATCTACTTTTCCTTAGATTGCAGAAGGGCAAACTGATGAAGGGAAGCAGCGGAGTCAAGATGCAAAACCAGGCAGTTGGTGGTTCCTCTGTTACCTCATTTCTGCTTTCTAGTACCATTATGTATTATTTAAAATATATATTATGTTGGGGCACCTGGGTGGCTCAGTCAGTAAGCGTCTGAGTATTAATTTTGTCTCAGGTCATGATCTCAGGGTCATGAGATTGAGCCCTATATTGGCAAGGCTCCGTGCTCAGTGGGGAGTCTACTTGTCTTCCTCTCTTTCTACTCTTCCCCCTTACTACTCCCTCTCTCTCTCTCAAATAAATAAATAAATCTTTAAAATATGTATTATATAAATTCCAATGTGTACATGCTTTATATACTTACATCTATATGTTCCATGTTTAACATATATGTGTATTTATTACATATTATAGATAAATTTATAACTATTTATATACACTAGTACAGATATACATAAAATAGTTGACCTGACAAGAATAATTGTCTAAACTTTTATAATTAAACTGTCTCTTTATGGAGAGATTTCAGATTGATTCAGAATTGTGCTAGCCTAATCGCTGCCACATTTTATGTTCTATAAAATAACAACAAAGCTAGGGTTGAGTATGCTTTTCTCCTACTAAATGTGTATCATTGTCATTAACAAACCCATTTGGTACTATTCTTATCGTTAAGGTTTGTTTATTTGCTTTTTAAAATACATTGCATTGTTTTATTTAAAAAAATCTTCAATAAAAATAATTGCAAGGAAATGGGGGAAAAGATCAATGACCTGTAATTTATATTTCAATAGAGATACTAAAATAAGCTGCTTATATTTTTTATTTATTTTAGAGGATGGTTTTTAGAGCCTTCTTTTGACAGCCACTATAACCCTATACTAAAGCAGGAACTGCTTGGAAAAAATCTCCCTCTCCCAAAATATCAATAAAATGAGCAGGAAAAATTAGCTTCACAGCAGGCCATTTTAATGAGACACAGAAGCAAATCGGACAAGGCAGATAATATGATGCCTTTTGGAATATAATAGAGAATAGAATTAGCAAGTATAAAAGAAGTCCCATCATTGTATAAATCAAACTCCCAGGGTGGGAGGAAAATCTTATATATCTATGAAAGATGGGCAGGCAGGCATGTGCCTATAGCTACTAGGGACTCATTCTTGTGTATGTATTTATGTATATAAATGCAAATGTGTCTGTATATATTATCCTGTGCAGAGCATTGTGTGCTATCACTGTTGTGAATAACAGCAAATAAACATTATTACTACAATCTGAATTTCCGTGGAGAGACAGAGAGAGAAAGAGAGAGAGAGAAAGAGAGAGAGAGGGAGAGAGAGAATGTGAAGCTCTTGAATGTAATGTAACATTTCCCTTGTAGACAAATCAACTCCTTTCAATAAAATGAAACTAAATTTTAGAGGAGAGTGATTCTTATAATGAATAGTAACAACCACATAAAAATTGAGGATCCCTCAAGATTAAAAGTCCTCAAGTAAATAAGTCATTTTTATTCTGACATATGTAAAGGTTACCAACTTTTGCTATATTTTCACTTAAAAGAATAAGTTACTGACTTATAACATTATTTATAATTCTGCATTATTTAAAATTCTGCACACCTAAAAATGACACCTTCTAGCAGACTTCATGAGATCTTTTTAACGATTCCAAGAAAACAATTCACTTCAAATAATTATTATCAGAATTCATCAACTGTAAGGCAAACTGTAAAGACTTTAAAAATTCAAGCTCTTGGGACACCTGGGTGGCTCAGCGGTTGAGCATCTGCCTTTGGCTCAGGGCGTGATCCCAGAGTTCCGGGATTGAGTTCCATGTCGGGCTCCGGGCATGGTGCCTGCTTCTCCCTCTACCTGTGTCTCTGTCTCTGTCTCTGTCTCTCTCTCTCTGTGTGTGTCTCTCATGAATAAATGAATAAAATCTTTTTTAAAAAAATTCAAGCTCTTAAATAAAATCAGTTCCTTACAAGTAGGTTTTTTTTTTTTTTACTTTTTAAAAAAGATTTTATTTATTCATGAGAGACACACAGAGAGAGGCAGAGACATAGGCAGAGGGAGAAGCAGGCTCCTCACAGAGAGCCTGACATGGGACTCGATCCCAGGATGCCAGGGTCACGAACTAAGCCAAAGGCAGATACTCAATCATGAGCCACCCAGGTGCTCCAAAAGTAGTTTTTAATATTGATATATTTTTATACACAATAGTTTTATTACTTGTGTATTGTCTTCACAGTATTTCCACAGCATTAGCATCTTGCCACTAAATGCATTTGATGCTGATATAAACAGGATAGTCATTTGTTCATTCAATATTTACTTTACACATACTACTCAGCTTTATTTTACAGCTACTATATGGCACTAGACTGAAGATAGAAGGTTAGACAAGAAATGATAAGCAGGAAGAATATAGGACTCTGGAGTTGGAGAGATGTAGATTAGAATGTGATATGGCATAACTAGTTTTGGGCAAATGATTAGTCTTGAGAACTTTGGGGTCTTCTAGCTTTTGCCTATATAAATCTCACTATGAGATATATGTAAGCTATCTGACTGACCTAAGCTACGTTATGCTACCCTCACCCCCACAGTTTTAAGCTGCTTAATTTCATGCATATCTGGCTGTCTGGGGGGCTGGCATAATGTGCCCATAAGGTATATATTTGCCTGAACTGTAAAGGGTATCCTAGGAGAAAACATTAAGAGAGGCTCATAAACCAAGTCTAAGGACAATGAGTTAGTTTCAGAGGAGAGTGGCACTTTTAAGTACAGCAGGTTATGTGGCTTAAGATTGTTTCCTAACCCCACAATTTTTCTCAGGGGCTTGTGTCAGAATCTGAGGGAAAGAAAAAGACAGAAATGAAATAAAAGAGCTGTTTCACAAAATTCATGGGCAACACTAAAAACACAAGGCCACCCTCCTTTGCAGCCCACAAAACAGCAGGCAGCATCATTGCAAGGACAGGGGCATTGCAAAGAGCTCACAGGGTGTCAGGTGACACTTGACATTAATCAGAGCAAAGGAGGAGAAACACAGCAAACACCACATGATAGGCCAGGTGCCATGTGTGTGAAAACATATGAGATGCATTCTCAGGTGGGAACAGGCCTGAGAGGCAGAAGTCACTCTGCTTTTCCACATAAAGACAATTTGGGGGGCGCCTGAGTGGCTCAGTCGGTTAAGCATCTGCCTTCAGCTCAGATCATGACCCCGGGGTCCTAGGACTGAGCCCCAGATCAAGCTCCCTGCTCAGTGGGGAGCCTGTTTCTCCCTCTCCCCACTGCTTGGGCTCTCTATAGCTATCTTTCTCTCTCTCTCCCAAATAAATAAATAAATAAATAAAATCTTTTAAAAAATCTTATTCTACCTTCAGACATACATAGCTATAGGAGATGTAGACTTAAAACTTGTTCTTAGGAAATTCTTTCATGTACAGTTTTTATTTGTTGTTGTTGTTGGTTTTGTTTTGTTTCTTCTGGTATCATTTCTTAGCCCACTGCAAAACCATCTCCCCAAACATGCACACATTTGAATGTAAGCAATAAAACTTGAAAATCAATGAAGATTTATACTATTTAGTTTATACTTAAACAAAAAAATCTCCATTTTCAAATACATAAATTACCAGTTGCATTATGAATACATATGGCACAAAATACTCTTCCCAATTATCAAAAATAGTGGAATTTTGGCTTTCAATCATGTAGTTAGTCTATTAGCCAAAGTGATGCTCTGGAATCAGAGGACATAGCATATTGGGACGCCACTAATGAGAAGCCCCTGCCAAGTCACTGCACCTACAGTACTTTATCTACAACATCATTATGAATTCATGTAGAATTTGGGGATACTAGCCCCTCCCCTACAAGCATCATAATGAAGACGTGTGGTTTGGCAAATTGCTATATCCTGCTATAGTACCATTTCCCACTCTGCTTGGGCAAGTGGGTCTCCAGAATACAGTGATTCTTGTGAGTTTTGTTGCTAAATTAGGGTACCCTAGAAATAGGACAAAATTAACACTTGATAGTTTATCCCCACATATTTTACCTGACAGTCTTTGTCCTCAAAACGTATTTTTTGAGCAATCCCTTATACTCATTAGAGTTGTGTTTTTTTTTCTCTTACTTACCCAATAGACATTTTTTAAAGCTTTGATTATTATTTGCTCAGCACTTTATGAGGCAATGGGGAAAAAAGACAATATATAGAACCTATTTCAAATACCATCTCTGGGGGACACAGCATGTAACACAATGATAACCTGTGTTCATCAGTAGAATATGCACAGGGAACTACTACAGAAGCATATAAAGAAGAGCCTCCCTGACATGCTCTAATTGAGAGGCAAAGTTTCTATTTTACAGAAACGTCTGTATTTAAGTACAGTCTTGAAGTTAAGGTTGAAGTTTATGAGGCTTTCTAGAGAATAAGAGAAATCTAAGCAAGAGGAAGAGAACGTGGGTAGACATGAGAATACGAGAACATGGCATTTTGAGGACTGACAATATTTCACTATGGCTGGAGAACTCTTTGTGTGTGTGTGTGTGTGTGTGTGTGTGTGTGTGTGTGTAAACAGGCTTGGAGGTCAGAAGTAGAAACAAAGGCTAGGTCCCAAAAGTGCAGTGTATGCTGCTCTACGGTTGGATTTAACGTGCCCTAGAGAGTCACAGAAGGATTTCAAACAGCTGAGTAACATGGTAACATTTCCTTTTAGAAAGCTTCAGTTTGGAATGGACAAACTGAGGGAGGGAAGCCAGTCAGGAGGGTAGTTGAGGCAGCAGGTTCCTTCTTGGCAGGAGAGAGAAAAATATCTGAGGGAAAAGCAGAAAGATGTAGGAGGTTACTGTCCCTTCCTGTGAAGAGAATGCGAGATTTCACACATCAGAAATGTCAATTCAGGTAAGTTAGAAAGACATAAACAGGTCCAATAAAGTATAGTTCATTATGCTATCAAAGCAGTTTTTTCAAGAGAACAAGAAATATCATCAAGTGCTAGGGACAGAGGTCCTAAATCTTTATTATTACACCCTCAATAGGACTTTATTAAAAGCACCCTAGGAATCTTTTCATAAAAATTAGGTGCTTCCCTTTGAAGTACCACTTTCTATTTTAATTTCCTATAGCAGAAATTCCAGAAACTAAAAATAAGATTACTGGGATGAGAAGGCAGAAAAAAAAAGAAAAAGAAAAAGAAAAAGAAAAAGAAAAAGAGGAGAGGTAGGGTGAGGTGTCGTCCCAAAGGCCAATTCCTGGAATTCTCAACAACACTCCTGCACTGCCTTCCCGCCCCTTTCACCTCATCTAACCCACCACACCAGCCCAACCTCTCACACACATGTGGACACTTGAGGTTTGAGCCATAAATCTTGCAAAGTCTGTCAACTGACAGCCTAATAACATGAAAGGAGTATCTGCAAACAAGATGGTTTCGAGCCATTGCTCATGACCCTGAACAAATCAGGGCCTGGTTCCCTTTGCAGGATAAAGCCTCTCCTTTAATCACTTAACTGGATAGATTGATGTGACACTTAAGAAATAAACCAAGAGGTCTCTGTTTTCCAGCTATCTACTGGTCTCATTTACTCTTTCCCTAACAATTAAGTCCAGCTTGTCATATTTTGAGACCTAATCAATGTATAAATGAGGGGCAGCTGATAATCTGGCCTTTTCTGCCCTGTATTAGTTATTCACAAGGAACACAACCTTTTCCAGCTTTCTACCTGGTAATCATCGAGGATTCAAAGAACGACACTGTGAGGTTAAGGGCTCAGGCAGTGGTTATCAATCTTGGCTGCACAAAAAAAAAAAAAAAAAAAATCACCTGTGGAGTAGTTGGGGTGTGTGTGTGTGTGTGTGTGTGTGTGTGTGTTGGAGGGGATGGCACTTTGATATTTTAATATAGATGCTTAGGACTCAAAACAAACCTAACAAATCAGAATTTCTGGGTATGAGGCCCAGGCATTTTTCTAAGCATCTACTGTACATTCTGATGTTCAGTCATAGTTAAGAATAAGAAAGTATGAGCAATATACTCCCAATTCTACCAGTAGTGGCAATGATTAGTGCACAGAACAATATTTTATTAGAGAAACATGCAAAAAAGAAGATTCTCAGGAACCAAGATCTATTGAATCAGAAGCTCAGGAAGTGGGACCCAGAGACGTGACAGGTTTCTTAGATGAATGTTAGATTCACCAATCATTTGAGAACCATTTTGCAAGGATTTCAAATAGCTGCTTTGTTATCCGACTACGTCAACCCTAGTAGATATTATTAGGACTTGAGGAGTTGGAAGGAGCCTCAGGGATACTCACTGGGACCAAGCCAAATTACTATTCCAGATTTTAGTGAGGAAGGAGAATGCAAAACACACACACACACACACACACACACACACACAACAAGGAGGAGATAAATAAGTTCCCTGCCTTAACAGAAGAGACACTACTCAGCGGGAAAAATAATCACCAAGCAACCTATGGAAATTACAGATTAACAGAAAGAGAAATGCAGAAATTCTAAAGGGATGCATTGCCTCCAGCCTTTTTTGACAGTCATTCTTCTGGAAGTGCCGTGCAGAGTCTAAGAGCTACTTCTTGATCATAAAGCGGTTCTTGGCAGACCCCACCTAAATGCCCCAAAGTGTAAGCCACAGTTGTCCTAAAACTAAAGGATGCAAATATTGTCAACTTTTGCCAACTATATTTAGATTACACTTTAACTGCTTCACATGATAATTACACAGCTCTCCTCATCATCTCATATTTTGTCTTCCTGGTATCTCTACCATCTTTCATACAATAGGAATGGTTTTCCAGCAGGTGTCCACATAATATTTTCAGTTGAACAGGAGTGACTAGGAGATGCCACAAGGAGAAAACAACCTAAAAGCAAATAAAAATGAGGACATACTGGAAGAGCACAATGGTGATTTGTGTTGACAGTGTTTCTTTGGAGGCAGTACACCGCTCTCATAAACTGTTTCCACCCTGGTGGTAAACCACCAGTTTCCTGCACTGCAAGTGCAGCATATGTTCATGGAGGCAAAGGTTCATAGGCTTTTGTACTTATAAATTCCAGACATTCACTCTGCTCATCCCTAGTGGGCTCTATGAGATGCCACAAGACCCCTGGAGCCAACATGAGGAGGCCTGTTCACCTTAGATAATAATATGAACTGTAAGAAGTATCAAGTGAATTAAAAATGGGTGTGAGCACTATATTATGTGCTGACTCTACTAAAGAAAAAGAAAAAGAAAAAAAACATAATTTTCACTAGAGAAGACTGTCCTGATATCACAGACCTTGTTACTAAACCATCAAGTTTCTCATCTTAAACACTCTGTCCTGAGAGTTGACCCCTCTACCATAAAGCTAACTGGTTCTTCTTCTAAAGGCAAAGCCTGCCAGATCCCATAAAAAACACTCCGAATGAGACTCCTCAGACAGGCAAAAATTCAAATTAAAAAAAGCTAAAAAAAAAAAAGGGGGAGGTGAGAAAACTTACTGGGGAAAATACACATACTTAACTTTAAAGATGAGAAGAGGGGTGCCTGGGTGGCTCAGTTGGTTGAACTTCTAAATCTTGATTTCAGCTCAGGTCATGATCTCAGGATCCTGGGATCAAGCCAGGTGTCAGGTTCCCAACTCAGCAGGGAATCTGCTCCCCCTCCCACTCTTCCTTGGCTCCTCCCCCCACTCAAGCACACATATACTCTCTCTCTCTAAAAAAAATAAATAAGTCTTAAAAAGATGAGTAGAGAAATACTCATAGTATATTTCAAATAGTATTTAAACATATAGTGATTCATCTTAAACTAAATTATTGGCCAGGTACCAGTCCCACCCACAACCTGTTGTGGTTGAAGAGCCTGCTATAATGAGCAAGTTTCTACCAAGTGATTGGAAGGCTAGTGCAAATAAGCCTATGGTATACAGCCCATAGACCACAGAGTATTCGAGTTTAGATAAAGGGTCACACTCAATCCAGGATCACTGCAGTGAGAAGTCTCTTCCTGCTCCCTCGTATTATATGTACTGTAGTGGGATTGGGAGGAGGACAGAGAAGTGAAAAGTCTAAGGTTAATTCTAACACTCTGAAAGGCACCTTTTCCCTGATCTCTGGATTTGCAGCTTTAGGCTATAGACAAACAGCTAATTTTTCATGATTACTTGTCAACTAAAAGACTAAAATGTTGCTTTTGGTTGTGACAATTTACAGTACTTCAACACTACATTCAGAGCAACCCAGCCAAACTTTATTTTTGTCGGTTTGGTTTAGATATGATGACCGAATGGGATAATCACAGAATATTTCTTTATCCAAACCTGAGTTGTGGTTGAAGGGCATCTTAGATCAAGGTAAGTAACAATAACAACTAGTATTTATTTGGCCTTTTTGTGAGCTATGAACTAAGAATAAATTTCCATTTATTCTTTTCACTAACATCGTTAAGAAGGCGCTATTAGCACCTCATTTTTTAACTGAGTTAAGCGAGGTAATCTAGAGGTTAAGTAACATGCTTGAGGTCACATACCTGGCTAAAAAATGTTGGAGTCTGACTTCAAATTCAGGCAATCTGATTTCAAAGACCTCTTTTAATAATTGTACTATTGTGTCTCATTTAGAGAGTACAAACAAAACAATCCTGAAAAAGCCTCTAGAAAAATGCAAACGTGACATTTTGTCAAACTCACTGTGATACTTTATGGCTATTGCCTAAATAGAAGATCTTGGGGTGGGAATAATCTAGAACTAGAATTCAAGTCCTCTGTCTCTGGAATTTTGCCTTTCTTATATTTTAGATTTAGGATTTATACTCATGCTATTAATTTTATATTTAGTGGTTGTTTCTACATTAAAGGTAAGACTATGCTTACCCCCCTCCACTTTAAGTATATTGCACATACTGTTCATATAGATAATGGTGTACAATTTTAGACTGTGGGCTAAACAAGAGGTCCTATTTTCATTATTCTCTTAGGACAATAAAATTAATGACACTCAGCAGGGTCACTAGACTCTTGTCAAACCAGCCATTGAGTCTTTCGCATTCAAAAGATACACTGCTATAATTGACCCAGGACTATGTTTTAATTTGTGTGTCCCAACGGGACTCTTGCCAGAACATCAGATTAAAACCAATCCTATAAAGCTTTGCCATTTGTTTCAAGGATGAACATAGCACTTTAATTTTACAAATAGTATATAGTTGTCACCAGACTCCAGGGCAGTCCAGACAGGGGCAATAAAACCATGAGCTCTACCTTGGAAATCCATAAAAATCAGTCAACAGCATTAATTGGGTGTCTATGTGCTTTGATGTCACAGTAACAAAGTTTCTTACGAAGTCTCATCAAATATTTAAATATTCATTGTTATCTTCAGATCATGATCAAGGTCAGTTTTTAATTTGGAAAGTATGACCATACTTTCCTTAAACAGTAGAAAAACAAGAGCTTTTTTTTTTTTAATTTTGAGATCCTTTTTTTTAATTTTGAGATCTTTTTCAATTCACATTCATTTTTTTTGGTCAAAATATCATGAAATGAAGAGTTACTAGGATAAGAATAATGTAGTGAAGAAGTCCCAAATGCAAAGATCTAGAGAAGTCACTTGAGTGAGTGACATGGCCTGGTGGGTCTGCAGTGAACTGTTCAGCAAACATCGTGTCTAGAGGAGCAGCCAACACTGCTGCTGCCTACTACTGAATACAGAAATTGGGACACTGTGTCCCAGAAGGTACACTTTTCAAGAAAAGTGAGAGATACAGATTTTTAGATAATAGTTACTGATGTTTTAAGTTGGCAATTATTTCAATAATGATTCAAAAAAACAAAAAACTGTGTAGGCCAGATTTGCCCCTTTGGTAAAAACTTGTTAAAAATATTTGAGGAATTTTTCTTTTACCTGTTTTCCTTCTACAGTTTTTTAAATAGAAAACAAAGCTATTTAGCACCTAATATGTTATTGTAGAATATGCAACCCTATAAAATCTGTTTAATTATTCCTATTTTACAGATAGGGAAACCGTGAGAAAGTTTGAGTAGTATTTTTAAGATATCTTAAGTTGTGGGGGTTTTTTTTAAAGATTTTATTTATTGGGCAGCCTGGGTGGCTCAGCGGTTTAGCACCACCTTCAGTCCGGGGATCGAGTCCCACATCAGGCTCCCTGCATGAAGCCTGCTTCTCCCTCTACCTGTCTCTCTGCCTCTTTCTCTCTCTCTCTCTCTCTCTCTCTCTCTCTCTGTCTCTCATGAATAAATAAAGATTTTATTTATTCATGAGAGACACAAAGAGAGGCAGAGGGAGAAGCAGGCTCCCCATGAGGAGCCTGATGCAGGACTCAATCCCAGGACCCCAGGATCACAACCTGAGCCAAAGGCAGACATGCCCAACCACTGAGCCACCCAGAGGCCCCTCAAATGATTGTTTTCATCTAAGTCTACCTAACTTCAAAACCCATTTTCTCCACACTATGCCCATCTTTGATGGGTTCCAAATAGGAATAGTTGTGAGAACAATTTTAGAGCATATAATCTTTCAAAATGAAGCTTAAGTAAAAATAAAATCAGTGTATAATGGACAGGCTCTACATTTGCAGGGGAAAAATGACTTGAAGAAATGGTATACCAACATAAAAATGATATCAGGGTGCCTCCTAATCTAATTAAATATCTCAAATGTTATCAAGGAATCTAAAATGTAACTAATGTAAGTTATTTAAACTGTGAGCTAAATAAACATTTAACATTATAGAACACTCTTTATATAACTGAATGGTACCTAGAAAACCAAAAAGCAAAGGAGCCGAATAAAACAAAACAAAACTTAATTTTTTAAAACTTTCCATGGAAAAGGTGCCCTGATAAGTTACTTTGATATTTGGCTGAGTATCCTGGTATATTTAATGAATCAAGGAGTTAATTCTTCTAGGAGATAAGAAGGTCTATTTGGCCTCCAAGCAAAATGACTTCTAGTAAAAATATCTCACTGCCTTCACCCTCTCTCCATGTTAAGGAAAGAAACTTCAGAAACATACTAACAAATGGCCAAAGGAAACCTTTCTATTGAGATTTCTAATCATCTTGGTAAATAAATGTCTCATCTAAAAATATATATCAATTTCTTGTCGATTTGGGTAACACAAATTAGTCCCTGGGATCTAATGACTGCTAGAAGAGCAACCACCATTAAGTTTCTATATCTTAAGTCTAAGGACCTATACAGTCCTTTGAACATCCCATTTGGCCCAGTTTGGAAGTTTGCAATTCCTCACCAATGCCCTCAGGGACATGCACTAAAGGTCCCTTTATACCTGGCACCACTGTATCTCCTAGTCTGTGTTCTTTCAGTCAACATTCCTTTGGGTTTCTTCTTCAAACTCTTCCCTTCCATCCAAATTTTATGGAACACAAATTCAAATTGCACAGAAATTGGGACACCTGGGTGGCTCAGCGGTTGAGCATCTGCCTTCGGCCCAGGGTGTGATCCTGGAGTCCTGGGATCGAGTCCCACATTGGGCCCCCTGCATGGAGCCTGCTTCTCCCTCTGCCTGTGTCTCTGCCTCTCCCTGTGTGTATCTCTCCTGAATAAATAAATAAAATCTTTAAAAAACTACAACCCCAAAAAACTGCATAGAAGTTAAAGTATTGCTGTGTTACAAATTTTTAAATATATATACAAATGTCAAATTGCTTGATCATACATTATACCTCAATGTCATAGCATACATGCATTTTCTTATGAGAATTTCAACTATCTTCATGCAACAGAAATAAAAAAAAGTTTAAGCAGTTAATGTAACTAGTATAATTCCACCACCATTCTACTCAGCTTACTCATGGCCCAGAGTAAACATAAAATGGGAGTTGTAAATTTGTCTTTTCTACACTCAGATCTCCAGTGTCTCTCATAGTGTGAGCATCTCACCATTAGGGTGATTCTAGTGTTCAAAGAGAAGTATTTTTCATATTGCATGGCTCTTAGCGCAAGCTGTCTACATTCCCTGCCTCTCACCTGCAGAGGTAAGAATGCTCTGATGCCAAAGGAAAATCTGGCTGTAATGCACACTGCCAAAAAGTGGTGTACTAGTCTCAATTATAAGACTTACTGGGATTTTTCAAGAATGTGATACCAAATATTCACCTTAAATATTAACTCTATGACCTGAGTCCCTCGATTGGGCTTGATTCCACTAAAATGCAAATTAGATAGTGCTTAGTTAATTATGGTTCCACTCTTGCAGGTTTGATCACTGTAGTGTACCCTGTTGCACAATACTCTGTCAACCAGTTCTGTCTCAATTTTCATTCAGCAAGGATAACCAGGGCAAAATTCATGACTGACAAGTAAAATATAGCTTACTAACAAAGAAGTAAGAGATATGGATTCTCTTTTTACCTGTTTATACTATTTTAGTGTATACTGTTCTACTTCTATGTGATCAGGAGCAGAATATTTTTTAAAGATTTTATTTATTTACTCATGAGAGACCCAGAGAGAGAGAGAGAGAGGAAGAAACACAGGCAGAGGGAGAAGCAGGCTCCATGCAAGAAGCCTGATGTGGGACTCGATCCCAGGACCCCAGGACCCCAGGACCCCAGGATCATACTCTGGGCCGAAGGCAGACACTCAACCACTGAGCCACCCAGGGATCCCAGGACCAGAATATTTAAACTCCCTGTGTCTCATTTCCTCTTATATAAATGAGGATCATAATATAGCCGGCTTCTTGGAATTATAACAATTGAATGACATGGTACATGGGAAGAACCTGAACTGGTATCTGGCACATAGTAAACAATTTTAAAACATTCAGTATTATTATTGCTGTAGTTCTATTTTTTAAATGTAAATGTACTGAGTGTTGCTCTAGGTTCTGGGAAGCAAAGATGAATAAGATAAGATCTTGCCTTTAGATGACAGTTTAGTGAGGTAGAAAAAGAAAATGGATGATCATAATTAAAAATAGCCTTCCATATATGCCTTCCTAGAATTTGGTCTAGAGTTTTCAGTGGGTATGTTTACAACTTCTTCAGTTTTCAGCTCCATGTATGTAGAATGTAAAACAAATTCAACTTTTAATTCTTTTGTGATGCCAGATGTGTTTTTTGTGAAACACTTTCTATTTAGAATTAAATGTGCAGACAACTCACAGGTTATAAAGAACAATAGATTTTACATGTCCTGCATGTCATTTGTCTGAGTCAGAGTTTCCTCATCTATATCTTTACCAAATACCTTCTTTGAATATGGTCCTCCAAATTTTTAGAGATAATAGTTATAAATCAAGATAAAGAGTTTTCAGGAGATGACAAGTGAAAATGACAGTGAACAAATACTATCCTAAAGGACAAAAAGGCATTAGTGAACCACAGCAAAATTACCCAAAAGGACAAGATATATAATTTAAAGAGAGAGGTCTTTTTCAAATGCCCTGAGTCAAGGAGGCTCATTTGCAGCTTTGGGCTTATTTAATAACATTAAGCAAGAACACTTAACTATCTACAAGATGGACCAAAAGCATAAATCAGACATCAGTCCACATATTTCAAGATCAAAGCCATAAAGCAAAATGATTTGTGGGAGCAACTAAAGAGTTCGAATATATTATAGCTTTTCTGAGGATACTAAGCATATTAGTTGTCCAAATTAGGATTTTGTTGTTGTTGATGGACCTGAAAAGAAAAATATATGCCACTGGGACTTTTCCTTCTCATCTACAAGATACTTTTAGTGAAAGTAAAACTTTTTCCAACACATCTTAATGATGGATTATTGATACATATATAATTCATTAGAAAATTCCTAACTATAAGGTGAGAAAAAAATCCAAATTTCCCAATGGTTAATTCTTACAGAAATAGTGCCACATTTATCAGGACTATAATTTGCATCAATTATGAGATTTCTCCCACAAAGAAGCTAAGAACCATAATCCAGCTCCAAAATGCTAGAAAACCACATGAGTATTTGGCATTGATGTTTACTATCTTGATTATGTATGACTTTTGGGCAATACTTAGGCTATTTTTCTAATGCTACAGTAAAGTTGTCTACTTCTCTACAACCGAAAAAATAACATGAATACTAATTTCCCTTCCATTTCACCAAAAGCTGACTTCACCACAATCTAAAAAACATATTGAAAACAGTATGCATGTGTTTTCTTGTATTCAACAAATGACCACATAGGTCTCTTTGTTCTTCCCCACGGCTAAATTTATTTTGCATTTACTATTGTGTTGTCATTGTACCTTAAGACACAGAACTGAATTTTCCTGCATGTAATTTGTCTAAGTCAGAGTCTCCTCATGTGTATTATCACAAGTTAGATGCTCAGTAAATCATTATGTATGAATTACTTCAGGATTAAAGTAACTTACTGAAAAGTCCTAAATACATGGGATATCAGGGGGAAAAAAGCCAAATTTTCAAAAATTTCCAAATTATTTTTACCCAAACTGCTACATCATTTTGTTGTTTTGATTTTGTTTTCCATAATACAGAAGAAGGAATGGTTCCTGAGTCAACATGGTTTGAGTGTAGAATCTGGAGCCAAACCACAAGAGTTCAAATCCTGAATCCACCACTTTCTAGCTATACAATGTTGGCAAGTGACTCGACTTCTGCGCCTTAGTTTTTCTCCTCTATAAAATATGGGTATTAAACTAGCACTTATTTCATTGTTTTGTGTATGTGCACAAATTATTTGAGTTAACGTATTAAAGCACTCAGAGGAGGTCCTGGCACTCTTTAGGTGGTGGTTGTTATTATTTACTCATAATATATAATTTCATATTATATATACATTGTCTTTGTTCAAAAGCTTTAATTAAACCAGGGTATCAGCAAAACAATTTGATTCTGATTTTCAGCAGGGCCTTTAAAGATAAAAAGAAAAATTACAGGATAGATAAATGTACAGTTAGCTACATTTATAACTAATCAAATGACATCCAGCCAAGTCAATGTAAACCAGAAAGAAATCGTTAGTAAACTAAGAGCTCCCACTTTGTCTATTTTATTTGTCAGCATTATCAAGAACGAACTAAAGTTGTAAAAAAGTTTAAGCAAATATGTACAAAATAAAAATCTTGGAGAAATAGCTAACATACTGAAGAGGATAGTAGAATGGCTATTCGAAAAGATTTCAACAAAAATGATTATATTTAAATTTAATATTGATAAATGTAAAGCTGCCAAGACAAGCTGACACAATCTATATGGCAGCAACATAAAATGAAAGAGAAGTGGTCTCAAGTCTTTTAGATAAGGGTTTCAGTAGACTGTGAATTTAACATGAATTAACATATTACCTCAATTTAAAATAGTTAATATAATTTTTACCAGCATTAATTGGAGCAGTCACCTCAAATAAAGATACCAGTAGCCTCATTCTTTCTGTAGTGGGTGGAGCCAATGGGCTGCTTTGATTCTGAGTGCTACAGCTGTAGAAAAAGAAAGGGTCTTCTGGTTGGCAAATAGAGCGAGACAGAGTCTGGTGATACATTATGTGCCTGAAGGATCTAGAACAGAAATATTTCAAATAAGTGCCTTCGATTATTTGAAGGATTATCACAGAAGAGGATTTATTCTGTACAGATCCAGAGGCAAAATGAAGTAGAATTATAGGAAGTTAGCTTTTTTGGCTCAAAATGGGAAATTTATTCTCATACGTAAAGCTGTTTAACAGACTGCTTTGTGAGACACAGTGTTCCTTGTTTCTGGAAATCTTCAAGAAAAGTCTCTATAATGATTTATTCATTTAGTCAGTCAATCAACAAGCATTACTGTTTTGCTACTTTCTACACGGCAGTATATTAGATCTGGTGAGTAAAATAATGAATGAAGAAGGACATCAGCATTTGCTAAGTGCTCACTGAAAGCTTGACACTGTGCTAGACACTTTGAAATACATTACCTGACTTCCCCCAGTACAGGTAGTATATCACCATCTTTACTGCAAACTCTTCTCTATACTGTAGCCAGAGGGATTTCTTGGTACCATAAGTTCCTCATTCATGAAAGGGGCTAAGTAATAGAACCTAAATGAGTTTACACATGTAAAGCACTGGCATGTTGCCTAACAATATAGGCATTCCATAATAAAGACTATTATTTGTTTGTTGTTGAATCCCAGAGTTCCACACAAGTCCTGGCACACAGAAGAAGAATGAATGATGAAACAGATGGAAAATTTAGAGATAGATCTTGCCTTCATACTTACAACTCTCAGAGTCCAAATATGCTTGTTAGGTCCTCCCACTAGATTACAAAGGAGAGGCAACAAAATGCTACGGAAACATAGAGGAGGAAGCAAGTAATTGCACTGGGAGACTGAGTAGGAGGTAAATTTGAGCTCACCTTTAAAGAATAAGTGAGATATCAATAGGTAGAAACAAAAGTAAAAGGTGTTCTTGGCAAAAAGAAACAACACTGGCAAAGACACTGAAGTCGTATTTAGGGAATCAAGGATAGTCTGAGGTGGGGGCACCTGGCTGTCTCAGTTGGTAAAGCATACAACTTTTGATCTCAGGGCCATGAATTCAAGATCCATGTTGGGCATAGACCTTACTTTAAAAACCAATAAAATAACAGATACTTTTTAAAAAAAGAATAGTATGAGGTGAGTGAATGTAGGTTAAATCATAAAGGTGGCTATGACTAAATTAGAGAATTAACATAAATACTTAGAAATGGGAACTTTATTCTGGAAAATGAAAATCATCAAAGCCTTTGTTCAAGCATAATCTTATGAGTTGTTCATTTGTTTTGTTCTGTTTTATGTTTATGGAAGGATGATACAGTTCACTGGACACAAGCAATCATTTGAATTAATATTAAAATATTAAAATTAATATTAATATTAAAATAGTCCACACCAGGTATGATGAGAACTTTGCCTCTAGGAGTGGCAATGGGAATAGAAAAGTAGGAATAAGCAAGCAAAACCAGTTGCCCACAAATAAGACACTTGTTGCATTAACTCTGGTACATTCAAATGCTAGAATATTATGCTATTATTAAAGTAACGCATAAAAAATTATTTAACTACATGAAAAAATGTTCATATCATCAAATAAAAGAGCAGGTTCTAAAAACATTACAGTATGATCAGTTTCTGTACAAAACAAATATGCTGCTAATGTACATTATAGCTTGACTATTATATAAACTTATTTTTTAATGCAATATTGTATGCCAAAATCTTACTAGTCATCTTCTTTGGTTAGGAGAATTATTATTTTCTTTTTGTTCTCTTCCCCCAACATATCCCCAATGAACATGGAATCCTTTTGTAGGAAAAGCAAACAAAAACATGAGAAAACATATTGAAAAAAAGTAAAAATAAGGTAAAATGTCAACAGGAGTTCTGGGAAGTAGAATGATCAAAATGTGGAAACAGTTATATAGGACCATGAAGAGGAAGAAGGGCAGATTCCAGATTGATCTCAGCATGATTAGGATGTCACACCATTGGGACAGGAAAAACAGGAGAGCATGATCAATTTGTTCCATATTACAGTAATAATACTGTTACTTGACAATGATTTGATGGCTGTGTTCTCTAATCATACACCTTTCACCTTTTCAAAGCCAATGATTATTAAAATTGTGTTTTTCTTCATCACTGGAATGATATACATGTGTGAAGCAAACTAGACATCAGCTTTCAAGAAAAAATAAATTCAATTGCAGAATTGCCCAAGATCCTTCTGAAGCTTTAGCAATGGAGGAACCAACAGTCACAACCTGATTGCAATATAATATTAAACTCAGATATACTTGGACCTTTAGACATTTTACTTTATTTTTATTTTTTACAGAGAAGATGAGCAGAAAGTGAGGGGTAGAAGGAGAAAGAGAAAGAGAGAAACAATCCCACGCAGGCTCCATGCTTAGCCTGACATGGGGCTCAACCTCATAACCTCGAGACCATGGCCTGAGCCAAAACCAAGAGTTGGATGTTTAACCGACTGAGCCATCCAGATGCCTCAGCTTTAGACATTTTAAAGTCTTGAGCAGTTTTAAATAGTAGTAAACTCTGGCTTAAAAAAATCAATTCTATCCAAGGATATTATATCCAGGACTTTTACTTTGGATAGCTCAGAAGCGTTTGGGTGTCATTTCCAACAATTCCAGACAAAATATCTAGTAATATCATATTTTATTAGCATAGCTGATTGAGCTAAGACTAGTGATGGCAAATCACCTAAGAAAACATAGTATTCTAACCCATTGAAGTCTTGTTGCCTTGTGAGCTATAAACATGGCATCTCAACATTAAATTCAATTCTTAAATATCTACAAAGATAGTAAGATGATGAAAACATCAATTTATAGCAAAGAATATAAAGCATCCCATTCAAAGATAAACATCAATTTGAAAAGGCACAGATGAAACATATTTTGTTCATATCTATACCTTATCTCAGTGTTTTTATAAAATTAGGCATTATGATTTTGAGGTTACTATTAATCTATATATTGGTTTAAATTTACATCTCTATCCTTGACCTCTCACCCTTTCTCCAGTTTCATTTTTCTCACTATCTATAGGACAATTACTTGGGCACTCTTTCTCTGAATCTATTATCACCCCTTCCTAGCATATTCTTTGCCAACTATCCTCATTACCACTTATCCTTGAGGTTGTCTGCATTTGTTAATGGAGTCTAGCATTGTCTTTCTGACATGAGAAAAAAAAAAAATCAACTGTGTCTCAGTCATCTGTCCAAAATGCAATCTCATGGCATATGAGAAACTACTCCTTGTGCAGTCTTCCATGCCTTAAGGACAAGCCAAGTTTGACTTTAAAATGGCCTATTAATATCACTACTTAGCAACAGAGTTTTAATGTAAAATCTTTCAGAAAAATCTTTACTACAGCAAAAGGAATATGTAACTTCTGCTGTTCTTATAGATTTTAATGGATTTTTAATCTACCGATGGTAGGCTGTAAATTCGAGCTCAAAGGAACACAAGTGCAACTCAATGGGAAGTTTTATTGGATTGTTTACAGAGAATTATAGTTATGATCAAAAGCCAGGAGTGAACAAAGCCTGAATGCTTCTCTTCTCTTTTCATGTGATTTGAATGCTTCATTTCTTCCTGTGTACTTCTTAAATTAGAATTTAAATGAATAAGGCAAAACGTCTAAGATAGGCAGCATGAGGATGAAGCAAGAAAAACAAAGTTTTGGAAAACTCACATGTGACAAAAAGCTCCCTGAATAATCAATACTTTAAGATATTTATATCCAAGAATTAACAATTTATTCAAATATCTTCATTCTTTTTAATAGCAAATGCATCTATTATGCATAGACTACATGGAGATACAAGATCAGTCAACTAACAAACATTTATGTAATACTTAAAAGTTAAGAAAGAAAATACTATTTCCAAAACAATGACTGAAGGTTTTATAAAGAAGACATTTGAACTTGAGCTAATAGTTGGCTACAGGATCAAGGACAGGGCCTGAGCATATAGGGTCTTGAATATCAGGCTATTAAATTTAGATGTCATCCAGCAGGTCATTCAGGGTGACATTAACCATTTTTGAGCAGGGGAGTTACAGAACCAGAGCAGTGATTTAGGAAGAGTAGTCCCTTTGTAATGTATGAAATACATTATCATAGAAAGAACCTGGAGGGAGAGACACCAGCTAAGAGGTTAATAAAATGCTGCAGGTAACAAGTGACAATGACTCACCCCATTCTCTTCTAATGAAGGAGATGTGTAGTTATAGGAAAGTGATTTTAAAAATGATGTGTTGAAAATAATATCCCATTAGGTTTGATGATATTGTATGATATATATTCTCCCAGAAAGAAAAAAACCTACAAACATTATCTACAAGGATAGGAATCCTAAACTGAATGCCTACTCTATCATATCCCATCTCATTTTTGCTACAATAACTTTTCCTCATATAAATCTCAAAGCTTCCTCTCACTCCTCAGCAATTATTGAAAACTTACTTAATAACAGGGCTTTGAGATAGCTGTTAGAACTTGAACTCCTATGATAGTACAGACATTCAGCATCCAAAGTCTCTACCTGACTTCTAATTTCTGAAATATATGATGAAAGCATAACAAACAGGAACCTGTCTGTTCTCTAATACTTCAAAGGCCTGAAAGCCAGAAATCCATCCATATTAAATAAACCCTTATTTGTCTTTTAAATTTATAAGTTTGAAACTCTGTGAGCTGAAACCAAGAGTTGGATGCTTAACTAACTGAGTCACCCAGGCAATGCATACATACATATATAGATATAAATATCTATGTATGTTTTATAAAATCATGAAATCAAGACATTGCTGAAATATTAAGGCATATTGAGACAAATTCCAATATTCAACATATTTGAAATACTAAGCTTACGAATGATAGATATACTATAACTCTTACAATAGGAGAAGGGCTTCTATTTATGACAGAACAAAAGGTATGATAATTAAAAAGAGGAAATTTAACCAATGATGTAATTATTGCAAATTATATTTCTGTTCAGGTAGGCAATGAGTAAAATAAAGTCCATGTATTACAGAACTGTTTCAGTCACAAATTTGTACTTCTTTTAGACAAAGATGAGAATTTTTGGAGGATATCAGAAAACCAAGGAAAATTGTAAAAATATGAATATTACCCTACAAGTTCCTGTACTGGAATAGGGTCCGCCAAAGAAAGGAGATCCTGTTTTCATTTCCAAACATCAGGATGTCACTTATGGACACACAGATATAGATGGATGTTACATAAACTCTGATTCATAAAATTCTGTCAGGAGAAAGGAGATGCCAGATGCAACAAATACATTCCTACTATGAAGACAAAATAGTTCTTAAAAACGTGTATAGAAAAAAAAACATGTATAGGAGTCTCCTCTTTTGAAGAGCCTCTTTTTCCTCTATACTGAGAATTTGGTCAGATGAGGAAAGGGCAGTTTAGACATTAGAGGGATTTTACAAACAACTGGGCTCTATCAAGCCCCAGTGACAGTCAATGTCAATGACATCATGTGATATCAATGATATCTTATATACTTATGATTCAGATTGTATTTGAAGCCACTGTTGGCAGCAACACTCTTAGTTAGGTAAGCTCTGTATTTCATCCAAGATGCCATTGATCTGGGGACAACCCAATATTTTATGTATTACCAAGAAAAAAATACTCTGGCAATTAAATTATGACAAACCATAGATTTAAGATGCATCCCAATCTCATATGTTAAAACGTGCTAAAATGTGTCTTAAACCAATATATTTTGGTGTGACTTTTATACACAGATTACAGAAACTATGAGGGGGAGAAAGCTGATGGTTGGGAGAAATAGAACCAAATCCGGTAGGAAATAACCTTCCTTTGATTTACGTAAAAGTGAAGGAAAGAGAAGAAAATGAAGATCATATTCTCAGAATTTATATAAAGTATCTACTCATCTGCCTTGCTTGAATTTGGAAATAATATAAGAGGTGGCCAATAAAAGACCTTAGAACAAGAAAGCCAAAGAGGATAGGAGTTACCCTACGGTCTGGCCCCAAAGCCAGGCATCCTCATAGTGCTAGCACCTAAGAGCCTACTTTTGTTTTTTAATGCAAAAGCACAGTTTCAGTAACTTAGTGTTTGCATTTTGCTCCCTTACTGAATCCACTTAGTTTCCATGATTTTTACCTCAGGTCTCTATCATCAGTTTTTAATCTTGGTTAAAAATCTAGTCTCCTTGGACAATCTGCAACTATTGCCAAGTATCTGTGATGTTCCCAGACACTTTATCATTTTGACTGCTTCTTATCTGAGGATGGAGTTTCCAGTCATGGCACTGCATCCTTGTTCCCTGGATTACCCCACAGCTAGACATCCAACACCTGTCCAGCAAGGTATTTCCCTACCATGAGATCACCTGATTCTTTGTACATATGAGCTTCCTCATATTACTAAGATCTGCTCCAGTAGCCAACAACTTGTTGGTGATGTTCTCCAATGCTCAGTCATCTGCTTTCTGTAGTTCACTGACAACTCAGCCCGGATTCTATCAGATATAGATATTTTCAGATTAACTGGGCATGACAAGGCGGTATTAATGTCTTTTATTTGTGTGTCTTATGTGTCCCAGATGATAAAAATATGAATTAGAGAAAATGCACAACTATCCAGTACTGGGAAGAGAACATCTCAGAGGCTGAATGGAGAAAGGGAAAGGCTCCATGACATAGAACCCAGAGCAGGTTTGATCTCAAGCTAAGATTCCAGAAAAGTCATGAGGAGTAATTTACAATTGAGGATTATATGTAAAACCAATCTGATGAAAGATAAATTATTTAGTGAGGAAAGTACTGTATTATAGTTTAGAGTTCATTTTAATTTTTTTAAAGATTTTATTTATTTATTCATGAGAGGAGACACAGAGAGAGAGAGACAGAGACATAGGCAGAGGGAGAAGCAGGCCCCCTCCATGGAACCCGTGAGACTCGATCCCAGGACAGTGGGATCATGCCCTGAGCCAAAGGCAGATGCTCAGCTACTGAACCACCCAGGTGGCCCAGGGTTCATTTAATTTAATTTAATTTAATTTTACTTTTTAAAATATTTTATTTATTTATTCATGAGAGACACAGAGAGAGAGAGGCAGAGACACAGGCAGAGGGAGAAGTAGGTTCATGCAGGGAGTCTGACGTGGGACTCCATCCTGGATCTCCAGGATCAGGCCCTGGGCTGGCGGCGGCGCTAAACCATTGAGCCACCCAGGCTGCCCCCCAGGGTTCATTTTAAAAGGAAATATATTTTCTACCATTTGTTTAAAACTGGTTAGGTGGGTAGGTCAAAAAATATTAGACTGATTCCTATTCACAAAGAAAAAACTGGGACAAGGAAGCTGCTAAACAACTTATCCATTTGGAAATGACAGAGTTTGTTAGAGCCAGCATTAAAAAACAGCTCTTTTGACACATGGGCTTATGCTTTTCCTACCATATAATGCTGTTGGCAGGGTAAGTTTTAAGATTAATGGATGAAATTTATGCTTGGGTTAGGACTCAATTACTTTGAATTTTGTTTTATCATTTTTGTTGAATAAATAAAATCATGACAAAACAAAAAGAATCACTTTCAACCCAGTAGGAATATAATAGAATAAATAACTGATACAGTTTTTCTTTGTTGTTGTTGTTTTTTGGACCAAATAACTATCTTCAAGAGTAATACATCAAATGTGGTTCTTTTTAATATGGTTGGCATCCAATAAATGTTGATTTGGTAGAGTTTTATCTTCCTGTAGATCACAAAAAATGATCATGAGTGAAATATCTAATTCAAAACATGGCCATCAAAATTATGACATATCAAAATATTGCTCTTAAAATCAGATACATATCCTTCTGCCTTACAAATCCAAATTTAACATGCTGATCAATGGGGAAAAAAGATTGACATTTAACATGAAAACGAACCATGTCATTCTCGGGCTTGAATGGAACTTTACCACTTTTTAATTCTAAGTAAACCTACACTCAGCTTTTTCTCCTGTGATTCCTCTCCAAATTCAGCAAGTGTCATTCATTTTCTCTGCTCTCCAGCATCTTCCTCCAGGGTAAAACAGAGCAGGTACACTTGGACCATATCCATAATAGCAGCCCATGTCAGCCACCATATCTATGGTTCCTTTCTCTTCAATTTTTCCTTTATATGTGTCCCTTTATTAAAAAGAAACTAAAATAAAAGAGTATAAAAGTATGAGACATAAATTATTAATGCAGGCTAAAGTAATATGCATCTAAACTCTTGTGTTCTATTAGAGCATAGCCTGAAGAAGATTAAAAGCAAACAACAGCTTAAAAGTAAGGAGAGATGTACCCCAAGACACTTATAGTGTGTATAGCTCCATATTTCCAAGCAATGACAACAATAAAAACCCCAAACAAACAAATAAACAAAAACAAAACCTGCAGGAAGACATTAGGAGGCAGAATGTAATTACCCAATTTGGAAACTGACCAGGACACTGTGGTTAAAACCCTTCCCGCTACAAATGTTCTGAGGAATCTTTAATGACTACAAATGGTTAGGACTTCATGTCCACACCTCATCTGAAAGATGATGACAACCAGCAGTTAGTCCTCCCGGACACTACCCAGGGATTGGAGTCAATTCTGTCTCAGAGAATAAAGGGCCACCTACAGAATTGCAACCAACATTTGCTACCCTTGGCTGCTTTGGCTAACCAGTCTACGTGAAGCAAATTACTTAAATACCTGGAGTATCACTGCCATGTTTTAAAGAAATATATAGATGTAATTATTCATCTCATAGAATTATGAATTAATGCTACGTACACTATTTTGGCAAAAAACTGTTAAATCCTACACTTTGACTAATATTGAGTAACGAATATATACCTATCAGTGAGGCATTAGACACCTATTGTTTAATCTATATATGGTTACTATCACCCTAACTTATTTTTGTCTCATATTTTTTAAGAAACTGACTCAAATGCAGTAATTAAAATACATTACAGTAGTGCAAGTGAAATTTGGAAAGCTGCCAACATTTTCAAGAACTTATAATTTTCTTTTTCAGAGGAAAAAGTAGTTTTGACATCTTTGTACAAAACAGTCAGTAACAGTTACTTACAATTTCAGGAAAATCACTGTTTTAATCATGACCTTTCAGCTGTCCTTGATTGAAAAAAAATTGGCCACCTACAGAAATAATTCTGTTGGGCCCTCATCTCTCTACTGATTGATGGCCTCATGTGGTTCTACATGTTCACAATTATAAATAAAACTATATAAAAGTGGCAGAGCCAGCTCCCATCTAAGTGGAATAAAACAGTTCTAATCTACAATAAAGGGGACTTTCTTTAAGTGACATCTTTCCCACATACCTGTATCAAAATCAAATGGTACATTTATCTCTGATTAAATGTGCATTCTTTTGGTCACCATTCACTACAACCATTAATTTAGCATCCATTGTGTAAAAGACACCGCATTATACTCTGTTGGGGGTGATGGAATGTGGATAAAACAGTTTCTGCAATAGAGAACCTATTATCTGATGAAACATTCAACCAACTAACATAATAAATATGGACACTGTGCATGCACATGTGAAGATACCTTACTTGCATATACATATACATAAAAAAATTGAATTTGGTTAAATATATTGGTATAAAAATATATATTTATACTTCAGCAACAATTTATCAATATATATTTAAACTCGTAAAAGATTATGTTACACCAGAATACTTTTCAGCTAAAATATTAGAAGTCCCTAAGTGTTAGTACAGGAGTTTTTCAATAGAAATGAAAACAAAGACTCATCCTACTAGTTAAAGGTTTCCCACCTACTGTACAAGCAACAAAAATAGAGCTGGCATTCAGGACTCCATTAGAAGTTTATTGAAGCTCTGTGAGGTTGGAAAGCTTTTAGGAGTTCAGCATAAATCATTCAATACACTAAAAAAAAAAAGACTTAAAAAGATTTTCCCTTTGTATTCAATTTCTATGAGTGATCTCCAATTTACAACCTTATGCTCGACCCAGAAATTGAATTAATCAATACAATTATCTCTTTAAAAATCTCTTTTGTCAACTACAGTAGTTCATAGAACAGAAAGGAATATTGAGATTCCTTAGATAGTAGGCTTGACAGCAAGATTCAGCTATATTGACTGAGAGGCTGGCATGAGAAATGGGCATGGTATAAGCTCCAATATTGTTTTGGGAAATTATAAAAATTAAGGGATCCTTATCTCTGAAATAAAAACCAATTATCTAGTAGTTATAGTCTAAAATAGTTTCATGGAAAACAATACTAGAAAACTATATTATCAGATCATGAATACTGATTAAAAAACATTATCACATGCAATTCTATGCTAAAATAGTCATCTTTTTAAAAACAAGTAAATTCACATTTCTAGAAGTCACCAAATTGTTCATAATCACCAATTAAAAAAAATTCTGTCCACTTCCTGTCGTGGAAGCATTCTTAGTAATCGTCTAAGGCCATGATTTCAACATACAAACTAAGAAGGATCTGAGACAATCATTAAGCCAATTTAGACCTAGTTAATACTTTCACATGAAATAATATGATAATTAGGGCAAAAGTTTTTTATATTAATTATCTTTATCATACATATTTACTTGGTTCATATAATAATCTTTGGCAAATTTAACATTAAAAGGGGAAAGAGAAGAATTCAATAAATCTGCCTAATGAGGGATCCCTGGGTGGCGCAGTGGTTTGGCGCCTGCCTTTGGACCAGGGCGCGATCCTGGAGACCCGGGATCGAATCCCACGTCGGGCTCCCGGTGCATGGAGCCTGTTTCTCCCTCTGCCTGTCTCTGCCTCTCTCTCTCTCTCTCTGTGACTATCATGAATAAATAAAGAAAATCTTAAAAAAAAAAAAAAAATCTGCCTAATGAAAATTAAAAAACAGCAATTAAGAAAGTAATTTATAACTCTAAATGATCTAAATTGCTTATCTTCCTAGTCTGTATTTGCTGATTGCCCAAATTTTCTCTTATGGAGTTAAGCCAAATCTGACAAAAATACATAGAATTGAGTTCAAAAATAAAAGTCTATAAATCCTTGCTTAAAAAGAATTCAACTAATCAACATCCTCAGTCAATCAGAAAATATACTGATGTTAGGGATTTATTAAGAACAGAACTAACTCCCAAGAAATACCCTGGAGTGAGTATAGTCTACCTAATTGTTTACATATTTCATATATATATATATATATATATACACACATATATATATATAAAGCATTGAATAAATATTTATTTGGTTTGGCCCAAGTTTGTACTATCTGCTTTGAAGCACATGGTTCTTATGTATAGAGCTGTTGAAAATCAGTTTGTTATCAAAACAATATTACATAATAACCACATTACAATGACACGATAAAACAACGTTGTACTAGATGTGTGTAAAAACAGAGTAACATTGAGGTAGCTCTGAGAATTCCTACAAATTATCATTTTATTGTAATATATTTTACTGACATGAACTCCACAGACAAGTCCTACATACATGACAGCATTTTCTTTTTTTAATGATATTCAAAATATATTTTATTATGATTTTTTAAAGACTTTTTTTAAGATTTTATTTATTTATGAGACACATAGAGAGAGGCAGAGACACAGGCAGAGACACAGGCAGACGGAGAAGCAGGCTCCATGCAGGAAGCCCGACACGGGACTCGATCCCAGGACCCCAGGATTACATCCTGAGCTGAAGGCAGGCTCTAAACCGCTGAGCCACCCAGGGATCCCCTTAAAGACTTTTTAAAGTAATCTCTACACCCAACATGGGACTCGAACCCAAAACCCCAAAACCAGAGTCACACACTTTACCGGCCGAGTCAGCCAAATGCGCCCCCAAATATATTACAAACAAAAAGCAGCATGACAGCATTTTCTAATTGAAGAAACTGAGATAGCAAAGAAGACAAAGGTTAGTTTTTGTCAAAGAAAGGTCAATCAGGTAAAGAACCCACACACTGTATTTACTGTCTTCAGCCAGTGTGCTCTCACTGATTAAATGTAAATCTTCTGTTTATATTCAAGCACTAGGATACAAAGAAATAAATAAGTTAATGGACTTTTATTAAGTCCCTTGAAGTTGAAACATACTATTTCCTGCATACTATTTCCTCTTCTGATTAGCAATTTTTGTTTCACCTGGCATAAAGAGGAGAATATACAACTCAAAATGCTCTATCCTAAAGGTAAGCATTCCTATCTTAATAACCAACCATTTGTTACCTAGCATTTTGGAAGGCAGAGATGGGATTTAGTCCATTGACCTTGGAATTTAGGTGATGTTTCAGTTCTTCATTTCCAGATTAATTTAATACCTCCTTCTAGGCAGATATATGCTAAATATTTGCTTAAGAGTCTATAGAAAATATTTCCTTGAAGAGTCATAGATCTGTGTGTGTGTCTGTGTGTGTGTGTTCATAAACATAACTACAGAGGAGACCATAGACAAAGGAAAATTTATGGTTTACTTTAAATAATAAAAAAAAAATTCCTATTTTGTCCAAAGCAATGTCATTCAGTTTTGTACTTGAAACTATATACAATTGCTACATGATAGGGATTCAGAATTTGGTGTCAGGTAAGGTCCTTGTCCACCCACTTCTCACATGCTTTTGGATTGTCTGCACTCTATTTACATCAACTTGCTCATCTGTAAAATGAGGATAATAGTGATATCTTTCCCTAAGGGCTACTCTGAAAATTAAATGATGTAATCCATCTAACACACATAAACCAAGGCCTAAGTGTTTAATGATTATATATTCATTATTATTAGTCTTATTGGACTGCTTACACTGTAAGAGGACATCTTATCCATGGTTGAAAACTAGGCAAAAGTTAGCAACAGGATATGGCAGTAAGGGAACACATTTTCTACCCAAAAGGGGAACAGAAAAATTTTGGTGGGAAGAGAGAGGGAGGGGGCAATCATGACTCAAATTTAGAAAATTCTTTTCCACTTGGATAATGATCTTCAGTATATGATATACACTTTGAAACCTCCCTTTATATAAAATTTAAACATATCGTCTAGCTGTTTATCAGAATCTATTTGTGGATGTGTTTATTGTTTTGAAGAGCAACAAAAACTAATAAATTCCATGTGAGCTTACTGTGAGCCCCCCTAGAGTCTATATATTTCTATTTATCAATGAGCCCCCTGTGTGATAACACATGAAATAGTAACCTGATGTGTGAACTTTCCCCATTCCATGTATAGTCTTTCTCATTTGGGTCACAAGGAATCAGAGGGGGAAAAAATCTTTTGCTTTTACATATGGAAAATTACTGTTTATGTGTAACAGCAAATGATTTGAGTGTTTGAGGCTCTTTTTATTCAGGGAGAAGGTAGAGTCACAGAGGGAAGAGGCCTCAAATGCTTATGTGAGGGCCCTGCACTCCTCCTGCCACCAGGCAAGTCCAGAGTGAAGAGGCTGAGGTGAAATGGTAAACAGTGGGAATCCCTTTCTGTTTCAGCTCCAAGCAAAATGAGGACTTGTGGCTAGCTTCCCAAATGGTACTCTGGGAGTCAACAACCTTGCAGATATCCCATGACAAACTGAAGTAAGGAGAAAAGGGCACAGGGATGAATGCACAGAGGGTCAATGCTCCAGAGGCTGCAATAACCTGTTTGACCCTCCCTCATATGGGAGTTAGCTCAGGGAAGGCGCTGATGGCCTGAAGGGGTCTCACTGAGGGTTGTGATAAAGGGATGTAGATGGGAGCCATAGCATGACCAGTGTGACTAAGGGTGTGACACATGCCAGCAGGGATGGATGCCCATGACTAGAGTTCACAACAAGACAAGTACAGAATTCTTTTGTTCTAGCAGAGAACAAGTGAAGACTAGAAAGCAGACATCACTTCTCATCTTTCCATTTCTTCTTGAGCAATTAAACGTATCAATAGCCATGTCCCAGAACCAAAATATATGAGTAATTATTTCATGACCCACAATGAAAGCGTATTGCAATTTTTGGTCACAATAGCCAATTCTCTCTGAATCATATATTGAACCCATTAAACTTAGAATCTCTGCGTTTGAAAGAATGTCTTCTAATGAAAAAAGGTGAAAGCTACTGTCCTTTACATCCAATCATATCTCTGGTAAGCCAGGGGGAGAAGTTCAAATGCATGGCTTGGAATAGAGCCCATGCCAGCAGATTGTGCTGGGTAGAAATAACACTAGTCTGTCTAGGTAAGATCAGTGCCAATGGTTCCAACTAAAATTAGAAAAAAGGAGACAGTACCTTGGCTCATGCTTATGTTGGAGACAAGACTCTAACTCCTGCTAAAGCCAAATGATGGCAATTCAATTCCTGCCTGCCAGTTGCAAATCCCTACACTACCACTGCAGTACTATCAAAAGACATTTGCAATCCAGTGCACCTAACAAGAGAAGTGATTTCTTAGATTAGTCACTTAATGGGTGAACAGCTCAAGTGCTAGGAACTCAAAGGTATGCATGCATTTATTCTGAGACAAGAAGGTATATTCCAAAACTACAGTCAGATTGTTAAGGAGAAAAAAATTAGTAGAATCTTACTAATTTGAGGGAAACAAATATTATTAATTTACAAATTTTAGTTTATAGTTAAGAAAAAAATCAAAGACAAAATGACCTTATTCCCTCTACAAAACATCATCGAAAGATCCACAACACTTTTCATGCATTTCAACAAATACAATTTTGCTCTAAGCTCATACGTGTCATGAGGCACCATGCCATAATGGAATGAAAACTGAGCCAGGAATCAGGAAATCTGGGTTCTTTTTCTGGCTCTGTCACTTATTAACTGTGTAAAATGATGCAAAATTTAACCTCTCGGAGCCTTCATTCCTTGTCTACAAAATCAGTGACTTAGATAAGCATTCTCTAGCTCTTAGATTCTGTATTACTCTCTAATCATTACTGATTAAATGAAATTTTAAATGTTATATGGTTTTTATAATGAGTCTAAATATTAAGTCTTTCATAAATCCTGGATTTGGAAATCAAATATATGTTACAGTCAAGGGGTTCTGATTCTAATGGTAAAGAATTATTTTTTTTAAATTGATCTACACTGTGATGGCAATACACACACAGATAGGGACATTGGGCAATATTTGTGTGTCTTAGTAGATAATATAAACTTGTGGCAATTGTCAAAGTCACATACAGACAGACATCATTTAACATATTCTCTGAAGGAAAGATTGTACTGCTGCTGGACAGAAGAACTTCTCCAATGCCCCAGATTAATTCAGGCAGCTTAAACTTGGGGGAGACTTTCAGGTGCTGAATGCCATGGTACACCCACTACTCACCCCAAGGCTTCTGCAAAATTTAAACTGCTTTTCATTCTACGTAAGTAAGATAATTGTACGATTGCACCTATGTCTCCAGGATTTTCAAGCAATCTACAGAATTTTGTTCAAATCACCCTAATGTTCAAAATACTAATTAATGTCTCAATAAAGCAGCAGAATTTGGCTCCTCCACTGAATGGTACTCAGCCTGGGAAGCAGATCTCTAGTCTCCTTGGTTGATGCTGGAGTATCAAAGAACTACCTGCACCAAAGACAATTCATAACTCATAATGGGATCAATAGGATAATCACTCCCCTGGCTGTTAGCAACTGGAGTTCTGGTTTCATTTCTGGCACTAACTCTTGGGATCCTGGGCAAGTCCTACCACACCTCTCTGTTAAATGCTATTGATAATGATGCTTCTTTAAGAGTTATATATTCCCAAGTCCCCAAAATGCTTCCACTCCATATTGTGCATTAGTGTGGAAGGAAAATCTATATTTTATCTTCTTTTAAGTCACAGCCGGTTTGGGAGATCTGATAGAATCAAGTGATCTGTATCCTTGGCTCAGAAAAAAAAAAATGCACCTGAATAATCTTACATATAAGAATTTCATGTAAATAAAGGGCATCCTCTGATGCTAGAAGGGGGTTCATAAACTCAGGTGCACATCCTGGTAAAGAGTACAAATCCTGTCTGTACTTATTAGCTATATGATTATGGAAACACGGAATTTGACTTTCTTCATCTATAAAAACATAGATAACAAAATTGATCGTTCTGCCTACATCTTGTAACTACATTAAACATGAAATTTTTGAATATGAATGTATGTGAAAACTATCTACATAGATCTTTCTGCAACTCTTAAGTTCCTATTGTTCCCTTGCCCTAGTCTTAATGCTGTCACAGAGTATTAATGAGTACTACCCCCACTTCGCTGGCTCCATCAAGCTTGGGGAGATGGAGTCACCAGACCCTGTATCTAACTTAAGAATCTGGTCTCTCTGGGATCCCTGAGTGGCTCAGCGGTTGAGTGTCTGACTTAGGCTCAAGGCGGATCCCGGAGTCCCGG
Organism: Vulpes vulpes; assembly: GCF_048418805.1. Classification (NCBI taxonomy): domain Eukaryota; kingdom Metazoa; phylum Chordata; class Mammalia; order Carnivora; family Canidae; genus Vulpes; species Vulpes vulpes. The sequence continues at coordinate 22,586,768 of NC_132787.1, read as the reverse complement.
GATCGAATCCCACATCGGGCTCCCTGTATGGAGCCTGCTTCTCCCTCTGCCTATGTCTCTGCCTCTCTCTGTGTGTTTCTCATGAATAAATAAATAAAATCTTTTTAAAAAAGAGGAATCTGGACTCTCAGTGTCTGACTGACTGGCTGCACTGTGTACTGTGCTTGTACTTCCTTTCTAGCTATTGTCTGCTTACTGATCTTTTCACACACATCCGCTGGCTCTGTCTTCTGTCCCTGGAAATATTTTCATAATCTGGAGTTTTATACCTACTAGAATACACTTGGTCCTTCATTGACATTAAATCTTGATCTTCACTTGAGTGCTTAAAATTATTGTCGTTGGGCTCCGTACTCGACATTTTTGCTCTCCTCCATTGGTGTGAATAATTAGAAACCATATTGCTAAGCTCATTATCTCTATTTTATTGGAAAATAGACTAGCAAATGCAAAGATATCGTAAGTACCCTCAAGGCTTACACAGTGTGTGACAGAACCAGTTAACAGAATAAGACCTAGTTCACAATGCTACATACTTATCACTCTATTACAATTTTCCCTTTCTTCTTAGAGTCTAGTGATCACCCTCTTATACAGCAAACCCTTTATGATAATAAAGAAGGATGGATAATACATGCGTATATCTTACCTAAGACAAACATTTTTATTATTTTTATTTTTCAATTTAGAATTTCATTTTGAAATTATTTCATACTTACACAACATTGCTAAACTAGTAGAGTTCCCAGCTTCCTCACATATTAACATCTTACAAAATCACAATACAATGATCAAAACCAAGAAATTAATATTAATACAATACAACTGGCTGACCTACAGACCTTATTGAAATTGGGATTGCCCCACTAATGTCCTGTCTTGGACCATGGACCAATATTTCGCTGTCATGTCTTCTTAGTCTCCTTCTATTTGGCACAACTCCTCAGTTTCTCTTTGCATTTCATGACCTTGACCCTTCCTAATAGTACTGCTGAATTACCTTATAGTATGTCCCTTAATTTGAGTTATCTGATATTTCCTCATGATAAATTCATATTATGCATTTTGGGCAAGAATGTGACAGAAACAACTTTTTGTGCCTTTCTCAGTGAATCACAGGAGTGATAACATGATGACAATACATCCCATTACTAGTGATGTTGACCTTGGTTGCTTGTTTTAGGTGGTGCTTGCCAGGTTCTTCCATTGAAAAGTTACTACCTTCTCTTTTGTAATGAATAAGCATTTTAAGAAGAGATATTTTAACACTATGTAAGTATCTTGTTTATCATCATATTTTCACCACTAATTTACTATCCAGTGGCAATTCTTGCCTGAAAAGATTATTACTGTGGTGTTTACCAGATGGTGATTTTCTAGTTCCATCATTCCTTCTATACTTATTAACTGGTATTCTGCTCTTAAAAAAGAGTTTTTCTCCCCCACATTTATTTACTTATTCAGTCGTTTTTATAGTGTCACAAACTATATTAAATATAACTCAAAACTACCATTATTTTCTTCCTCATATGTCCTAGATGTGGCCATCAGGGGCCACTTCACATTGGCTCATGTGTCTTTTCAATGTGTTTTCATCACTTTTTGGTCTTTCCTTACTTTCTTGCACCACATGATGTTCCAGTTTTTCATCATATACTCTTCCTATTCTTGTGCTAAAAACATCCATTCCTATAAAGATTATTGGTTTCTTTTATTTGAAAATGGTATTTAGAAGCCAAAATCTAGGTACTAATTGTGCTCGTCAGTATTGATATATTATTGCTTCTAGGCCTCTCAGTAGATTGAGGTAGACACACACACACAACTATTTCTTTGCTTTTATATCTGTATATCTGTGATGCATTCTTTGTATATATAGCACACACATACCATGAGTTCCTATTGATAGCTTAGATTCCAATTCAACACCACAGAGTTTGTTCTAGCCCTCTTAATTTCTTTTAGAGGGTGAAAAATAGCCATCATTATCCACAGTCCTATGACACATTTTTTTAAAAGACTTTATTTATCTATTCATGAGAGACTTAGAGAGAGAGGCAGAGGGATAGGCAGACGGAGAGCAGGCTCCACGCAGGGAGCCTGATGTGGGACTTGATCCTGGGACCTCAGGATCACACCCTGGGCCGAAGGGAGGTGCCCAACCACTGAGCCACCCAGGCTTCTCAGTCCTATAACACATTTAAAGCAATTTCAACAATGTTAACTCTGACCCCTACAAAAAATAGTCATTAATCTATATCATGCAAAAACAAATTTTCTAATTGGAGTACAATAGCTACTGATTTTCTTAAAATTGTAGAGTATAAAGTTCATTTGGCAAAGTTACTTAAAATAGCCCTTTCTTCCCCCTTCTCTTCATTTGCAAATCTTACAAATATAGATAAGCTTATTATATATTTGTGTTTGTTTGTTTTTCATGTGAGGCTTCTGGATCACCGTGGTTCATTTTAATTATTTGTTTATTTTTGAGTATGTGAAACATCAGCACAGTTCCAAAAATCAGAGCTATACAAAAATAAACAGAGAGATAGATGGACAGATAGCATTCATATAAATATCACTCTCCCATCACCCCTTCCACCCTATTTTCATTTTCTCAGTCCCCACTTGCTGAACCTAACCCTGTAAGTAACCAATTTCATGAGTTTCTAGTGTTTCTTTCCTAGTTTTTTGCCCCAATTAGCAAACATATATATATTTTTTCTTATTTCCCTTTCACTCTAGGTAATACACTTCTGCATTTTTTCACTTGGCAGTATAGACTGAAAAATTACTCTATCATCTATTTACTCTTTTTATAATTGCATGGTACCACATTATATGGAGATGCTGTGGTGTATAGGGATATTCAACTACTCTCCTGTGCATGACAGCTAGGTAGTTTTTAATATCCTACAATTATAAACAATATCACAATCAATAACCTCGAGCTTGTGATTTCTGTATTGTATTGTTAAAGGTGTGTCTTCATGATAATTTCCTAGAAATAGAATTGTTGGGTCAAATGATATGTATATGTAAATTTGTTAGATATTGCCTAATTCCTGTCCAAAGGATTTGTACCAACTTTTATTCCCATTAGCAATATAATATATTAACCCTTCCCCTATATCATTTTAGGATGGATGCTGAACAGTTTTTGAGTGGTTGATATATATTTACCTCTCCTCTCTGACTAGATGTTATTTAAAAATAGTGCTAAAAAATTAAAGAAAAGGTTTACATAAATATAAAGGAAGGAGAACAGAAAGAACAAAGACCTGGAAAAAATCACTCTAAAGAAATAGTTGCCTTTGATCACAACAGCTCAGGATAGAAATATATAGCTTAGCATCTTCTCTTTGAAAGCTCAACAAACCAAGATTCTATGGCAATTTTCCCACAGCCAAGATTAAGCCCTGAGTCCTTTATGTCTTCAAATGCCATGCCAGTATTACAACTGACACACAGTATTACGGTTAAATATTTGTCTTACATTAGATTTTTTAGTTTTGAAAAGAAAACCATATATTGATCAACATATTTATTGCACACAGTCTTCAACATATAACCTTCTTGATGAAATTTTGTTAAAATATCATTAAAATTTTTAAAAAGATCATTAAAATAAAAAGAAACATTTCTTCAGTTTTTTCTCTATGCCATATAAAATCCTACATGCTTTACATGTATGGTCTCATTTCATCCTGATAACAATCATACAAAGTTGTTTTTCTCTTTTTTAGTATTATCCTATTTTATAGATGAGAAAACAAAGACCTGAATAAGACACATGGCTTATCTAAGTTGATATATTATGGAGAAGAAAAAGCAACTTGGGATTTGAGTAGGATTTGAACTGAAGTCTGTCTCCTTCTTAAGCACATGCTGCTTACCTTTCCCCTGGATGGCAGTTGGAAATAGAATCCTTCCTGATGCCCCTCACATTACACTTATGTAGGCAAGTTTTATTCTGCCTGCTGTAAGGCCAGAGCTAATTCTGTATTAAGGATTTCAGGCCAGTGTGTCACAATCAAGAAGAAAAGGAAAGGTGGTGGTTTTAATCGTTTCCAAATAGACTCTGAAAAAGCTTTCTGAGACTTTTACCTTTTGGCAAACAAAGCTTTGGCTCCTCTGATATATGTACACATTTATTATACCCTTGTGACTGTGGTTTATGTACAAGCATCTTATTTAAAAGAGTTTTTAAAAGACTGAAATGTGATTTCCTTTCTGACAGCGAAGGAAAAATAAAAAGATGTTCTTTGCCCTCCTGTTCTAATCTGTGTTTGGAAGTCAAGTCTGCAGTTCCCAGAACTCCATCACCAGCTTGTTACATTTCCATAAATCTGTCTAAGAATACAACACTGTTCACCCAAAAAAATGTAATATAAACTGTAAAACACATGCACACGATACCTGAATCCAATTCACCCTCATTTTGTATATAAGTGAAAATAAAGCGATGCTTTAACTCTTAGAAATGACAATATCGCATTATTTAGATAAGTGCCCCCAAATCATTATTGAAATTCTGATAGCATTTGCCTTACTGGTAAAAGAAAATTACCTGTAATGCATAGTTTAAATAATTACTTTTAAACAAAAGCTTCTTTTCTGCATTGCTTATTTATCTTTTGAGACCAACTCAGCAGGGCTATGTATTTTATTAAAATTGCCTTCAGACTGCTAATGGCAGGGCGTCTGTTAGCGCAGGAAAAGTGATGGCAGTTTGACTCCTATTCCTAATATTGGGAGTTAGTCCAGACACTTAAGAGCCAGAACTCTGCTGTGCATTTGACTATGTTATCAACACTTTACTTGCTAATGATACTAGTGACAGCATTTCAATATGATGGGTCAGACTTAAATAGGAAAGCTTATAATTGTGCTTACAGAACCAAAGAAACTCCCTCTCCTCCCTTCCCTCACCCCCCAAAAAAATCTCTTTTATCAGAAGATCAGCTGGTGTTAAGCTTCATGACTGGGAATTATTTGGTAAGCTTCTGCTCAATATTTTTTTTTCCTTCTACACTTCCCACCTTGAATGGGGAGCCTCCATCAGCACCTGATATCTCTCCGTTCAGAAAATGACAACTGAAAGCCTTCCTGTGGTGCAACTGTGTGCCAACTACCCAGCAGAAGGTCACACTGATGACTCTCCTGTGGCTTTTATTTTCCCCAGGGAAATCCACAGCCAGGGCTGACTGCTTGCCAAATACACTGAGTGCCACAAGCCAGCAGTGCTAAGAACCCCCCATCCTTCTTGATGGGAAGCAGTAAGCAACTGTGCTGAACACCTGTGTCAGCTCCTGTTCCTGGGGACACCCCAGGCAAGCACTCATTGAGCATTCAGGGAGAGGGCTCCCCTCCTCTAACTGGCACTTCTGTCCAAAAACTTCTCAGTAGTCCTATGATAATAGTTATGTTTGTCAGATCTCTATAACATCAGCGTATTTAACTACCGTTAAGGAGGATGATTTAAATCATTCGTGAGTTAAATATTTTACTCCACATGTCCACAGGGTATCAGCACAATGAATGTATTTCCCGTTATTGGACAAGTAAAATCAACATTCTCCCTCACTTCCTTTTATAGTTACTCCAACCCACTTGAGTAACCCGGTCTGAGTTGTGGAAGGCATGGATGCCACAGAAAGACAAGATCTAAATCAGTGTTTTTCCTGGAACTGACAGAGAATAATATGCTCAGTTCAACCAGTGAAATTCAAGTCAAGTATGGGAAGGGGAAAAAGTCAGGCAATATAAATAAAAGAATGCCTGACACAGGTTAAGACTCAGTAAGAATATATGAATGAATGAAAGAACGAACAATTGAATGAATGGATTCCTCAACAATTTTTGATACTTCAAAAAATTTCATAATTCAGAAGTGATTACATTCTATTGAACCCATAAAGCCTACATTTGGTGTTTACTATCTCCAGATCACTCAGGCAGGGCCCGTTCAGAGATTAAAAATAAATAAATTAATAAATAAATCAAAGCCTACTTCAGAACTACACAGCTTGTCAAGCAGAAGAACTACATTACAAACTTCAGAGTTTCTTGTATTTAGACTATTCCATTTGATTTTCTTCAAAATTCCACATGGCATTCAGACCCTACGTCTTTCAAGGTATTCCCTCAGCCTGGATTGCCCTTCTTCCACTAAAGAGGAAACTTTGCTTTCAAGTTTTAATTCATATAGCTTCATCCTCAATTTTCCTGCCATGTCCCAAAATTTCTGCATGGATACTTCAATTTATCAACACTGGCATCTCAAATGTATAGGTTCTCCAAACTATTTGTGTCCTTCCACTAACATAAATATAAGTAAATAAGTAAAAATAAATACATTTTTTTTTCTGATTTCCCACATCCATGGTTTGCATGACTTTTATTTCAGTTACTCAAGGCTTAAATTCATCCCTTATTGCTCTAGTAAGTCAAACTCTATTGATTCCATCTTTGAATTTCTGCTTTTAGCTGTCCCCAAGCATTTTTATCTTGGCCCTGACTTTCTGGATTTCTTGTTGATGATTGTATTGGTCTCCTCTCTTCCCCTTGTAAACAAACAAAAATTTTCAAGAACTGCCCAAGTCATGTTGAATTGAAAGTGAAATCACCAAAGTCAGAATCAAAGTCCTGTTTATAGACTTTGAATTGTAAAGGCTCTTTATGTTGTAAAGAGCTGAACATATCTTTACAGTCACTATTCCCCTTTTGTATACCTTGGGCTGCATCCAAACTTACCCAAGCCCAAAGAGACACTTCAGACACCAGGACCTTAAATATATACTAGGCAATCCTCCTCCCTTCCCTGTAACATCTCTGCTAGGAAAATCACAGGCATCCTTTAAGACCCAGCTAAAGTACTCTCTTGCCTATGAAACTTTGTTTTTCTTTCCTATGGACCCAGTAGAATGTTAAGTTGTAGGTCCTGTGTAGTCTTTATGACATTATATCTCACGTTATAATATTTGGTGTTGGATCTTCAAACTAAATTCATTTAATGCATGCTATAAGAAAAGCACTTTGGAAGATATGTTAGGGTTATAGTGGAGACCAAAACAGATTCAATCTCATCAAAAAGCAAAGAGAAAAGAGTCTTTCTAAAAATAAAAAATAAAAAAAAACTGTTGCATGAACTCAAGGACCAAATAAGATAATGACTAAAAATTGTCATTTGGATTTAGTGTGATGGTGGTAACTGATAACCTTAGCAAGATGATAGAAGTGAAGAGGGTTGGGGAGTGGGTGGGAAGAAAGAAAACAGAGACAGGAAGTTGAAACTTCAGGGAAATATGTATAGGAAGGGAATGGTAGCTGGAGGAAGAAATAGGAAGGGAAGTTTTTGTCAATTTATTTATTTTGAGGTGGGAAACATGAGCACCTTTAACTATTAAAGCTTCCAGTAAAGAAGCCGAAAATACTGGAGTGAAGAATCAGCATTTCTGGAGCTGCCAAAAGAAATGAGGCATAACCATTGGTGGAGGAACTGGCCATTCTAGAAGGAAAACATCCTGCACCGCCTATGTCAGAAAAGGACCTGAATCATCCCAGGTTCAAGGAGACTTGTAGGTGTCTGTGTGGAGAAGTTAAGGTAGGCATGCCCTCTTCAATATATAATTCAAAGAATAATTTCTTTATTTCTCATTTAATCATAAAAAGGATTCTTATAATTCTTATAATTAAAAGAATTTAGAATAAATAAAAATTTTCAAATATATAGACACATATGTGTCTCTCTATATTTTTGTTGCATGCATATTCTGATAGCCGAATAATGGAAATCTAAGCTTAGCTATAACCTTAGTTATAGTTTTAAAATACTTTATTAATATATTGATTTAAAGGTTTGAAAATTTTATGGTAAACTATCATTTGGCAATTGGAAACTGCTGCCACAAGACTGATAACATAAGGCAACCCTTAAATTCTTTTTCTCAGACCGACTTTGATTCTTTCACATGATAATCATGATAATTTTATAAATGACTCTTCCTATCAATAATATCTTCTCTGATAATTTTTACCAAAATAAGTATGGAGATTTTCCTGTTATTTATATGAAATAATCTTATTTTCTCATTTATATTAAACATGGTCACTTCTACTGTAGGTGACTCTTAATTCAACCAATTTTTATTTACCATGTAGTATGTGCACACTGAGTCAACAAATGTAAAGGAACTACAGAGATAACATAAATGTTGATCACTTCTAGGCAAACACGTTAAAGACCCCAAGTCAGCCGGTAAGTTTCAAAGCTGGTTCCAGAATTTGTGCCCTCTAAATCCTACAAGTTTTTTTTTTTTTTAAATACTCCATTTCCCCTCATCATAAATAGTCTAACAGATCATGTGATAATTGTAATAAAACTATGACATTATATCAAGCATCTTCCCTTACAAATGGAAGATAAAATTCATGACTTGTTTGTGGACTTACACAAGGCTATGTAGTTTTGGTTGAAATTATAAATGACAAACAAATGGGAAAATCAGCATGCACAACAACAATCAGATGTACATAATTTTTAAATATTACATATCATTGTCATTAATGTCCCTATTATAAAACAATAAGTTATTATACACTGCCAAAGAACATGATTCAAATTCAAAAGAATTATGCAAATTAAGGACATGGAAGAGAAAAAAGAGAGCTACGCTATTTAACATTAGCTCCTAGAACACAATCATCAGTCAATATCCTGATCAGATAATGTTGCCCTGATTGTTGTTTATTTAAGTCTATTTTCACTCATAATTTATATTCTGTATCCAAAGACAAATTTTTTAAACGCTTTACATACCCCTGTAAGTCTGAGTGATTCTTAAAACATGTGAGCCATATGATGTCCCTTATTGGCTAAAATCCCTTTGGTGAATCCCATCTCACTCAGAATGATAGTCAAGGTCCCACTGTGATCTACTAGGCTCTCTGTGATAGACACCACATCATTCTTCCCATTGTCATCTTTTACTTGTCCATTCCTTAATCTTTTCCTACTATATTGCCTTTCTTGACAATCTTTCAACATACCAAGTATAAGGAGTGTCTCTTCACCCATTTATATCTGAATGGTTCCCTTTCTCCACTTAAGTTTGTGCTTCATTTTCTCCTTAGCAGAAACACCTTCCTCAGACATAATATCTGAATAATATCTGAAATTCAGAATAATATCTGAAAAAGTCTCCCATCATTCTCTATTTACTCTGTTTTATTTACTTCTTAGTATGTATCTCCATTATCATACACCATTGACTCTTGAACAAAGGGGGTTTGAATTGCATGAGTCTACTTATACATGGAATTTTTATAATACAGTACTATAAATGTATTTTTCTTATGATTTTCTTAATAACATTTCCTCTCCTCTAGCTGACTTTATTATAAGAATATAATACATGTAACATACAAAATATGTGTTAATGGACTACTTATGGTACTGGTAAGGTTTCTAGTCAATAGTAGACTATTAGTTAAGTTTTCAAGGAGTCAAAAGTTATATGCAGATTTTCAACTGAATGAAATTTAGCACCCTAAGCCCCTACATTTTTTTTTCTTTTCTTTTTTTTTTTTTTTTTTAAGCCCCTACATTTTTCAAGGGTCAACTCTATATTTAAATTTTCACTTTATGTTCTCCTCCTCTAGAATTAAAGCTTCAGGAACATAAGAACTTCTGTTGCATGAATGAAAGAATGAATGAATAATCATCTTTCCATTTCATCCAGCCAAACGGGAAACTTCTCCAGAGAAACAACAGTTTAAAAAAAAAAAAAAGAAAAGCTTAAAGTTCTCAATTTATTCAAATATCAGTACAATCCAAAGTCAAGTATTAGTATCAATTGTATTTTCCATAGATTGTAAATTGGTGGACATGGCAGATGATGATATTTTTTAAATGTGTGCACAATGTTGTGTGCAGAATTGTTTGTATTCCATAATTTCTAAGTCAGCATAATGCATTAGGCCTGCACCATGTCAAGAAACACAGATTCACCTCTGTTAGTATTTCATGTCACACTGGGTAGCAATTTAGGTTTGTAAAGTATATAGATTGGATTAGATTCTATCTCCCAAGACTATGGGATCTATGAGATATTTGTCCCCTGCTTTTTTATTTTGCTTCCAAACATACAAAACTCAACAAGTATATTCAATTAAAGGTCAATACTTACATTTCAGCGGGATGTCAAGAAAACCTACCACTTTTGGCTTCAGTTTATATCTTTTTAATGTTTAGTTTAATAATATTTGTCAACTGACAATGTGGAATTGTTTACCACCAGAAAACTATGAGAGTATTGCCCAAAGGAAATCTCAAAGCTGCAAGAATCAGTGGAGTTATACTTAAAAGCCCAATCACTTAAGCATATCATTCTAAATACATATTTTTGAGGGACTCTTACCTAATTTAGTTAAGAACAGAGACTTGAGCAGATGCATTGCATCAAAATATACTTGAAATTATCTCTCCTTTAAGCTGGAGACTAGTGTTCTCTCAATACATAAAAATAACAATCTGTCTGGTCTCTAATGCTAATGCTAGGAAATAACTAAATCCTTGAATCATCCAGGCAGAAGAACTTTAAGTTTAGCTCCTTTCTGAAAAAGCCTTTTTACTAGAAGAGATGTGATCAGACTGAAGTACAAAAGCATTTATCCCTCCGTGTGATGAACACTGAAAAACCCAATAGAAGTTGGTATGCAGAGGAGTTAAGTTAAATTCCAGGAGAATTGTGGAAGTGATAGGCATGACACAGAGGTAAATGATTCCCAAGCTTCTATAAATAGCTAAACAATTGTGCTCAGAGATGTAATCACTGTTTAAGACAACTGTGAGACTTCTCTGAAGCAGGAAGTGAACATGAAACCATTAGTAACATATGGGGACACTCAGGGCAATGGACACCTCAAAGGCCAGCATGGTTCCAGCTTACTGAGGAATGTGACACATTCCACAATGGTGACAAATGTTCATAGTAGACCCTGTAACTGTTTGGATCTTTCCATTAGAAATTGTATTTTAATTAACCTTCATTTTCACGTAGTAGTCAACATTCAGTAGTTAAGATTAGTGTAAGCAAACAGATGGACTCTAAAGTGTCCAGAGCTTTTAGGGTAGATCCAAGCCCAGAGAATAGAACAGTAAAGAAAGGAAACAACCTTCATGACCGAAGTGTTATGACCATTACTAAATATTACTATAATCAATAATATTTTATATGTTTAAAGTTTTGATTCTGGAAAAGTAATCAAGAAATCATCATTCAAAACAATTTATGTTAGAATAGTAGAAATCAGGGTATTTATATAACTTATTAGGTAAAAAATTTTCTTCTATTCTTGAAAATTCATTTAAATTATGTTTTAATCTTCAAATCCTAAAAAAGGATACTCAAATGCTAGACTTTTTATATGAAGGCGTTAGTCATGATTTGCAAAACTGAGAACATACTAAGTAAGCATGTCCAAGAAATAAACAAGTGGCAAGAGACTTGAGAACTGTAGGATTGATGGCAAAAGAATGATCAGCAAATGATAACACAAATGTCCTGACCTGCTGAGTCTCCCTGTCCAATCTCTCCCACTCCCGAAGTCCTTGATGTTATCTATTTCTTGTAAAGCTGAAAAAAATACAGGAAAGAAAAGTAGTTAGAAATCAAAGTAATTCCTAAAATAGGTGAAAAAATCAAGTATCATAGAGTTAAACAAAGTTTCTACGACAAAACTTTGGAAGAAATATTAAATAATTTCATCATAATAACTTTTTCTAGATAAGATTCACAGCCACACAGCAACATAAGACTGCCAGTTAGTGGTTGATGAATGAATAATGGAAGAACAACTAAAAAATAAATTTTGTAAATGATAGTTAAGATAATAACAGGTGAAATGTAAAAATGTGGACCAGTTATTTTGGAGCTGTATCAATTAAATTGCTTTAAAAAATCTTTGTATTATTAATTCATTCATGTAAGCACATGTATGAATATGTAACCCTGAGCCTCATTTTAAAGAGAAAAACAATTGTAACCTTCTTTCTATTCCTTGATGGTTAACTTAAAATATACGTATAAGGCAACATTACTTCAGCTACAGAACTTTATGGAAAACATCCAAATGGGGACTAAGATTTATTAAATACAGACTATTACTTATTAGGACACAGTTCTATGTTACATTAGGACAATAAATTGTATCAGAATAAACGTTTACAGTGATGCCTGGGTGGCTCAGTGGTTAAGCACCATCTCCCTTCAGCTCAGGGCATGATCCTGGAGTACCAGGATTGATCCTGGAGTACCGGGATTGAGTCCTTGCACCCAGCTCCCTGAAGGGAGACTGCTTCTCCCTCTCCCTCTGCCTATGTCTCTGCCCCTTTTTTTCTGTGTGTCTCATGAATAAATAAAATCTTAAAACAAATAATAAAAGTTTACAAACTCATTCTATAATTTCTGTGTAAAAACAGTATGAATAAAAACAGCAAAATAAAAGCAGAAACACATTATTTATTTATACCCAGTTGTTCTTTCATATTCATACTCCAGTGTCATAAAGACCAGGTCTGTTTTGGGGGGGTTGTTTTCTTTTGTTTTGTTTTTAGAGAGGGAAGGGGGAGGGGCAGAGAAAGAAAGAGATTCTTAAGCAGGCCCTATGCCTAGTGCAGAGCCTGATTCAGGGCTCCATCTCACAATCCTGAGGTCATGACCTAAGCTCAAATCAGGAGTTTGATGCTTAACTGACTGAGTCACCCAGCACTCCAAAGACCAGGATTTAATCATCAGCCCTATGACAGAAGAGCTATGTCTTTGGAGATTTATTTAACCTCTTACATAGATAAGCCTTATTTTCCAAAAATCTCCCCAAAATTAATACATATAACTATTTTATCATAATTTTTTTCATTTACTTATAGATGTAGAATAATTTTTATAAGGATAAGTTCATCACCTATTCGACCTTTTTAAGCTTTAGCCCCCAAAGTGTTTAGTTCTTTTTTTTAACTTTTTTTTAAATTTTTATTTATTTATGATAGTCACAGAGAGAGAGAGAGAGGCAGAGACATAGGCAGAGGGAGAAGCAGGCTCCATGCACCGGGAGCCCGACATGGGATTCGATCCCGGATCTCCAGGATCGCGCCCTGGGCCAAAGGCAGGCACTAAACCGCTCTACCACCCAGGGATCCCCAAAGTGTTTAGTTCTATCATTTCAAAATGTTTAAACATTTATTATTGATTCTTGTGACATTGCAACACGATTCTTAAATTGTATAAATATAAACTACATATATTTTCTGTCCTAGGATGGTGGTGTTACCTGTGTCATCAACTGGATTATGTGGTCACTACTTTAAAAGGACTTAAAAAAGTACTTTAAGGAAAACAGAATTCTACTTCTAGAATATTGGTCTAACATACTATAACCAGAGGTTTGGAGGTGATCTAGAACCAGACTACTTGCACAATTTAGATTATTATTTTATTAAGACTTTTCATTTTTAAAAGTCTCAGTAATTTTGGGTGACTTTTAGAGTACCTAAGTTCTTTTAAAGTATATAGAACAGTAAAAAAAAAATTATATACCAAGAAATACCTGCTCAGATTTATCATAGAAATATAAAATTGGTGTAACATCTAAATATCAAAAAATGGAACATACTATATTAATAAAATATAAAATAATGCAATTATTCGATAGATGTGAATAACATTTGACAAAAATCCAACACCTTTTCATGATAAAAACACTCAACAAATAAGCAAAACAATAAAACTTCCTTAATACAGAGCATCTCCAAAAATACAAACACAAACTGTAACTATTATACTTAATTGTAAAAGACTGACTGCTTTACCCCAGATCTTGGAATAAAACAAGGATGTCTACTCATACCACTTCTATTCAGTATTGTACTGGAAATTACAGCCAGGTTTGTTAATAAAGAAAAAGAAATAAAAAAGATCCAGATTGAAAAGGAATAAGTAAAACCATCTATTTGTAGATAACATTATTTTTATTTGAAAATCCAAAGAAATTCACTAAACACACTATTAGAACTAAAAATAGTTCAGTAGGGTTGTAGGATACTTTATTAATACATAAAAATCAATTAAATTTCTGTATACTAGCAATGGCAATTTTAAAAATAAAATTAAGAAAACAATTCTATTTACAATAGCATAGAAAAAAACAAAATAGGGCAGCCCTGGTGGCACAGTGGTTTAGCATCCCCTGCAGCCTGGGGTGTGATCCTGGAGACCTGGGATCGAGTCCCACGTCGGACTTCCTGAATGGAGCCTGCTTCTCCCTCTGCCTGTGTCTCTGCTTCTCTCTCTCTCTCTCTCTCTCTCTCTCTGTGTGTCTCTATGAATAAACAAAATCTTAAAAAAAAAGAAAATACTTAAATGTAAACTTAGAAGTGGAAGTCTTTTACATTTAAAACTAAAATACCATTGAAACAAAATAATATCTAAGAAGATGGAAAGACATGCCACATTCATGGATCAGAAAACTTGATATTCTTAAATGAAAAGACTTCCCAAAATGACCTATAGATTCAACACAACCTCCGGCAGTATTTTAGATGGCCTTTTTGGTAGAAACTGACAAGCTGATCCTAAAATTCATATGGAAATCAAGGGAACCAGTATAGCTAAAACAATCTTGAGAAAGAAGAAAAAAGCTGGGGAATGCAAAGTTCCTAACTTCAAAACTTAAGGCAAAGCTATAGCAATCAAGACAGTGTGGTACTGACATAAGGATAAAAATATAAATCAATGAATGGCATGAAATTGAGAGTACAGAAATAAACCCTGACATTTATGGTCATTTGGTTTTTGACACTCTTGCCAAGACAATGGAGGAAGGGACAATTATGGAAGAAGGGGAGGAAGGGTAGAGGGAGACGAAGGAAAGGAAGGAAAGGAAGCGAGGGAGGAAAGAAGGTAAGAAGGGAGCAAGGGATGGAAGGAAAGGAAGGAAGGAAGGAAGAAAGAAAGACAGAAACACAGAAACACGGAAAGGAACAGAGAGAAAGAAAATAAATCTGGTCCAGAGATTCAAAAACTTTTGGATTTCTCTGAACAATAGGCATGCCTTTGTTATGCTATGACTTCACTCCTCTAACTGTGCCCCTAGATAGCTTCTGGATGGGAGAGGTTGTGAAAAAAAGCAATCATGTGATTTGAGGACTGGAACTTTCCAGAACATTACTACCCCAAACTCTGAGGAGAGGAGAGAGGTTGAAGACTGAGTTTAATCAAAAGGTTAATGATTTAATCAATCGTGCCTATGTAATGAAACCTCAAGAGGAGCTCTAAACAATGAGTCTCGAAGAGCTTCCTGGTTGGTGAACATACTGATATATGGGAGGGTCATATACCCTGACTCCAAAAAAAACATAAACTCTTGTACTCAAGACCCGACTAGACTTATCCTATATATATCTTCATCTGGGCTATTTATTTGAATCCTTTATAATAAAAATATGCAGTTTTATAAGTTCTATGAGTCATGCTAGGGAATTACTGAAGCTGAGGGAGTGTTGTGAGAACTCCCAAATTTGTGGCCAATTCTGTCAGACAGAAGTGTTCATTGCAGTTACCTTCTGAAGTAAGGGCAGTCATTGGGGACCTTACTCTTCAATTTCTAGGATCTTATGCTAAATCCAGATAGTGTCATATTGAACTGAATGACAGAACACCCAGTAAACATCTGAGAAATTAGTATTGGAACCTAACAGTCTTTTCAACAAATGGTTTGGGGAACAACTGGATATCCATATGCAAAAGAATAGAACAGGACTCCTACCGCAATACTATGCAAAAAAAAAAAAAAAAAAAAAAAAACCTCAAAATGGATATTACTAAATGTAAGAGTTAAAACTATAAAACTCTTGGGAGAAAGCACAAATATTCATAACCTTGAGTTTGACAATGGTTTTTTAGACACAACACCAACAGATAAGACCAGCAATTAAAAAAAAAACTAATAAATTGGATTACATCAAAATATAAAAACTTTGTGCTTCAAAGTACACAATCAAGAAAGTATTGAACATGTTTTTGTCTCGGGAGCAATTAAAAAAAAGTTAAAAAGACAAACTACAGAATGGGAGAAAATATTTGCAAATCATACATCTGATAAGGACTTATATCCAGAATATACAAAGAACTCTTTCAACTCTATAATAAAAGGTTAAACAACCTAATTAAAAATGGACAAAGAATCTGAATAGGCATTTCCACAGAGAAGATATATAAATGGCCAAATAACACATGAAAGATACTTAACATCATTAGCCACTAGGAAAATGCAACCCAAGACCACAGTGATATACCACTTTATATTCCCTAGGATGTCTAATAAAAAAAGATAGGTAATAATAAATGCTGATGAGATTGTAGAGAAACTTTACATCAAACTGAGGGTGCT
This sequence comes from Vulpes vulpes, assembly GCF_048418805.1. NCBI lineage: Eukaryota > Metazoa > Chordata > Mammalia > Carnivora > Canidae > Vulpes > Vulpes vulpes. The sequence continues at coordinate 22,570,319 of NC_132787.1, read as the reverse complement.
TTGGAAAATAGTTTGCAGTTCCTAAAAGATCAAATCTATAAAGTAACTGTATGATCTAGCAATTCTGCAGGTGCTTTGGAAAATAGTTTGGCAGTTCCTAAAAGGTTAAATATAGAGTTACTTTATGACCCCACAATTTCACCCATGTATGTCCATAAAAGAAAATGAAACATATGTTTGTCTATCTAAATACTGTACATGAATATTTATAGCAGCATTATTTCTAAGAGCCAAAATGCAACAACAATTTAAATGTCATCAATCGATGAGTGATGAGTGAATAAACAAAATTTAGGTACAGCCATACAATGGAATATTATTCAGCCATAAAAAGGAATAAAGTACACGTTACAACAGGGATGAACCTTGAAAGCATATCAAAAGAAAGAAGCCAGTAACAAAAGAACATATATTGTATGATTCCATTTATAAGAAATGGTCAAAATAGGCAAAGCTATAGAGACATAGAGCAGAGACACAGTGACACGTTAGCGATTACCTAGAGTTACGGAGCAATCAGATTTGGAGTAGGGAGAGACTGTTGCTGAATATAGAGTTTTTGTCAGATTAAAATGTTCTCAAATTATATTGTGATGATAAACAACCCTTTGAATTTACTAAAAAACACTGAATTGCATGCTTTAAATGAGTAGATTGTAAAGTGTATAAACTCTACCTCAACAAAACAGTTTTTAACAAATCACACAATATAAAGCAAAGATACATTAATATAATTTTGTTCCCATATTTTTTTTAAAAAGTACCCACATCTGCCTTAAAAATATAATCATGTTAAGATAATAGAAAAAATATTTTATATTTTATACACTATTTCTTGACACATAACATTACTGCCAGGCCAAGTTTAATTACCAACAATAAAATAATAAGAATATATTCTACTTTTAAACTATTCTTCAGAGATTAGTCTTTCAACAAAGTTCAAGTATTATAATATAATCCAAGTATAATTGTCACTTTATCAGTACTGGTAGTGAAGGGAAAAATTTTTTAATCCAAACTATGGTGGTAGTTCAGAATATAATTTGTTAGAAGCTGGAAATCACATAGATACTTTAGTGATTTTAGAATATTTAAGAATGACTGTTATAAAACTTTAGCTGCCAAACAAAACTAAATAATTATATGAAAACATATATACTTAAAAATATCAAATTTCAGTAACATAAAATTGAAGTTTCCCAATACTTCCTATTTAACTTTTAATTTTAATATGAATTCATTAAAAAAAAATACAGGCTACATTATTCTGTAAAACTATCTCACATTTACCCAGCTTCATAATGGTAAGTCATATGACTAAGCAGCTTGACCATTCCAGTTATACAAACTACAGTGGCTAATCTCTTTATTTAATACATGTTTTGACTATTCACATATATTTTCTGCCACTGAAATTTAAATAAGGGTCCCTTATCTTCTCTAAAGTGGGTGCACACATCGCTTTGACTTAAGTTCGAGATTCGTTGAAAAACAGCCATCTATCCACTCATTTATTCCACAAAAAGTATTTATCATAAGATATAGATTATGTTATAAGGTAAAATACCAAGATAAAAAGTACATGTGTTATGGGATTATCTAGAATTGACTATGAGTTCAGGCTTCGACTTATAGGTGGTTCAACCTTAGCTCTCTCATCTTTTAAGGTGATAATTAATTGAACTAATGAGTTTACAGAACCCAAAAATAAACATTAATTTCTCTTTTCTGGCCTACTCTGAAGGCTAGGAAGATTAATCACACATGGATTCTGCACTTTAGAAGTTAACAGTACAGCAGATATCATAATGTGTATAAATAGATTAATTAAGGTGAAAAATTATAAAGTAGGAATTTCCAGTGATAAAACGTGAGATGATTCCTACCAGATACACAAAATAGAGCATCATCATTATCACCAATTGGAAATAGCATTTATGTAGTTGATTAGCAAGCTAACTAAATAATTATTAAGTAAAAAGAAGATCAATAACAGTTCGTTCCCAGGAAATTCTAAATAATTGCAAATAAAGTCAAACATTATAGAAAAGATGTTTACTTCTTAGTAACATTCCTTAACATAATGAATAAAAATACCTCATTTCCTCTATTGAGAAATTGTTAAGTCTGGCTATCCCATCTCCATCTATCCATCTATTCATCTATTCATGACCACTGGAAAGTTACTTTATGTCTTTGTTTATTTTCTCATGTTTTAAAAGGGAACTATAATAATGTATGCCTTATAGGGTGCTTAGTAGTATTAAAAGAGTTAATGCTTGTCAAGTGCAAGAGTGCCTAGTCAACTGAACATCATTGAGTATTATTGTAGATATTCAATAAGTGTTATAACATCTTATTACTCTTATTATAATCTTTCATGCCACAGCAAAACTGTATAGTATTTTAATTACCATTCAACAGGAAGACAAAATGTCATAAGGGAAGATTACTCATATTTGCATATTGGAAAAACTAGGGCTTTTCTTTATATCATTTATAGTGGCCTGCAGGATGAAGTTCTATAATTGGCTAGGACTGTATCGTGTACCTTTGTCATGGACACTGAATGAACAAGCAGTTCCTCCAAAGGAAAGGACATGTATGCATGGTGTAGCATGCTGAAATACAAAACAATGGTTGCCTACCTATATCTAATATGTAAATAGGGATAGTTTTTGCTGTAATTTGAGTTTTTAAATTTAATTGAACTCAGAAAATGTTGAACAAAGGAGTGATTTATATAAAATTAGAATTATTTAGTTACAATTCCTTATAAGACTCCATCACTGTTCACAGCTAATTGGCCATTGAATCATGCTCATCCCATCTCTTAAATATCTATAAACTCTGTCCCTTCCCCCTAGATATTGTCCTTCTCTACACTCTTCTATTACTTTGACTATGGTAAGTTCTTTAGTTGTTCTCATTTCTCCCATCCCAAAATCTACACATGGGACAATTTGTGCATGTTGTGCCATTCTTCTCTATCTACTCACCTTCAAGAATTAGCCTAATTATTTTACCTTCTCAAGTGAGGTCCTTTGTAACTCTCCAAGGAATACTGAAGAACTTCTCATTTCACAGGACCCACAAATGGTAAATTAGCATACATATGGAAGTATCCAATTATTAATTTTTACCAAATTAGCACAAGTTTTTATTATAAAAACCCACGCTGGAAAGGAATGGTAAAGTGAGGTTTTCATATGTGGTTAGTGAAAGCTGAAAGTGGTTCATATATTGTAAAAAAGTATTTGGATCCTATATGCTAGCAATCTTACACATATTCATATGTAAATTTATTTGAGATTATACCCTGAGGAAATAACTCTAAAAACAATATATATATATATATATATATATATATATATATATATATATATATATATATATATGGCATGAGTCCAAATGCTAACAATAGGGCACTGCTTAAATAAACCATGGATCCTTTCCCTACTAATCAGTTCAAGAAAATGAGGCTTAGTAATTAGCTGAGTCCTGATCCATATACACATTCCTGTGATTCCAGCATCCAAAAGTCCAAAGCACTAATCTTATTCCAAAATATTAATGCTTTAAAACATTAATTTGGTTTAATAGGCAGAAGATCTGTAGTTATATAACCAATCACACACACACACACACACACACACACACACGTTATAAAATTGACCTTAAGGAAAAAAAGGAAACGACCCAAAGGATAAATGTCAAAATGTTACAATGTTAATTTTACAATTACAGGGACTTCTTACTTTCTTCTTTTGCTCATCTACATTTTCTAAACATCTCATCAATAAGTTATGTAACTTTCATAATAACCAAAAGGTTATCAAATAGAATAACAAAACTTTCCTAGGAATAGAATTGTATATTGCTATTTAAGTGGTGGAAAGAAAGGATTTTTACGAAGGTTCTGAGTTGGCACCTCATAATAATCTGATCTCATAATAACCTAATCTTTCTCCTCAGCACACAGATGCCCTCTTGGGCTTCCCATACAGGTCCATTTTCTGTGTAGTAGCCAAAAGTCTTTTAAAGAACCATTTATTGACTTATTTTACTATGTTTTATATACATTATCTACATTGTCTCCTTACTTCACAGACACCTGTAAGTATGCACTATTAATATTTAACCAATAAGAACACTGAGTTGAAATTAATTGTCTATGGTTACATGGTAAGCATGTGGCAGATCTGGGACTTGAACCTAAGACTGTCTGACATCATAATCCATTTTCTTTCTAATAGACAACATATACCTCTTCAAAATATAGCTGTCTATGTACTAATTCCCCACTTCATTTTATTTTTAAGTGTTTGCTAATGTATCAAATAAAGTAATTATTAAAATCAGTTTACAGTGGGAAAAATACCAGAATTGGAGGCCACACCCCTGCTACCTATAACTACCTCCTTCTTCCTTTTATTTCTGTATAGCACTTACTATCTTTTTTTTTAAGATTTTATTCATTTATTCATGAGAGATGCAGAAAGAGAGGTAGAGACATAGGCAGAGGGAGAAGCAGGTTCCCTGCAGGAAGCCCAATGTGGGACTCCAGTAACATGCCCTGGGCTAAAAGTAGGCACTAAACTGCTGAGCCACCCAGGCATTCCTAGCACTTACTATCTCTAAAATTAGTTTGCTTTATGACCTTACCTATTTTCTTCATTACTTTACCTACTTTTCTTCATTACCTCTAGCACCTAGAACAGTGCCTAATTAAAATTAAATACTTAGCAAATGAATAAATAAATGTATTCATAAGGACAGGTCAAAATTTGTCTCTTTACTAAGCTATGTATGACAAGCTTGACAAATCTACTAGCCTATTAGCTTTTAAAGTCTCGTTTCTTTAATGGAATACTGCCTAAGGTTTTTATAAGCTTAAATCCATTCATTCAAAAACTACTTATTGAGCACCTACTATATATCTTTATTATACTACAAATATTCTAAGCAATATGAAAATAACAGCAAACAAAACAACAGACAAAAATCTCTCCTGCATCTTATACTCTGGTAAGTAAACACAAAGACAAGAATATAACAAAATATGTTAGATGGTGACCAGTACTTTGGAGACAAAATAGCTTGTGGATTGGAATCTGAGAAGAGACTCTGCAACTGGGTAACCAAGAAAGAAGACATTTGAGTTAGGAGGTGAAGGAGTAAGACATGCATAGTGAGGAAAGAATTTTTCAGGCAGTGAGAATAGCATGCCAGAATGACTGTATTTTCAGAGTGGCTGTAATGCAGGGAATGAATAAGAATGAACAGGAAATTAGATCAGATATAAGGGAGAGTCAAAGATGGGTTGTGTAAGGCCTTGTAGGCCATTGTAATAATACTGGCTTTTATTCTCAGAAAAAAAAATAGCAGCCATTGAAGGGGTTTGAGCAAAAGTGGAACATTCTGTGACTTAGGTTTTTAATGGGCTCAGCACTTCTCAATGGGGTAGCTATTGGTATTTTGGGTAGGCAATTTCTCTTTGCCCTGACCATCAAGCCCATGGTTGATCATTTAGCATCTCTAAATCCCCAGACCTTCTGAACTAAAAATGCTCCCACTTATTTTCAGAGCTATGCTATAAATAGACTGAAGGTAGGTGTAAAGAGCCTATTTTGATATTCCAGGCAACAGCTGGCATTATCTTGAGCCAAATGGTAATGGTATAAATTCAGAATATATATTTTGGCAGATAGGATTTATCAGTGACATAGATACGGATGTGAGTGAAAGCTAGAAGTCAAAGGATGACTCCCAGGTATTTGGAATGGGCAAACAGGAGTGAGTTGCTATTCACTGAAGTTGCAAAACTGAATATGGATGAAGCCAATTTGTGAAGAAAGCAGGAATTCAGTCAAGACACATTAAGAACTACTATGTAAAAACAGATATATCTATATTTTATGGAAGAATTTTGTAAAATGGGGTAATGAGGACTACTGCTGAACTGAAGGATTTTGTTAGAGTGTGTTTTATGAAGGTAAAGAGTTAAATATTAGATAAATGAATAAATGATTACTAATAATGAATAGTAATATATTAACCAGTTTAAGCAATCAGATTATGTCAAGAAAAGGTTTTTTTTCCTTCTTTATAAAACTATAATCCAAAAGAATGAGTCTAATTGTAGAATTTCAAACGATAAATGGTGTGGAAGTAGGTAGGCTTTTAATGCTGTTAAAATCCCACCAGGCCCATATTGCATGGAGTAGATATCCTGCAGTGAGATTAGGCTCAGCCTTGGGAAAACAGTGGGTGCACTACTGTCCTGTACCTCATACTGACTAAGCACCATCGCTTCCAACACAGTAGAGTCAACAGTCAATAAGTGCGAACTTTTCTAAATCCATAGGCAATTTAAGGATTTCAGAGGAAAAGCTTTAATCTAAACATGGTTTAGACATTCTTTATCAGTTGAATTTAGTCATTCTTCCAGGGATGGAACAAATGATATGAATTGACACAATGAGCTAACTGATACACACAATTTAGAGTTGGTAAGAGGAAGTGTCCAATCGCATCACTAATGGAACTTTCCCCTAGAGACAGGATTCCACCTACCCATATGAGTAGAAAAGTCTCATTTCAAACAGCAATGCTCATCATATAAACAGGAAGTTTCCCTCCAAATGTGTTGAGTAACCAAACTCACATAGTCAGAAAAATTTCCTTCTCTTTGGATTTATGTGACATTTATGAACATTCTATCACAATATGTTCTGTTAATAGCCTCTATGATTTGATACAAGGGAGATATTTGCATTCAAAAAGAAGTCCTTGCACTCACATATACACAAGTACACTTTGCTTCCTTCAAAACATGGCATCATTTTCCAGACTGACTTGGCCTGTTGTGTGATACCCATCCTTTTTTGCTCTGTAACATTGGTGGAGGGGAAGGGGATGCAATGCTTCAGTCAAATTGTATCCCCAATCACCAGTTAGCTAAAGAAGTTAGAAGGTTCATGCAAAGGTGGTTACTTGAACTGAAGTGGGAGGAATGTGATAAAGAAGTAGTAGTGGCAGACAGATGCCCCATGGGCTTCATATTGTTGTTTCACAGAAGGACATACTGTGTCATAATGAATTACCACTAATTTGAGCCAGCAGTACTGTTAGATTGAGCCCGGCAACCCAGAATGACAAACAGTGCCTGCAAGATCATCTAATGAGGGGACAAGGCTGCTCCAGTAGCACTGCTTCACTCAATTAGTGGACAAGGCTTTTAATGCCGCTCTGCACAACTAAAGCAATTTTGATTACTTAGAGCTAAGTCTCCATTTAGAATGTTTCGGAAGCTGAAACAGGGTTTCTTTCTTTTTTTTCCCTTTAATATAATTTATCTTGAGAGTATTTGAATGGTAATAAGCTATTTGAAAGCCAATCACATTATTTCCTATTTTTCCCTAAGTAATATTGAAATACATTTTTTTAAAGTTCAAATGATAGAATTTACTCTACCAAATGAAATGTAAATAAGATAGCAAATGATTAAGGATATGCCGAGGGTGTGTGTGTGTATGTGCGTGTGTGTGTGTGTGTGTGTGTGTGCATGCGGGCACTATGTGTGTCTCTCTGTGCCAGAATTACAGTTGGTGAATTTCATTTCATCAGCCAACATTATCAGGAGGGTTGCATATTTATTCTATATATCCACATTTAAAAAAAATTCCAGATCTTGCCTTCTTTGGCTGGGAGCACTTATATTTCATAGCTTTTGATATGGGGAACTGACGTTTCTACTTGGTTATTTTTTTTTCACTATGTCACTGAATGATGAAAAGCACTCATATGTGTAATGGTACAACTTTCTTTAATATCGTGATCACTGACTTAGAACTAAACAGAGGCTATTTAGGCTTAGCAAATTCCTTTCATTCTCATTAGAAACACACAGGGTTCTTTATACATTGCTCTAGACATCTTCTGGCTTTCTATCTATGCAGTGTGTGTAATTCTCAGACTGCTTGCACTTTGTGAAATTCTATGAAATTTTGCCTATTTGAGTAGAAGGTCATTGAGTAAAAGGAACTAATCAAGTGCTAGACACAAAGTAGGTGCCAATAAATTTTTACTGAACTGACCACAAATTCTACAAAGATAAAGAAAATGAACCTCATGAGGTTCCTGGGTGGCTCAGTTGGTTAAGCACCTGCCTTTGGCTCAGGTCATGATCTCAGGGTCCTGGGTCCTGGGATTTGGCCCCACATTGGGCTTCCTGCAGTGGGGAGCCTGCTTCTCCCCCTCTCGCACCCCCGCCCCCCGCTTGTGTTCTCTCTCTCTCTCTATGTCAAGTAAATAAAATCTTGAGAGAGAAAGAAAAAAACCAAAAAGTTTAAAATTTTAACATTTTGGCTCATTGGAAAACCCATAGTTAAATAAAATAACAATGTTCTTAATTCCAAAAAGGTTAGCTCCAAAGGCATGTTACACTTTCAAGGAGATGATTATGTATTAATAGAAAATGGTACATCATTGGTATTGTTTTTCTAGTAAATAGAAAGAAAAAGAAAAAACAATGTGGCTCAGGAAGCAAGTAATATTTCCTATAATGTATGTTTTTAATAATTATAAAGACTCAGAAACTGGCAAAGAGTATACACTGATTGTGTATCCTCCTCTTCGGAAAATACATGATATAAAAATCCCATCATTGGCTCAAATTATTGCCCAAACAGAGAAAACTATTAATAGTTTCATTTATTTTTCTCTCTTGTCAAAAGAACTACTAGCATGGGAGAGGAAGAAGCAGTTCTTGTTAGCTGTAGAAATGAAAGAAAAATAATAATTAAGGAATAAATTTAATGGGAAAGTACCAGTTATACCAGTTAATAGACACAATTCAGTTGATATCAATCTCTTAAGTGCCTCCCCTTCATCTCCTCTTTGTTTTTAGTAGACTATCAGTCCAAAGCACCAACAATTACCATTCAGCTTTCCATCAATGTTAGTATCAAACATCACAGACATTTTCCCACTCCTTGTTGATTAATTTTTATTTCTCAAATATATATGGTCAATTTTGCATGGTCCAAAGTCAAAATTACAAATAAAGTTAACTCTGAGGAGATTTCCATCCCTACCCCTTCTATTCATTCCCATCCACACATTATATGTAATTATTTTTAAATTCTGGCTTATCACTCCTATATTTCTTGTTTTGTAAAAATAAGCAAATATGTATGTATTCCTATTTGTCCTTTCTTGTGCAAAATATGGTATACTATATTATAAGTATAGAAAAGTAAGGACTTGGGATGCCTGAGTGGCTCAGTGGTTGAGCATCTGCCTTCGCCTCAGGTAGTGATCCCAGAGTCCTGGGATACAGTCCCACAACAGCCTCCCTGTGACTAGCCTGCTTCTCCCTCTGCCTATGTCTCTGCCTCTCTCTCTCTCTGTGTCTCTCATGAATAAATAAATAAATAATCTTAAAAAAAAAAAAGAAAAGTAAGGACTCTATATACACTCTTTGAAGTTCTTAAAATTTTCACTGACAATGCATCCCGGAAATGTCTCTATGTTAATGCCCAGTGATCTTCCTCATTATCTTTTATAACTGCATGATACTTCATTATATGGGCATGCTTTCACTTATTCAATAGGTCTTTTATGGACAGGGATTTAGAGTATTTACATTATTTTGAAATTGCAAATAACTTTGTAATTAATAACCTGTATGAGTATTTTTTAAAAATCCTCCTACAATTCCCAGAAAATCACTGGTAAGTAAGGAAGCTACTTGAGTCTACTGTGGCTGTCAGTTGCTTCTCTATTTCTGATATGGAAGAGAAGTAGGACTGGGAAGTCTGAATTGCCTTTGATGCTTTCACTAGAGCTCAAATTTATTCCTCATTTGAATATAAATGTCTATTAGAAAAGCAATTATGAAATAGTCTTGGTTGATACTAAGAGAGAAAATGCATTTTAGAAATATTATTTTTTTCTTCCTTTTAGAGGAATTTTTGAGACATTAAACTAACCTAAACCAACTAGAAGTTAAAAACATAAAATCCAGGAACTATTTGCCTATGTACAAACATATTTATAGCAAAGAACAAACCTTAACTTTCTTTAAATTTAGAACTCATATTAAGGATTTGAAAATAGTGATTGAATGAATGAATGAATGAATGAATGAATGAATGAATCTACTGTAATCCAATCTGGCACCAAACCTTGGTAATAGTTTTTAGAAAATAAAAACCTGAGTTATAATTCTGAAAGTAGGCAAGTGTATTTAGCAATAGCTTTTTCTATTCTTCCCCAAATGGAGCAGCCTACACATAATGTGAAAACCACCTTTGTAGCAGTCCCAATGTAATGGATAGACATGGGTCTTGGTTTGTGGCTTGAGATCACTGAGCATCCATAGCATATTCTTTGCTATTGTCATAAATGCTATAGGAATGATGACTAATGCCTTTGAGGAAGAGTAGAGGTTAGACAGCAAGCCCAGAGAAACCAAGATGGTGTACTCAGCAAGTGCCTATAAGGTGTCACACTCTTGCTGAAGGAATCAGAGTTTCCTGAGGGAAGAAGAAAGAAAAAAGAAGTATCTTTGTTGGGGACCTGGGTGCCTTAGCAGTTGAGCACCTGCCTTTGTCCCAGGGAGTGATCCTGGAGTTCTGCGATGGAGTCCCACATCAGGCTCCCTGCATGGAGTCTGCTTCTCCCACCAATGTCTCTGCTTCTCTCTCTGTGTCTCTCTCATGAATAAATAAATAAAATCTTAAAAAAAAAAGAGGTATTTTGTTAGTGTTTGCAAAAAAGTAAGAGTCTGAGAAACCCCTGAGGGACCCCAAGAGGGCAGTAAAATTTACCTTTCCTAAGACTATCGGTTTTACCCATGCCCTTGAAGTAGAATGAAGTACAGCTAATACTCAGAAGCAAGCTCAGGAATTCTAATAAAGAATGGGAGACAGGTAGGGGCCCCTGGGTGGCACAGTTGTTAAGCATCAGACTCTCAGTTTCATCTCAGGTCATGATCTCAGGGTCATGGGATCAAGCCCGTGCTAGGCTCCATGCTCATTATGGAGTCCGCTTGAGATTCTCTCCCTCTGTCCCTGCCTGCTGCTCATGTATGCTCATGCATTCTCTCTCTCTCTCTCTCTCTCTCTCCCCCCATAAAAATAAAAATCTTTAAAAAAAAGAATATGAAATAGGTGAATATTGTTGCATCAAGACTTGACTGATTTTTGATACCAGATTTTTTATTCCATTGTATCATTTGTAATTCAAGCATCTGATTTCTCTGTATTCCTCTAGGGAGAAAATATCCTGTAGTGTGGGTGGCCCCCTAAGCAGCAAAATTATTGCTAATAGAAGCATTTCGTTATAACAGCATCTCATTATCACATGCAGGGCATTAATCGAAGCACCTTATTTAAGGTGGGAAAGAGCTTTGCTGTGGGAAGATGATTCAGCACAGTATCTTCTGATGAGTGATGTCATCTCAAATCCTTTTCAGATGTAGGTGGAATAAAACTAATAACTAAAATGCAAGCATTTATTAAGTGTATCAATATGTTATGTGTTCCATTTTAAACAGCCTCTGTGGTGGCAATCTTATCCCTTTTTCCCTAAAACTGCCCTGTCACATAGTAATATGTATATAGACTAAACTTGTTTCCTTTTTAAAAGGCATCCCAGGGAGATGAGATGTGGATGGGTGTGAAGAGTAGATCAGGGGAAGCAAATGGGTGCAGATGCCTCCATTGACAAAAGGAAAAGGCATATGGCTTCCTTCCTTCCTGGTGTACCCAGGGCTCAGAGAGAGCTCTAGATTTCCCAGCAATAAGTTTCTGCTTGTGAGCTCCACTGGGAAGATATTTTGTATGCCACAGAAAACCAAGATGTTTGCGTTCCCACCAATCCAGGGATAAGGCATTTTCCTCATACAGACACAAAACATACAGTATATGAATGTTTAATGGAGGCTAAAACTGGGAGAGGAACAGAAAACAAGAACAGAGCAGGTTAAAAAAATATCTGGTTTCTCTCTATCAAAATACTAATTAAAATTCATGTTCATGGGGATGATTATACATATGTTTTTGAACTAAAAGTCTAACCTGGCACTATTTTTTGGCCTTATTTTTGTGACAACATTTTTGTCCATATGGCATGAAGTGAATCATTTTACATCTTTTTTTAAGCTCTATGTGTTTTTCTTGTTGTCTATTCCCTCTTCTCCCACCACACACACACTGGCAGCCGCTACCAAGTTACCAAATGCCAACTCAACCCTGCAAGCTGGCTGCATGGAGCTATATAGTACTGGCATTTTCCTTTCTTTGCAGAAATATTCTGTCTCTCTCTTTCTCTCTCTCTCTCTCTCTCTCTCTCTCTCCCTCCCTCCCTCCCCCCCTCACACACACACACACACACACACGTACACATGCATGCATACACATGCACATACCACAGTTGAAGCATCCTGAATATTTCTCCTTCATTCCCATGCTAATCTTTTGGTTCCTCAGGATGCTGCCCGGCTCTAATGTGTGTGTGCAGCACCGGTTGCTGGTCTGTGGAGAGCCACACCAGCTTATTTAGTGCCTCTCATCCCTGGCCTTCCTCCTCCATGGCACTATGACAATTAGTGGTTCACTTAAGAACTGCTATAAATTAATGGTTAATCAAGCCCATGTAATTAGTTTAGTCAGAGCAAAGTGCAAAAACCACAATTGTCCAGCATTCTCCTTTTCTTTCTTCTTCTTTTTTAATCATAATAATCCACGCTTCTGCTTTTTCAGACAGAAGAATGCTTCTTATCTGCAGCAGATCCACACTGCCTGACCGTTTGGGTCCTGCATGGCACACGTTTCGTACACGTGCTGCCTCCACCAGTATCAAGCACTGCTGAGTTTGTGTGGAAGGGCAACAACTCCACCTAACAAATGTAACTTTAACAACAGTAAAACAACCTAATAGCTTAGCATGCCAGGGGGCTAATGTGGCGGGCCATTTACTGCTGTACTAAATAGCCCCGGTTTGATTCTCATTGCCAAGTGTCGAACTGAGAATTGCAAGGCAGAAGTAGCTCCTAATTCATTAGATAAAGGGGGTCATTGCTCATACGGCTGGGGACACTGTAGAGTGGTAAGGAATTAAACATGCCATTCCCCTTTCAAATGCCACCCAAACCCGGGCTACCTGTGCTCTGGAATAGTAGACTCGCTGAAAAACACCAGGGCTCTATCCTGACACTCATATGCCAACTTCTAACTTTGGATAAGTTTGTTTTAATTTTAGACATTCATCTGGAAAGAGGCAAGAAGGGAAAGAGATTCTGATACTGAAGCTACTATTTATTATTTGTAAATCAATTTGACACCTTTGGAACCAAAGCAGCAACCCAAGAACAAAGTATGATTTAGCCTCAAGTGTAAAGTGAGCCACTACCAAGATGTTCCTGCCAGTGACTCTGCCTCAGGTGTCCTGGAAAAGCTGCTGTGGACAGTTGTGACCTGGCTAATCAACTGGACAGGAAAAAGCTACTAACAATAAAACAGAGGCCAAAATTCTTGTTAGCATTGCTGTATCTCATAGTATTGTCTGTGTAGCCTTCTTTCCCCCATTTTTTCTTCCATGCAGTCATAAAGAGTTCTAAGTTCAAACTGCCCTGAATAGTCAAGGTAAGATTATGTGGACAAAATAATTCCCTAATCTTGTTTTTTTTTAAGCAGAAAGGAAAGTAATAAAAATTTTCAAATGAGATCTCTAAAATGGGACATCTTTATTTCCTGAACATTAGCCCTAAAACAACTGATTTCTCTAATTCTTGCCATCACTCAGATTGGCCTTGAATTACCTCCCAATAGGCCTCCCATGTGCTTCTAGATGAGAGTGTGTAATGGGGGATCTGTTAATTAACTAGAAGCAAAGTTGCGCGGTGGGGATCAAACACTGGATACGTCCTAAAACTCCCACAGAGAAGATGAAATGCAGCGCAAACTTTAAAGACTTCCCGTCATTAGCTGAGACCTTGCTGCTCCTGGCCCAGACCCCTCCTGTTTCAGAGAACAATGAGGACAATAATGGCAGAAATGAAATCGTGCAGCCAGGAACAAAGGAAGTAGCTATTTACCCGCAGAAAAAGAAAGGGGGAGGGGGAGAAAAAGGGAGAACTTTCTTTTTCCGTGGTTCCTGTCTACTTTTAATTAATTTATGACTGCCAGGAAATTGCACACGGAGCACACCCAAACGCACTGTACAGAGCACAGAGTTATTATATGTAACATCTACTGTCTACTTCCAGGAAAAGTGCAACCGGCTGGGGAGAGGGAGGTGCGGGGGAAGGGGAACTCGCACAGGAGAGAATGAATGAAATGGACAAACTGTTGGACTGAACTTTCACTCTTAGAGTCAGAGTTCAAACTGGAAATGGGGAAAAAAAACAAAAAAAGGAAAGGAAAGGAAAACAAAGCAACACTGTCCCAGAAGTAATATATCCGCTTAGATCAGTTCTCTATCTCAGTAAAAGACAGGAATTGTACTCTGACACAGAGCTCACATTTTGCCTTTTTTTCGGAGGTTTCCTGGTAGCTGCTGTAGAAATATACCTAAGTATAACATCAATAGAAAAAACACACAGTCATGATTCTGACCTGTTGTTCTTTCTTGTTTCTTAACAAGATGTAAACAGGAAAAATTATACTGAAAATTGAGCTAATTACTGAGTAACAAAATCCAACTAGTAAAGGACCTCATCCTCACTTTGCATTTTGAATTTTTGCAGAATTCAAACCAGGAGCTTCTCTATATATCTAAATTGCAAGGCTTCCACAGAATTAAGAAAACAAGAACACCAATAGGGTACACAGAGTGGAAACCTTGGTTCTCTGTGTTGAAGCACAAGTGTTCAAGTGTTGAAGCACTTGCTTTAAGATGAAGAGAGACATTAGTTAAAGGGGCTGGTCGCCTCATTCCTTCTCTTCAAATTTCCATAGAAAATGGCCACACTGGAATTATTTTCTTTTTAAAACTCAGTGACAAAATTTACTCCTCTGTTTTCAAGTCACATGTTTAGAACAATCAGTGGAGACTGCAAATGGATGAAAAAAGAAAATCCCCCAGGATTATGTTTTGTGACTGCTTCCTTTCTTTCTCACTTATTTCATCTGAAAGGTTTAGATTTAATAAACTCAACCACAAACTTGAGTCTAGGAAAAATCTGTAAGCATATTGTTCAATCAACTGAAAATAATATATAATCAAAAGGGAGTACAGGTCAGAGGTTTACCATTAGTTGCCTGTATGTTCTAACCTGTATTAAAACAAAACAACACAACACAAGCAAAATACCTCCACCTTGAAGTGAAAGACCCATTGTCAATTACTGAGAATCTTATCTAGTGTCTCCAAGTATAAGCTTACAAGAGTAATGGGCCCCCCAGTACATATTTTTTTTTTAGATTTTATTAATTTATTCATGAGAGAGAGGCAGAGACACAGGCAGAGGGAGAAGCAGGCTCCATGCAGGGAGCCCGATGCGGGACTCGATCCCAGGACTCCAGGATCATGCCCTGGGCAGAAGGCAGACGCCCAACCGCTGAGCCACCCAGGTGTCCCTCCTAGTACATTTTATGATTGCTGTGACTATCCATTTACCAATGATAATATGGCAGAACAGTAGAATGGCATGAAAGTCCAGGAATGAAAGAGCCTAAAGTTATATTTCTGACATCTAAGAACTAACCATGTGTCTTAGGAGAAACATTGCTTATTCTCACTGGTCTCAGTTTCCATGGGGATAATTCTCCTGATTACTCCATAGGGTGTTTAAGTGTCAAATGATACAGCATATGTCAAAGGATTAAAAATATCAATTTACTTTCAATTTCACTATCCTCTACTATTCTAAAACAGTGTTGGGTCCATAATCCAAGATATTTAGGACATAGACATCTATAATAGGATTACTGAAACCTTTGAGTTTTCCTAATTCTCTTCAAATCTTCTGAACACATTTGGAAATCAATCTAGAAACAATGACTTTTTCACAAATCATCCCAGTTAACTTCATCCCACCTTCATTCACTTTGTATGATTCTTCTATTTGCTCTGATATTTTGTAAGCAAGATTATATTATTTTCTCCAAAGACAGCAATGACCTACTTCATTTCCACTCCATTGAATAATTCTCATATTTCTACTTACACAACATTCTACTTATATAATATTCTCTAGAATTCTTAATGTTGTTTCCTAATCATTCTGTTGTTATGATAATTTGGGAATAATCCTAGAAATTTACTTTACTCTTAATGAGATTTTATAGGTAGTATTAAAATCAAAATAACAAAAAACAAAAGGGAGTACAGGTAAGTGGTTGTAAATGTTAGTTGTAAATGCATAAGGGACAATTTCTTAACACAAAAGGAAATCTACTAATACTGAACATCTTCAGGATTCAGATAACCAAAATGTAAAAAAAAAGTCTATTCCTAAAAGAAAAAAAGAATCTTGATCATTAAGATAATAATTGTTAGAAAAGTACCCTATGACAGGAAGGCAGGCTAAATATTGCTAATTTCTAACTCTCAGAATATTCAATAAGAGTAAGCTTCCTAAGTAAACATTCTGCTGGCTAACAATATAACCTGCCATAGCCTTAGAAGTTGTTGGATATCACTGACTGGCATTCTGTTTGACCTACATAGTATTGACTTTTTTGTAGTATTTTCTGGTATTTAGAAACTGAGAGAATCCATATTTCTGACACCTTTCAAAAATTTGGAAGATCTGGCAATGCTATTCTAGCCTTTCACATGGCAGCAATCTACTGGTACAAAATGGAAGCTGCCCATGTGATAAGGACACATATGCTTGGGTTCATCCCAGTCCTCACCACTTCTGTCTGGCTACTGTAGACCATTGAGTTTTGACCCAGAGGTTTTAGAGTTAGCTTTCGGGGACTAAAATAGTAAAATATTCAAAACCTCTTTCTCAGAACATAGATCTTATAGCTGTTCCTCATATGCCTAGCCTTTTAATGAATAAGGATAAGAAAATCGACAGAAAAATACAGATAATAGTCACACACACACACAAAAATGAGTAAATAAATATCGTTTCAAATAAGTGCAAATAAATGGGATGAGGATAAAAATTTTCTACAGAATATACTAACCAACATGTGAATTACAACAAAAATACATAAAATACATAGGAAAATACTAAGAAAGATATAAGCAAAACTTTTTTAAATGGTCAAATAGGAAAAATGTATATAATTATGAAGAAAAAATATGAAGAAAAGTTAATATACAAATAAAAATATGAACACTAAAACTATGTTAAGGAACACAACTACAAATTATAGAACTCAGAGATCAAGAGTAATAGTGAAATGTGGTAAAGGGGAAAACTTTAAATTTAAGCTGGGAACGCAGAATACAAAATTTAACATTCTGTTGCATAAGTCAACTTGAATCTGAGGCAGCTGTGGACAAGCAGCCACTCTCCTACACAGCTGTTCTTCTAAGCCTGGGTTTTCTTCAAGGGGCTACCCAGTTGATAAAGTCTTCTGAATCTGGAACATTGAAATTAGGAATGCAATAGATGACACTGTCAAAAACTATGTTATTTGATCCCATTTGGATATGGTACAGCCAGCACAAGAAAGGCCTATATGCATATTTAGCACTAAATAACTGGGTGGTTTTTTAAAATAAATCCCTAGAAAGAATAAGTTTGAAGAATATAAGCAATCTTTTCCAATATGTTCAGTTATGAACAAATAAAAGACTAGAGCTCATGTCATGATTTCTGTTTAGGAGAATCTATTCAAACGAATAAAAGAAAGGTACAATTTGCTCTCCAAACTATCAAGAACAATCTTTAGGGGAACTTTATATCATAGGATCTTTATTCATTTCCAATTTTGTCTGTCCAAATCTAAACATGGAATCCAAGGCCAACTTCCTCATACTTCCTATTGTGCTAGGGCTGTTTTTGCCTACAGATCTACATTGTGTGCTTAGGAAACTGAAGATAATTTTAGTATCAGTTTAGGGACATGCCAAAGGACCTATAATACTCAACTGCATAATTAGGCAAGCAAATATTTCACAAAATAATAGTATTCAATATTTTTCCAGTGTCACAAGAATATAAAAAGATTCCTGAATTTGTAAAATTACGAACCTTTACCACACAAGCAATATCAATTTATCATAAAATTTCAGTCTCGAGAATATAGAGTTTTCTCAAATGCATCACATATTTACCTGTCAAATTAAAGAAAAAAAGCGAAACTTTTTGATGGCTTAAAGTTATAATAAGGAATATCACAATTATGTATCGGTGGATTATCAAGGTTTTTACAGTTGTTAAAAGCTACATCAGTGGTCTCAAAAGGGGTTGATTTCACCCCCCAGGGAAACTCTGGCAAAGTCTGGAGACAATTTTTTTTTTGTCACAACTGTGGGGAGAATGGGGAAAGGAAGAATGTGCAACTGGCATCTCTAATGGATGAAAGCCAAGATTGTTGCTGAACCTCCTAAAACGCACAGAACAGCTCATCCTCCACGCCCACCCTCCACATCTTCTCCACAAAAAGTCAACAGGCTAAGGCTAAGAAATCCTGCATTACATTAAATGGGATTGATTTACTATGACCCCAGTACTTTCTATGTTTTGCATTGTTCTGTTTTGTCACCTCCCCTACACGGTCTCACTCTAAAATGTTTTTATTATTATTATTTATTTATGATAGTCACAGAGAGAGAGAGAGAGAGAGAGGCAGAGACACAGGCAGAGGGAGAAGCAGGCTCCATGCACCGGGAGCCCGACGTGGGATTCGATCCCGGGTCTCCAGGATCGCGCCCTGGGCCAAAGGCAGGCGCCGAACCGCTGCGCCACCCAGGGATCCCCACGGTCTCACTCTAAAGGCTTCGGAATGGCCCTTCATTTTTCTGATTTGCTACATTATTCTGCTGTGGGCTCAGGAAACATTTTTTTCAGCTTATTACAACTATAGAGTCTACGAAAGAAGACATCAGAGCTATCTCATGAGTAAAGCTTGGTAGCTCAGAGGGACAGATTAATTAAATAATTCTAAGTTTTCTAAGCTTATTTTTGGTTCATATCTGTTCTAGTTACTAGAAATCACCAGACTTCTAATGTGTAAACTACTGCTGTGGTTTATTCAAAGCTAAAGAACAAATGAAAAACACATAAAACAAAATAACAGAAACCCTGTATTTGTACTCTACTAGTACAAGATTGGTAATGTCTTAAAGAAAGCTGAGCTGAAATGTGCCTTCTAACCTGAGTAATAGAATTATTGTAGGCAAATGACTCTCATAAACAAGACCTGAAAGTGAAGGGCAGAATGTTTATCCCTTTAATAAAGTACCTTTTTAGAACAAGCTTAATATTTTATGTATTTAATTATAATGTGAGATTTAGGTGAATACTTTTATATGTACTAATGACACATAATTTTCATCTAGATTTAAGTTTTTGTAATCACATTTAGCTATTTTAGGTATTCAAGAATAATACAGTTGAATTTCTTGTAATAAGATTACTTATATGCAAGACTTCCCTGTACTTAGTCAAAAACCATAAAATTATAACAATAGATGACTTTGCATGATCCACTCCAGGGGATGAAGAGGCAACTGTAATCAGATGATAGGATTTATACCCTTCTCATACTTTGCTAATCTGTATACCTAGCACTAAGGATCATTGCTTGGTATTCTAACCCAAAATACCACTCAATGAGACTACACATAAAATTCATTAACTTAATGATAAAAGAGCTACCATCTGTAAATTTGAGAAATTGTAATGATGAAATTTAGAATTTTTATAAGAAAATATTTGAAACTCCAAATTCTTTCAGGCTACCAGGGAAGAAATTAGGCCAGGGACACAAGAGGCTCAAGTTCTGATTCACCACAGCTGCCACCACCTCAGCAAGTCTTTACCTGATTTATGTACGCAGGGCTGTTTGGTTATAGTTTCCTTATCTTCTAACTAGAAGGATCTGAAAGCCAGGATTGGAAACCAAGGGAGGAATATAATCAAGAGGCAGAGCTGAATAAGTTTGCAAAGCACTTGATTGGCAATAAGAGACATTTACCAGATGCCATTTCTTGTTTGGAAGTTTTCAGCCCTAACCCATAAGGACTCTAGACTACATTTCTGTAATTATTTAGGTAGAGTGCCATAAGGGCATTGAAGCAGGTGAAAGTAATAAACACATTGGGGAGTTCAGTGAAAGGTCAAAATCTGCAAAAAAAAAAAAAAAAAGGTCAGTATCTATAGCTCAGAAAAGTAATGCAGAACTAGAATGCTCAGTGCATCCTCTAGAAGCTTCACAGGACAACACTTGGGAAAAGGATGAGGAACTCGGACAAAATCTCTTGATCATTAGAGGTTCAAAAGTCTATTGAAAAATGAGATGGTTGCCAAGAAATTGTTTATTTTCGGCAGAAATTGGTGCAGTAATTCCAGAGTATAACTCCTGGTGACTTATCTATGTTCTGAATTTAGCATATTATTGGGTCTGAATAAATATTTTATGTTCAGGTCTCAATTGGAACTCAAGGCCACTGAATGACTTTAATGGTAACACACTTGGGTAGAGGGGGTTCACAAGAGTTCCTCAGAGCTGCTCTGGGTCCTGCCTATCCAAGATTTGGGGCACTGCGATACTCCAATATCCCCTCTCTCTATATATATATCTTATAAAAAACTACCTAGGTCGCTGTGATGTGAAACCAAATGAACCTTAATTATATCAAATTTAATTGGTCCATACCAAAGTCATCAACAAAGCAAATTTAATTCACTTATATAGAACAATGGATACTAATAACAAATATTTTGACAATTAGGAATCTACATTTATTTTGTAATTTCCTTCAATTAATTTAAAATATGAATAATTTAAATTCCAAGCCTTGATCTTTCTTAGACTTTGTTTTTTAATAAGCAAACTAACAATTAAGAAAAAAGTAACAATTATTAAATATTCAAAGTAATAGAGATTCACTTTTTGAAACATGAATAATGTATTTAATATCTCATTTAATTATCTATTTCATATGTAAACATCCTGTTTACAGAGCTAGGCTACCAAAGTCAAAGTGGGCTACCTTTGCCCGATATTTCCAATGAATTCTCTGCTCCATCAATCAGGAATGATAATTATCTAGTAAGTTATAAATACAGTTAAGGTGAAATTATATGTTTTAAGTGAATGCAAAATTTTTCATATTTTATTTAAAGAACTGCTTCAGATTCGAATGGTGGCCAGAACATATCAAAAACTAAGTTCATCCTAGTTCACAATAATAAAGCCAATGTACCTATATATATATATTTTAATGAAACATATGGAATATCTCCAAATATTCAAAATGAAGGAATAAAGTTTGCCTCTTTCATCTTAACTCCTTTTACCACTTCACCTCCCTCTCCCACCATTATGCCCACCTTTTTTGGGCCAGTACTGCTACATATGCAAGTTTTGTACCAGTGAGAACAGCAGCAGCTTTTGAGACTATGAGGGAAAACAACCAGGGAAGGGAAAAGAATGGACCGACCAACATGACCAACATGACCTCTAAGCATCCCTGGTCCTTCCTCTTGAGAGCCCAGAGGGGACACTGTTGGGCCATAACAATTAAGAAGGCCAAGGGTCCTTGTGTTGACAACCTCAGCCGAGAAGGAGTGATTTTCTCGATGATCCAAGGTACCAAGAATAGAAGACAAGTGGAAACTATCCATTGCCTTATTGTTAGCCTCCTTCTAGGATAACAAAGAGAATTAGGTATAATTAATAGCTGTGACACCAACACATTTTTTTTTTTTGGAAAATATTAAGTCGCTTGAGATGAGGACCCTTTAAGAGTAAAATAATACACCTATCCCTCACAAAATACATAGTAGAAGGGCAGGAAGGCGGGGAGGAGGGGGAGTGGAAGGGATGAAAGGAAACAAAAAGAAAATGGAAGGAAATATAAAAAATGCATCTATAGGGAGCTGAGCTCTGTGTTAGGCACTTTACAGAGTAGTCTTACTGCCATGAGATGATTTTTTCATGCCACATAAACCCCAGTGCCTGAGCTCCAAATTTCTACCTCCTTCTTTGTCCTCTTAGATTCTACGTACTTTACACCATCCAAATCCTGAACCTAGCCTTAGACACAATAGAATCCTAATTCCCATTTGTACACGCCACATTAAAGTGTGCTCTAAAGCAGGACTTCTGCCCATCTCTAATATTCAATGTCAGAATAGAAAGGCTTGATCACATATAAACGGCCTGTCTCCATTGTTGTTTTATTTTCCAATTGTTCATTAGCATGTGGGCCACAAGAGCGAACAAAGGTTTGACAAATGAATAGATCTGTCTATTATTTATAAGCATCTATTTATATATTAACTACAAAAGAAATACCAGATTTTGGTCAGGGTGAGAGAAAAAGGTAACAACCTTCCGAATCCCAACAATATCATTATTCAATACTGCATTACAATTGCTGTTCAGAAGAGGTTCTGAGTGGAATAAATATGGAAAGTGAATTACTGCACTCCACTGAAAGGGAGAATCCTATCACATAATAACTGTAGTAATTGACGAAACTATTTATAAATGCTTAGGGTATGACTGCTTTGGCAGTAGCTTGTTTAAACAAAAAAGACATAATTTTCAAATTCGGTACTAAATTTTAGGAACAAAGTAGAACCTAATGATATGAAAATACCAAATTTCATCTTTGGTAAAAGATTTAAGATTTCACATTGTTGCCCCAAACTGCATATTCTGATTTTTTTTTTTCCCAGACTTAATCTTGGCCTGGTGTGCCTCATTTTTATAGGACTTCTGAAACTAGGAATCGCCAGCATGGGGAGAGACCATTAAAGGCAGAGGTGTCTCCTATAAGCACAACATGTGACCGGGTAATATTGTCTGGATTAGCAGCTTTACAACCTAACTAAGCCCTGGAGCTACAATTATCTGGTTGCATTAAACTGAAATCACCTGAAAAACTTCACACTGAAAAAACCCTTGGAAATGTCTAATCTGCCAGTTTACACTCAAAAGAGAAAGTGGAATTCAGTGGTTAAAGACAAGAAAACAAACTTTTCCACTAGGAAGTCTCATCTTAGAGCAAGTATATGGTCATAAGTGTCTGAAGACATTTCTACAATTTATTTTCATGTGATCTTTTAAGCTTTTATTTAAAAAGGAGATTTAACCTGACCATTCCCTTTCAAGCCAATGTCCCAAGTATATATGTTTGATGAGGATATAGAAGACATAAGGAATAAAACTGCATTGCCACGCAGGGAATACGTAGCTCCAGATATGAGGCCTTATGCTAATTTTAGCAAAATGTATGTATCTTTTTATATACATAAAGTTATGGGACTATATAAAGAGATTCTTAAATGTGACATATACTGAAATCCTATTTACTGCCTATCCATTTTAAAATATAAAAACTCCAAGTAGTGGTTGCATTCATATTAAACTACCTCAAAAATACATTTTAGCTTATCTAAAGTGTTTTCTTTCTCTTTATTTTGTAAGATATAGCTAAATCATAAGCCTGAAATTAAAATTCTGATTTTAGTGCAAGGCTACAGTTACTTAATGGCATATCAAAGGTGATATTAGGCTCTAAATTGGGGGTCTCCCTATTTTGCCGGCTATACCACCTCACTTGCCACTGTTTGCTTCGTGTTCTTCGTTTGTCAATACTGATGCTGAAAATTCACTCGTTAGGCTGCAACCTATTCTATAAATCTGTATTTTCCAAAAGAACAACCAGTTTTCTGCACAGAGATGCAATGTATGGCGATTCCGCTATGCTGTATCTCAAAGTCAAATGCCAAGATTTCCAGATGATAAAATTAAATTCTTAAACATGTCCAATTATTCAAATTCTTTATCTTACACATTACTGTTTCATTGGCCAAATTCCTACTTAGGTAGTAGTTTAGCTACCCTTTCTCCTCTCCAATAAAATCAGTAGAAAAACAAATATCATGCTCCAGCCCAAACTAATGTCTAGCTATATTATCTTAAGACTGGCAAAACTGGCAGTTGAATTTCACTCCAAAACTTCTACCCTTGGTGGCAAGTAGAGGAAATTCACGTATAAAATGATGCAATTCAACCAAGTGGTTGTTACTATTGAACAATATCTCTGATGACTGTGCTGCTTTTCATATTCATTCTATTTCTCCATGAAAATTAATACGCCATGTAACTTTTCAACTTGAAATACTTATTACTGTACAGATTTGTCTTTAATGGCACAATTTTCAAAACAATGCATAATACAAGTATTCACTGAGAATAGATTACTAAATCTCTTTCCTATGACTAGACTTTCACTAAAGTTTAATGGTTTATGTATGGTGCCATGAAATAGGAAGATTCATTAGATGTACTCTGAATTCCCTCACTCATTTTTTTACAAATTTGTAACAGGAGAGAATTCCTAAGCCTGCCTGGATGTTACCGTAAAGAACTTAAGAAAAAAAAAAATAAAGAACTTAAGATTCATTGTTAAGCTGTCCCTTATTTATAATTAAGCCATATTATTTTGCATTTAAAAACAAAGTGTAATACCAGAGTGTACCAATACATCTAAAACAACAACATATTTTCCTGGTAGTCAAATAAATGTAGATTTGGGCACAACTTAAAGTAACTTCAATAGAGATAATTAGATTTTAAATACATGAGTGGCTTTGTCTGATTTCATTACAAAATACTCTTTGTTCCTATGTTAAGATTTAAAATCTCTTTCAATGAAAATTTAAGACAGCATACTTTTTCAAAATAGGAACAAAACTCAAGACAATTAAGAACAATCCTTTGCTCTGTTACAGGCCATGATTATGGCAGGACAGTCTCATAAATCACAACAAAGGTTCAAATCCAGAGATGATCTAAAATGAAACTCAGAGAAAAATAAAAGCCATAATCTGTTTTTACTACTGCTGCACAAGGTGTGCTGTGGGGATCAAAACTTCACTCACAGTCTGCAGCATTCAGATGACCGATGGTACGTCTAGAGGAGACATTGCAAAAAAAATTTACTTCACTTCCAGTCTCAATGGAATATTCAAGCTTATTAGGCTGCCATTCAGAAACTGTGCAGTTAAGATCTACAGCCTGCAGGTCTGGCAAACAGTAAGGTTACATTTGTAGGATATCAATATTCTTGATTTCCCTTCAACTTACATTTCTAAAATACAGTAAGTACTGGATGATTCATGAAAATTAATCAGCTACTAAAATTTCTGGCTGTTATTAAAGCCACTGGAAATAAAGTAAGTTTTCTTACTGCATACAGTTTTAATTTTTTAATGAATTTAGGCACTTGCAAAGAGAAGAAAATAATATTAAGAGGACCAGAAGAATTTGTTAAAATCATTTATCACTATCCAGCTCTGTGAATCAAAATAATCCATTATTGTCAAGACTGCAAATTTTTCTTTTGGCCAGTCAGCTGACTGGCAAAAGTTACTTTGTCTATTTTGTAAAGTTTTGAAAAGAACCCCAAAGTTTTGCACAGAAAAATAAATGTCATAAAGACGGGTGGAGTATTAATAAAATTTGAAAACCTTAAACTGAACTAATTGATTTAGAGCTCTATATTGGTTAGAAGCTATTTTCTGATAGAGGAGTGAAGAAAAATGTTTAACCTGGTTATGGCTATAAATACTGCGTCTCTTCTAAATTAAATCAATTTTCTTGATGAAACTAATTTCTTGCCTGAAAGGTATTAAAATAATTTCATTATAAAGAAGGTTTTGCTACAGTTCTGCACATTCCTCCACTGAAGCAAACAGTTCAAGGCATGTGTCACGACATGCAAACTGTTTTTACAAAAAATGAAGGCATTTTGAAAACACTGGATGATGTGGAATAGACTAATGTGAAAGATCCATTTTCAACTCTCTAGATCAAACTGATCTCTATTCCACTGAGCTATACAAATCCAGTTTGTTTTCTCTCCTATACCATCCTATTCTTTTGCAAACATCTACCTACAGTAATAACCAAAGCAATGAACATTAAAACTGCAATGAGATATCACTTTTCTATCCAACTGATATAATTTTAAAAGAAGATGATACCTAGTGCTAATAGCTGGGAAGAAAACAAATCCTCATATATATTTAGTGAGAGTGTAAATTTATACACTTTCGAACGGCAATTTGGCAGTATGCGTGGAAATTCTAAATGTGCATGATTTTCAACCAAGCAATTCCACTTCTAGTAATTTATCCTATCTAAATAATCACTCACATGTGCAAAGATACATGCATAAAAAAACTAATTTGTAGCTTCATTTGCCAAAGTAAATAATGGGAAAAACCCTAATGTCCATCAACAGGGAATTAAGATTATGACACCACTTTAAGAGAGGGGAGAAAGGTGTCTTTATATATAGCAAGAGGATATAAAACAAAACGTTAAAGTTGTCTCTGGAAAAAGGCGATTGTGTAGGCTTTTGCTTTCTCCTTTACAATTCTATTACTTTGAATATTTTTCACTAGTTTTTTCTTTTATGATCAGAAAAAAAAACAAAAATGAAGAAAATACATATGTATATCTCTGTGAACTTGGAATTCTAGATCATTCACTTTCGTATCATAAAACGTATATTATTTAAACACATGATTTACTAGAGACATGTTTAAATGTTTTAACAACCAAAGCTATACTTCCCTATTTCCAGCTTATAAATAATCTCTAATATTTCCTTTGTTTCATAGAATTTACAATGTTCTCTATGTAAAATATGTTTTTCCTGAATATTATGAATACATAAAAATATTCTAATTTAAGGTAATAACAGTAATTTCTATCTTATATTTATTTTAACTATAACCAAAACATTAAAAGTAGGGAATGTTCAATAGCATACTATTTATTAATTCAAAGAGAAAAAAAAACACAAACTGTTATTACAAATATGAAATATACTATTTTAACTTGTCCTATATTTATAAATTTAACTTTTTATTTTCTATGAATGATCCTTTTCATTTAACCACTCCATGTAACAAGCATTACTCTTTATGTATTGTTTGGATATAATATTTAAATAAAGTCTTCTAAAAACCCTATATTGCCTTAATAGAATAGCAGTGTTATAGAATGATTTAACTAACTAACCACTTATCAAAAGGAAACAGGATTTTTCACTACGCATTTGATTATGTACTTTTAAATTACACCTATTATTATTACTGGAACTATATATACTGAAAGCCCCTTAACACAACCCCAGAGAGGAGGTCCCAGTTTTAAATTACAAATGAACTTTCTATCTATCTGTGGAACTTGTACCTGAACAGAAATATTCTTAATGTTGAAACAGACCAAAATAATAACCATGATTTTTTTCTCATTCATGAACTATGTTACCATTTTCCATGATGGTTCTAGAGTTAATCCCAGGCAAAATCATTTAATTTATCAGTTTGTTACGAAGATTTAAGTTGTGGAGGTAGGTAAGTTGGTGTAAAGGCTGGTGGTTTTATACCAATCGGTGTTTTTCATATTTAAAGGGGGAAAAAAGGCTATAGAAAGCTTTTCCACTTTGCTTATTGCATTGAATTTCTCTAACCTTGAGTCTCTGTGCTCTGCCATATAACTTAAAGTAGATCTGGCTGGAAGACTTAAAGTCCAGGAGTGATTTGCTATACCCTAAATAAAGATGGCTTCCCATGGGTTGGTCTGAGACATGTGGGTAGTAATAGAATCTAGAGATGCATAGAAAACAAATGCAGGCAGTTTTGTATTTTGTTGGCTTCCTCTGACTTTATATTCCCACTGGCATTCCCTCAGCCTCTCCTCTCACTGCACTCCCTCTTGTTATTCCAGGGCTTAGTCACAAGTTGCACAAATTCTAGTGCCTGAAACTTTCTTCTTCCCATTCTTCACATGAGCCAGGATAGAAGAGAATGGTTAAACATTTGGATGCTGAAACAGATTCCTCGGCAGGAATTTTCCTGGTGGTACTGACTTCCCCTCTGCAAACTGGGGTGAATAATAGTGCTATCCTCACAGGATATTTAGAAGGATTAGACAAATTGACACAGGTCAAACGACCATCACAGTGCCTGGGGCAGAGAAAGGGATCAATAGGGTTGGCTCTTACCATTACTATTATCATTTATATTCTTCATGTAGTTATATCTAACTCATGTTGCAGGGAAGCCTTTTCCAAACATACCAATTAGATGAAATCCTTCTATCAGAAGGCTCATTAATGTTTACTATTCTTTTGTAGTATTCATCACAGTCACATCTTTACATTGCTTTGTGTAATTGTTTAAGAATGCTGATTTTTCCTTATCACTACACTGTGAGTTCCAGGGTGGCTAAAAACACGATTAGTGTTTTGGGAGCATTTTGTTTGTGTTTGTTTGGACTTTTTCCTTACCACTGTAACCTCAAAATCTAGGATGATTATGTAGCACATAAGAGGACTCCAATTAATATTAGCAAATGACTTCGTGCATTAGTTAATGAATACAGAACCTAGGAAATAGAAAACAATTTTTACAAAGAAAAAAACAGGGGTGTCTAGGTGGCACTGTCAGTTAAGCTTCTGACTCTTGGTTTTGGCTCAGGTTGTGATTTCAGGGTTGTTGGGATCAAGCCCGGAGTCTGGCTCCCGTGTTCAGTGGGGAGTTTGCTTAAGACTCTCTCCCTCTCGCTTGGCCCCTCCCCCTACCTATTTACATGTGCTCTTTCTCAAATATATAAATAAATAAATCTTAAAATCAGTCTCTCTCTCCTCTCTCAGAAATAGATGATAGATATATAAATAGATAAAAATAAAGGCAACATGTTTAAGAAATTTAAAAACAAAGATGACTTGCCTGAGATTGAGCTGAAGAAAATAATTCAATCTGCAGATAACTTGATGTTAGATTTACCATACATCCTGGTGTGCATACTTGTGTGCATACATTTAAAACTTTGGTATTAGTTCTTGTTGAACCTTATATTTTAATAATATTTTCTCATACAATTTCTCCTTAGTTGCCATTCCACATTGACTATTAAAAATTGCTTATTTCAATTTTTGACTATTATTTTTCTTGTTGGCTTCTCAAATTATTTATAAACACTGAGCTTTTTTAGAAGAGTGAAGTAAAGTATCTTATGACAGTCATATCAGTCATTGTCAGTCATATAAAACTCAATGTTTCAAACTGAAAAAAAAGCTCAAGGAAATTAAGATAATAATTTCATTCCAATGATTATCAACCTAGCATCATACCACCTGAGTGAAACTGCAAGAGACTAAGAGCCAGGAATACATTCTCATGTTATCAACTTTCTTTTTTTTTTTATTCTGAAATTTTGGCTCTTTTTGCCTCAGTTCCTCCATATTATAAACACTGACATGTTGGCAGCTAACCAAGTAATGATTGGAAAGTGCTTAAAGCTTAAATATTCTTGGAAGAGAAGTAGTGTACAGGTGCAAAGTAAAAGAAAATTTTTTTAATGTTTCCCACAAATTGAGGGAAAAAAATAATAAAATTCTCAGGCCATGTTTACAAAAGTATAAAGTGTTCCAACAGCACTATAATTGTAGGGAAATGTGCTTGCCTGTGGTTGATTCATCTCACTTATTTATTAGTATAGGCCCCCAAATATTTCCAAAAAGCTTTGAGACAGCCTATAAAAATAAACTGCAAAGCAAAAATTCTATAGGTAAATGATAAAGGGAGAGAGGATTTATGAAATAGCCACACAAAATCCTAAGAGAAGCTTTAGCAACTGTATTTTAGAAAAATACAAGTTTTCTACTATTCAATTTCAAAGAAGAAATATGATGGCATATGAAAACTGCATTAAAAAATTAATAGACAAAAGCATGCCTGTTTCTCAAGACAAATGTACCAGCCCTCAATCACAAGAGTGATTTATCTTTGAAGATGTCAAAGAAGGTGTAGTTATTTGTACAAAAAAAAAAATATTGACTGAGTGTCTCCAATGTACCAGACACTGTGCCAAGCAGTAGAAACACCAAGCAGAGAAAAAAAGACCTGGTCTCTACTCAGAACTCACAGTTTAGGAAGGGAGGTGAACATGAATTAACTAATCACAAAAGGATGAGTCTGTAATTCCAGACTAAGATAATAGTGGTGGAAAGGAACATAGTACGAGGATGGAGACAAGTCACCATATCTAGACTGCAGATTGAGGGACAGCTCCTTTAAGAAGTCAGGCTCAAATGAAATCTGTTTGATGATGAAGAGTTCACTCAGAGAAGGATGAGGCTGGTTAAAAAGCATGTGAGAGAGAGGGAGTCTGCTAAGGCCCAGGGTCAGGCGAGAGCTTGGGGCCCTTGTGGATCAGAAGCGAAGATCAGAGGGGTGAAGCACACAGCTCTATAAGATAAGGCGGGACAAGTTCTGCGGGAGCCAGAGAAGCTGAGCCTGTGGGAACATTAAGTCTTTATCCAAAAGCAATAAGGAGCTCCTGATGGCAGTTACAAAAAACAAACAAACAGACAAGCCGGAGATATTTTCTACAAAACCATTTCTTATACTGTCTTTTAAGTTTAGGGTCTGGGAGAAGTCTTTCTGGGGCTTATTGTTCAAGACAAAGTTTTACTGAACTTGACAGAAGATAAATGTTTGAGAAGGAATTGAAAAGGAATCCCTTTTCAAGGGAGAAGTAGCAAGAACAGAATTTTCTGGAAGCCCATTTTGGGGAACTTGAACCACAGGTTTACAGAAGAGAGCCTGTCTTGGGCATGTGGTGATCTGCCTTTGGAGAACAGATTCCTAAAGTGGCTCCCCCAAAAGCAGGCTCAGAGAGTCAGTGTTTCTGAGGTAAATACATTGTAGCCTTCAGGGAGCTAAGGTCACAAAAGTGGGAACCCACTGATTTGTGCTACTAGGCAGAAAAAAATAGGAAGTTATTTCCTGTTATCTTGTCTATTTTCTTTTCTTTTACCTTGCTAGGCCTACATTCCTCCCATTTTCTTCATGGATATCTTTTGATTGTAGCTTCTTTATTGTGTTCTTTTTTTTTTAAGAGTTTATTTATTTATTCATAGACACAGAGAGAGAGAGAGGCAGAGACACAGGCAGAGGGAGAAGCAGGCTCCATGCAGGGAGCCCGACGTGGGACTCGATCCCGGGTCTCCAGGATCGCACCTCGGGCTGCAGGCGGCGCCAAACTGCTACACCACCGGGGGCTGCCCTATTGTGTTCTTTATCACTCTTTCTCTCTCATTTGCTCTCATTCTGCACAACACATTTATTTCAAATTTGATTAGATCTGCTTATTTATATTTTTCAGAATATTTTGCTCTATGTGAATATATGATAGCCACAAAGGAAGTGAGGAAGATATTTTCATTAAAATGATAGAAGGAAGGTTTTGAAGGCTAAGAAATTGCACAATGTGATCATTCATAAGGCTGATAGTTAAAAATATGTCCCTTCTGTAGAAAGGATGCCAAAGAATGGCCTGCATGGCTGCATTGGTACACCATGCTTATGCCATTGATCATCTCTCTGGGCTGACAATATTTGTCCCAAAGCAATAATTTCACACTTAGTCATCACATTACCCAGCACAGAATATTGCTTGGTAAATGGTTAGTCTTGAATGAAATGTTTTCTCTGTAATAGAGAGAGGACAGTGAATACAAAGAGGTCTTTTGTAGGTTTGTACCTTCCCTAAAAACCAAGTCCCTTCCATTTGAATGTTCTACTGTGCAACCCCTGGTTTCAGCCTTTGATTTATAAGGTTGATAAGGATTTCCCCATTTGCAAAGACTCAATATTGATAAGCAAGATTTATCTTATATATCTATAGAGAAAGGGGGTCAAAACAGAAAGACAGGTATGTAAGTGATGCATAAAAAGCTGCTGTTAAAAAAAATCATACCTGTTTCAGACCTTTCAGGAACAGGTTTCAGTGTTGTTTCTTTTTTTTCTAATCTTACATCTAATCAGACAGCAGCCTGTAACTTTTCTCATCATTACATATGGCCTATTGACAGTTGA
The DNA here is from genome assembly GCF_048418805.1 of Vulpes vulpes. Classification (NCBI taxonomy): domain Eukaryota; kingdom Metazoa; phylum Chordata; class Mammalia; order Carnivora; family Canidae; genus Vulpes; species Vulpes vulpes. Next base: position 22,538,263 of record NC_132787.1, on the reverse strand, counting down.
CGACAACTTTACTCATCATTACATATGGCCATTTACAGTTGACAGCTGTCAACCAGGCAAGTTCACATACGTTGCTTCACAATCACATGGCATCTCAAAGAGTGGGGTGAGAACCCAGACCAACATGCCATTGATCAGCTTAGAATGAACCACTGCAGCTGGAAACCACCTTGCTGAAATAAAATAGATCCCACACTTGTACATTTAACCTCCGTCTCTCACCATTAAAAACTACCACTACATTCAAATTAAATGGTCTTTTATTTCACTTAGTACTTATAGAGCACTTTTGTTCTGGTACTTACTTCTGATACTAGTGCTTTTCTGCCCTTTCTATTCAAGTTGATTTCCTACAGAAAAAAAAAAAAGAAAGAAAAAAAGAAAAAATGGGAAATGGTATTGTGGTATTTAGACCACAAGGAAATCCTGCTCCTTAAGATAGAGAAGTAGTCATATCTCCACTTTCAGCTTGACCAAGCACTGCCTTTAAAATCAGTGAATGAGAGACCATAGGAGTTAGGAGACAATAGCTATGTCACAAAGACATAAGACTTCAGAAATCTATCTAAAATGCCTATTTTCAAAGCCACCTCTAGTTTGAAGTACAGTAGAATAAAGTTGCTGACAGTACCAAGAACTGAAAGTTGGAAGTCTGTGATGGTCGAGTTTTATTCTGTGTCTGTGTGTGCGCGTGAGCGTGCAAATGAATGTACGAAGCAGCATCTTCCCCAGTGTCATTTATTCACCTTGCACATTTTATTGCACTATTTATGCCTACCTATTACAAGCAAGTCTTATGAAAGAGATTTTAGCAAGACACAAATCACTTGCCATTAGTTATTTCTAACCTTTATTACCCCAGCAAGAGATAGTGAACTTTTGAGACATAGCCTAAACATGTCAAAAGGTTGGTTTTCCATTAATACCAGCAGGAGTAGAAAATGACACTGCAGTTGTCCTTGGAACAGAGAAGCTGACAGATTTGCTGAAAGATTCAGTCATTGTAGGATTTTGTTAAAAACCTAAAGGCAGCAGCATTTCTCTTTGAAGTTCTGAAACATCTTGGAATTCAAAAAGCTCAACAAAGAATGATATGAACAATGGAGTTTTTCAAAACTCCATTTTAATTTAGCTTCAAAAATATTATGCCTAGTCATTTAGGGTGTCAACTCATTCAAAGGTACAAAGTAAGGTTCATTAAGAATTATCACCAAAAGTACCCAAATAGATTTCCAGTTCAAAGAATGTATACCAAGGTCTAATATATTTAATTTAAATGTTTTACCTTTCTCCTGGGCACTCTCAACAATTTTGATTGAAAGGCACTTAAGAGAGGGAGGCCCACAATTTGGTGTATTGTACACTGGCTCTCATACTGAAGGCCTTTTCCATTCAGAATATGAAAAATCAGATTCCACATCACTTGTCCTTTATAATTCCTGTAATATATTCTAGTTAAAATTAATATCTGAGTATTACAGTAAAAACCAACATGCAGGACTAAATTTCCTGGATGTTGGCAGCTATACTCTTCTATATAGGAATACTCAAAAGAGAACTATACAGTGTTTGGTAGCAGCAACAGGCTGACTGAGTCAGCTGAGACTAACACAAAAACTTACTTCTACTAAGATCTGTGTAATTAAACACTCCGTACTTTTGCAATATAAATAACAGGTCTCAATTATTATTCCTATAAATTCCTGTAACAATTATTCCTATATTTAGGCAATGCACTTGGTTCATTCTTATGCTGATTCTTTATGTGGCTGATAAATGTTTAATGTTTGTCTTATCAACTGCCCAAAAGCATGCTAATGTTGAACAACAGTAGTCTCAAAATATGCCAGAGATATGACTTAGAATGTCAGGAAGTTCTTCTGTTCCCTCATTCAGTATTTACATGTCCTCCTTGAATTAAAAAAAGGGACTTTCCACATTTAATAAAATATCATGGAATAGTTATCACTTACTGCTTTCTCTCTTTGGTCTGACAATCTATGTTATACTCTAAATCTAAATTTGATTGAAAGGTCCAGTCTTCTTTAAGGAGACAGCCCAGTCCTTACTGAGCTGGATGGCCATATATGCATAAAAGGAATTAACAAGGCACACATTCTATAGTACCACAAGCCCAATTATTGAAAGTACTGCTAAAGAAAAAAAAAGTGCGATTTTTATTTAATTTGCCGATTTAAGCTTAGTGTTTGTTTCTCATCCTACGAATCTCATTCATTTTTGCCTTTGCCAACATTACAAAATGTACCATCTCAACAGTGAGGAAAGGAGGTAAAGAAGAAAATATTGCCTATACACTCATATAAAAATGAACACATTCCCTAGAAAATAGGCTCATTTCTCTCATTCCATAGAGGAAAAAAAAAAGCTGTAACAAACATTTCAATTGTATTGGCTCTGTGGAAAATTAGGAAGACAATGAAACAAGTTAATTTCCTGAATGCCAGGCTTATAAGAATAATGGCAAAGACCTATGAAATTCTCCCTTTAGTAGTATCTATGCCAAAAACAGTTTCTGTTACAATTTGCCACACTTGCCTTAGTTTTTACATAGAGAATGTGTTTGGTTTCACAGGTAATTGGTAGCCTTGAGCACATGTAACTTACAATCACTGAATGAAAAGATTCGCTTTGGTGAATTAAAATGGAACAATTTCTCCAAAATAAAGGGAAAAGGGCAAAAAAAAGTTAAGGGGATTAATAGGCAAGTGTTTCATCTATTTTTGCATTTAATTTGATGTTATGAAAGCTTTAGGCATCTAAAAATATAACCCTTTTATTCTTGTAAGTCTGCAAGATTTGGCTTTTGGAATAGAAACAGTTTAGGTGGGGAGGGAATTGTTGAATTCTGTATCTATGTTTAAAAAAAAAAAAAAAGGGTTGACCATAACCCGAGGCCCTAGCTCCTGCAGAGTGCCTGTTGTTATGAAAGCAAGGTGCTCCACACGATCTAATCATAGCACTAAACCTTGTTACAAGCCCTTTTACAGCTCCAATATCTGGGTTACATGGAAACACGCTGGAGAGCCTCCTTGTACTATGAAATAAATGTCATTCTGACTGGCATCCTCTCTTCCAGCAAGTAATTTCCCTCTGCTGATAAATCGATACAGCAAAAACAAATGAGAGCACACAATGGGCTCAGTGAGGATTACATTTTTATTCATTTCAGAGCCCCTGCAGCCAAGTTTTTTAAGTACAATAGCAGAAAATGATGCACTTGAGCTAGGAAACAAGAGAGAGACATAGAGACATTGAGATAAGAAAAGAAAGACAAAAAGGAGGAAAAGAAAGAAAGAACAAAGAGAAAGACAAAAGACAGAAGGCAAATGTGTCCCTATCAAACTTCTGTGTGAGAGTAAAATGATTATTGGAATTCTTGTCCAGCTCCTCATAGATATGATCAGAGAAACACATGTATATCTTCTTTTTTACTTCTTTATTGCAGATAATTTGAAAAGGATCTAAGATCTTACTTTTCTTTGATTGATTAATTATTGATATCAGCATAGGATCCACACATGACAACTCATCTACAAAACCCACAACAAGAAGTGGTAGAAAAGACAAAATCAATCTTTATTCATCTCTGGAAGTCCCCTCAAGTCATTTGTTTTTTTCGTTGTCTTTAAGGCAAAGATAGAAAGAGCAAAACAAAAGAGAAGCAAAAACACAGTGACTATTCGCAAAAAAACTCCCATGCAGAAATCTTTTAAGATTGATTTTTATCAAGTCCCAAATAATTGAACACGTTTTATATAAACGGGATGTGGTGCACATTTTAAAGTGAAAATTTTTAAGACATTTTGTCTTTGGAAGGGAAAATAGAAAAGACTCATAAAACCTTGAAAACTCCAAATTTCCCGTGAAGAAATAGTATTATATTTTCTGTTATTTACTGTAGCATTCAACTCCGAAGGCAATGGGACTGACAATGAGACAATTATAGTCTTAATAAGGCTTTATAGATGATATGTTATTGTAGTCCTTAACCAAAAATTCTTGAGCAAGTTACTCAACTAGCTATGCCTCCATTTTTAAATCTATCAAAACAGATGATGGTAATTATAACTACTTCAGGGTTTTTGAGAGATTTAAGTTAGTATAAGTTAAACAGTTCCCAACTCAGAGTAGGTGTGCCCATCATCAGCATCATCATCCACTGCTTCCCAAACTATAGTTATTTGAGTCCTGTCCACAATTTCTGTTCTGCCTACTGGGTAGCAATGTACTCATTCAACACAATCTTGATGTCACTGCACAATACTGAACTTGATGAACCAAGGGTCTTATCCAGCTACAGTTTTTAAACATTCTTAACCGTTTTGTGATATCACAGAGTCAATACACTCCCTCGGAAGAGCAAGTTGGAAAATGTATCCCTATATCCAATTGATAAGTATTCTTTTAATTTTCTCTTTAACTACTAAGGTCTAGAAGACAGTGTATACGTTTCCTCTATAAAAATATGTATAATAGGGATGCCTGGTTGAGCATCTGCCTTTGGCTCAGGACATGATCCTGGGGTTCCAGGATTGAGTCCCACATAGGGCTCCCCACAAGGAGCCTGCTTCTCCCTCTACATGTGTCTCTGCCTCTCTCTGTGTGTCTCTCATGCGTAGATAAACAAAATCATTAAAAAATATGTATAACTAATGTTTCCTACTATCTTTCCAATGATATTTTTTTTCAATTTAGAGAGAGAGAGAGAGTGCAAGAGAGGTGAGCAGGGTAGAGAGATAGAGGGAGAGAGAATCTTAAGCAGGCTCCATGCCCAACACCAAGCCCTACCAGGCTTGATCTCACAACCCTGAGATCATGACCTGAGCCAAAACTGACAGGTGGACACTTAAATGACTAAGCCACCCGGGCACCTCTCCAATGGTAATTCTAAATCAGTGTTTAATATATTATATTCTTAATACTATTTATGAAATTTCTCCTTCAGACTTAATTTGATTATCCTTCACAGTTTTAAGTGTTTGAATTAGTGTATATTTATAACTCCTCAGTCATTCATTACTATACTCCATTGGTTCATCCATTTTACTTCTCAAGAAGTAAGAAAGAGGAATAACTCATGGTGGTTCTTCGTCTTTACTACAGACTTTGATAATGAAAGAAAGAGGAAAAGAATGCAAGGTATAAGGAATGATGGTGAATCCTCCTGGTCTCTGCATCCCTCCTCTCTTCTATCATCAATAAACAAGAGTGGATTAAGCCTAAATCAGCATCTCTTAGTAGTTTTTTCACTATTGACTTCCCCAATGAACATTTTTAGAAATTTGTCCCTAATAGCCCATTCCATGAAATTTTAATACACAGATATGTATGTACCATATATGTATCTCTAGTTTTTTATAAGGATAGCCTTTTTTCCTCTCAAGACCATTTTTTACCCCTTTATAGCATCATCACCTTTTGAGAATGCATGGGCTAATTCTTGATAGGAAAACAAAGAGCTTTCCACTTTGTATATTAGGTCCAAAGTAACCAGAGAGGATGAGTTGGAATTCAGTTATAGTTGCATGTCTGTGCTTTGTTTTATCTTTACCAAACCTTTAAGTACTAATCCACAGCCATATAATTTATCTTACCCTAAATCCAAAACAGTACTTTGGGGGTGGAAGATATATGGTAGTTTGTGAAAGATGCACAAGAAGCTACAAAGCAGTTTAAGGACAAGAAGTAAGGGTGGGGGGTAAAGAGTAAAGTGGAATTGTTTCCAATTAAAGCAGCTAGGGAATTAGGTAGGTGGAATGTAATTATCTACATTGGAGTTTGGCCAGGCTCTGGGCTCTTTTGAGAAAAAAAAAAAAGAAAGAAAGAAAGAAAGAATGGAAAAAAAAAAATAAAGCTCTGTGATCTTTAATGAATAGAGAGGTAGGTCCAAGTTGGACATCTCATCCAAAAAATGGAATAAGATTTCTAATTCCTTCTTTCCCGGAACAGACGTGGCATTCTCCTTTAACGAACTTGAAACTACTTGTAAGTCCCTTACTTCCATTTAAAATAATTATTTCATAAAGAAAGAAACCTTGGGAAATGCAGTGTTGGAGAAGACAGTAAAATAGCTCCAGCAATCAACGAAAGAAGAGGCACAATTTACAGCTCGTAAGAGTCAAATCTGCAGCATTTTGAAATAGAAGTTTTTAAGCCACACCAACACATATTGAAAATTGAACAAGTCACTTTATGTTTTTTGGCTACCTGAAGAAGTAATTCATAAAACAGGTTAGTTTTGCTCCAAGTGTACAGACCCTTCCCTGGTGACTGGGCCGCCAAGGCAGTGTAATGAAAACTGATACCTTTGCCAACTCAGGAAGCCTGAGATGTGTGTGCAATAAATGTAAGCAGACATTATATCCTTCATAATCAGGGTAGAATGGAGATGTGAACTGAATAAATGCTTGAGAGAAATCATAGCTTCTATTAGATGCAAAGATTGAAGTGTGAGACACCTTTAAGCTCAGCTTTCATTTAATTTACGGCTTTCCTTTCTGTAGTCTGAAGGGAGTGCAAAATTCTTCTCTCTAATTTTTCCCCTTTCATGACTTGACCACGAAGATGAAATCAGGGTTCTTTAATTACCATTCAGAGCCAAAGGCTTGCCCTTTGATATGGAAATCCCACTTCTGCGACCGCCTTTTCCCGGCCCCTTCTCCTTCCAGTTGCCCAACAGAATTTTAAGTAGCTTTGTCACCAGCTGATAGTGAAAGCTAACTGTAGCTCTTTCCTGTTAAGTTCTGTTTTAAGTTATACTATGTTTCTTTCACCAAATTGGAAGAGCTGAAAGCAAAAAAAGGAGGGGGAGGGAGGGAGGAAAGAGATAGAGAGAGGGAGATAGGGAGGGAGAGGTGGGGGGGATATGAATGAGAATATGACCGACTCTATCCATTAGAGTCCCTGAAATAGAGTTTCTACCCTGTCAGCGTGAAGTGTGGCCCATCCTGCACAAAGCCTCTCACTTTAAACACACACACACAGAGCACAAACCGATGAAAGCTGCCATGTACAGTTACCCCGTTATTGTCATCTGCCTGCTGCATGACTCCAGGCTTTGCTATAATTATTAATTGCACTTGTCAACTGTCATTAATTCCTCTTTAGCATCCCTGTCTTTGAGTAATTAGACAGAACAGCCTCACTGAGCTCATTGTTTAGAGTCCCTTGAAAGAGCCCACTGGGCTTTCCGCAGAGAAAACCATCAGGAATACAATAGAGCACTTCTCAGTTAACCCTTTGGAAGTGTGAATGGAAGAGAAAGCACTTTCATAGGTTTGGGTGGCCTGCTTTACTTTGTGGGTACATAAAGTCACTGTCAGCTACCTCATATCTGGAACCATATTTTCAATGTTTCTTTCCTACAGAGAAGAGGTATTTAAATTAGTTGCAAAGTCAGAAAATGTCTTTGGGAAAACAATATTTCCAAATTAACATCATCAAATTTTTAATCATTTTCTCATTTGATCGTATGCTCTGTATGTTGGAGAAGCTACATTCTTCAGAAATAATATTTCCCTACACAGATTATATACACTTACATATTATTTGATATATAAATATAAAACCCTATATAATTATATAGGGTTATACACAAAGTTTTTCCAGGTGACTTTTGATTTGTCTAAGTTATAATTTAAATTCTAAATTTTAGATTGACAGGATTGAAGCTCCAATTTTTATTTTGTCCTTTTCCCAGCCTCCTACATAAGGAGTCAATTGACAATGCTTTTAATTGTACAACTAGTAGCTCTGAATACATTTTAAAATTCTATTTAAAAACCCCTACCCTGAAAATGAAGCTGTATTTGGTATTTGGCTCATGGCCTCAGGAGTTCTCTGAATTTATCCAGGGATAAATTCTGAACAATAATTCCAAATGAGAATTCCTGTGTCATCATTTTAAAATCACACAATGCATAAGAAAGCACTGTAAAAACTGTGAAGTGCTATAAAATGTGATATTAGTATTTTATCATCGGCCTATAAAACTAAACTCCTTCAATGCTGCTCCATCTATTTGTAGCTTTAATTTTTTTAGCAATTAGAAATATATCAAGAATAAAGAATATTTAGCCATTTTCTAATAGTAACACTGTTAATATCAAAATAGTTATCTGTTGTTAGTTTAAACCATTCATATAGTAAAACTTCTTGATCTAGCCATTCCACTGAAAAGAAAAATCCTAAGAATTTCTCTTGAAAAAAAGTTAATGTCTATGTAGTTTTTGAAAATAAATGAAAGTGCCCATGGTCACTAGGGATCATTACAGCTATTTCCTATATTATCTTGGCTATAAGATTTTTTCAGATCCTGGGTGAGTGCATTTTAGCAATAATAACATTTACTGAAGTCGAAATATGTGCTCTATAGACTTCATATACATCAATTCATTTAATGCTCAAATCTCTATGAAATAGGTACCATCATCTCAAATTTAGAAACAGGAAAACTGGGATGCCTGGATGGCTCAGCGGTTAAGCATCTGCCTTCAGACCAGGGTGTGATCTTGGAGTTCTGGCATTGAGTCCCACATTGGGCTCCCTGGAGGGAGCCTACTTCTCTCTCTGCCTATGTCTCTACCTCTCTCTGTGTGTTTCTCATGAATAAATAAATAAAATCTTAAAAAAAAGAAATAGGAAAACTAAGAAATAAGTTGTTAAGAAAGTTGTCCAAGATGGCACAGTTAGTGATGGGCTGTCAAACTCTTGACAAATCCAAAAGCTCTACTCTTAACCACTTTTCTAGACTACCTCTCCAGGAGCTAAGACGCTATCCTGTTTAGGTTTCCATCCAATAGATACCACATCCAGATTTGTGACTGTGTTTCTTAAAGTGCAAAATATATTAATATATCTGAAATACCTGTCATAAAAGTATGACATAAAAGTATGCTGGACATCTTGGTAAATTGGCATTCAATACATTCAGGGTGAAACTGGGTAGAGGTAGGGGGGAGAGAGAAAATGAGTTGAGTTTTGCAAATCTTGGGGATTATTCCAGCAATCTTTGGGCACTATTATTACTGTGTGTAAATGCTAGGTTAATATAAAAAAAATCTATTTTGATTTCTACACACACACACACACACACACACACGTACACACGTTTACTGAGTATTTATTGCATAGTCTGTGCAAAGAAGTATGTAAGGCACTGAAGAAGTACAGAAGTATGAATTATGATTCTTAACTAAAAGGAATTTTCAGACTAAAAAAGAGAATTTTGAGAACCTCATAATTAACATACTACAAAGTGCTAAATGGAATACAATCAATGAAATAGATTGAATGAAAGAGTTAGGATCAATGATATTACAGGAAGGGAAATGGAACTTACTAAAAGGAAAAACTTTCTGAGTATCAGGGGTGTCCAAATGAATCAAGCTGATTTGATCAGCAATGAATATCACTAAAAACATTTCAATTGGTAATGATCAATAAAGAATAATACAAAAGGTTTTCTATGGTGGTTGTGAGGTTGAATGAGCCTAAATAACGGTGTCTAGTGTCACCTTGTATGTCTCAGCTTCCATGATTCCAGAAAAAAAAATTTAGCAAGGAAGGGAAACTTTATTTTGCATATTCTTTCCAGAGAAGTCATGTTGAAGAAGTTTGGTATTGAATTTGACTTTGAAAAATGAATTGGAGATTGAAAAGTGGTAATCAGAGTAAAATATATAAATATATTAGAAACAGAATTACAAGTGCAAAGAGAGGAGTAGAAATAATAAACAGTTATGTGAAAGACAGTGAAAAGTTCTACCTCACTGACAAGAGGAAAACTTGGAGGAACAGGAGGGATGGGGATGAGGTGAGTGGGGATAGGTAGCAAGTACTAGAATAAAAGCTATCTCAGCAGAAAAGAGACCTCTCAAAAGGTCTGGTCAAGAGGTTTTCCATGGATTTAACTGTAAGAGGAGTTGTTTGAGGAGAAAGAGCATTATGGATGAAATGTGAACCAGGAAGCAGCCAGGGTTCAGTACTGAGTTCTGTGGGGCTAGAAATCTGGTTTTCACCACTAAACAGGACAGTAGATAAATTACTTGACCTCCCTCTAGTGCAGTAACCATAGCATAGGATTGTTATGAAGGTTAAAAGAGTTAACCTATGAAAGGCATTTAAAAAGTACCCAGCACATAAGTACTCAATAAATGTCAGTTATGATTATTAATTATAATACACTTATTGCTAACTCATATGTTTTAATTTATGCCCAATTGATAAAAAATTATGGTAAAAGAAAAAATGATTTAGTATGGTATCCTTTCCTCAGAGAGTTGCTGAAAAGTGGAATAAAATTCCTTGGGATGCTGTAATTTTTTTTAAGTATTATTTAAAATATTTATGAAGGGGTGCCTGGGGGTTCAGCCAGTTGAGCATCTGACTCTTGGTTTTAGGTTGGGTGATGATCTCAAGGTTCTGGGATCAAGCCCTGCATCAGACTATGCATTCAGTAGAGAGTCTGCTTCAAGATTCTCTCTCTCCTTCTATCTCTGCTCCTTCCCTGGCTCATGCTCTCTCTCTCAAATAAATCAGTAAAATATTTTAAATAAATAGATCGATAAATATATAAAGTATTTATGAGAAGTAGGAAAAATTATCATAATGTTGCAAGGAACTTTTCTGCAATGAATGGGAAATTGGATCACATGCCTCTTAGTTCCCTTTCATTCTAAAGTGCTGAAATTCTAAATGATTAACAGTAAATCTAGCAAGTTAATATAGAATCCATATTTTTTAATTTTTGGAGACAAATTTAGGGAATAATTTCTGTCAGCTTTGGGCTGATGAAGCAATATAATATTAGGAGTATAAGCTCTAGAACAAGACTGTCTAGATTCAAATCCAGGTGGTGTCATTTAATTCTCTTGCATAAGCTGGGCAGCTTTCTAAATTTTTCTATGCCTCAGTTTCCCCAAATATAAAATTGAGATAATAGAAACTATCTCATAGGATTGTTCTGAGGACTGAAAGGGTTGATACATGTAAACTGTGATTGTCTTATGAGTCTTCAATATATGTTAACTAGATCCTTGTCATTGAGATTTAAAGTGTACAATGAAAGAATAGGGAATACTAAATTTTAGAGAAAGAAATCAACTACTGTATATGCAAAACAATATGTCTTATAACTTCCTTTTTATACCTTACCATTTATCCTTTGTAATGCTTCAGTATGACTGAAATTTTTAGCAAAAAAGGTAGCTGAAGGAGATCCAAAAGCACAAATTTACAGTTATAAGTTAAGTCATGAAGATATAATGTACAACATGATGACTGTAGTTAATAATATTGTATTCTGTATTTGAAAGTTGCTAATCATTAAAGTCCTCACCACAAAAATAAAATATTTGTAACTACATATGTAGACCGATGTTAACTATACTTACTGTGGTAATCATTTTGCAGTATATACATATATCAAATCATTGTAAACTCAAAATTAATATAGATATATCTCAATTATATCTCAACTAAAAAATAAAAGCATACTTAATGCGATGAGAATATCTACTCATTATAATACCCTATTTAACAAAAAGAAAAAGAGAAAGAAAGGAAAGAAAGAAAGAAAGAAAGAAAGAAAGAAAGAAAGAAAGAAAGAAGGAAAGAAAGAAAGAAGAAAGAAAAAGAAAGAAAGAAAAAGAAAAGAAAAGAGAGAAAAAAAAAAGAGCAGTTAGCTGATGGTTTCAGCCTGACCAGTTTGGAGTACATGAACTATAAATTGCTATATAGTGAAGTATCATTCAGTCAAATTTGTATTACTTAGATCTACCATGGCTACCAACACCCATGCTCAGGAAATGCATTATTCAGTTTCTACTGGGGAACTTACATTTTATTTTTGGTCTTTTGAATTGCAATATACCCTGCCCTCCCCAAAACCCATACCACAACACACACCAGAGAAATCTTTATAAGAGTGGACAAAACATGCTGAATATTGACATTTCCCCTGTGGGGGAATAAATCAATGTCATCTTACTATTTGTCAAATTAGATAAGATTATGCATAATTTCCTTAGGTTAATCTATACATTTCCTTAACAAACTGAAATGTACAGATTGGCATCTCATTACTGCCTTAATATTTCCAAACCAAATAGAAACACTTTTTTCCCTCTGCACTGTTGATCATGCCATCTCAATTCTCTCCTCATTTCCTCGATGCAAAAGACCCAACTCAGATATCATGGTCTTAGCTATGCTTTTCTGGATTCCTACTTCTTCTCCACAGCTTTCATTCCTCTGCCCAATAAACCTCTTTCTTCTCTGATACATGAAGTACAACAGAGAGCATCAATTAAAAGTCACTTAGACAATGCACAAGTATCATTAGATGAAAATAGACCAACTACTAAGGGGCAGCATAACTGGCAAGAGGAGTTGGAAATCTCTCCCTAGTAGTTTTGTAGAGCCGATACTGTAGGTTGCAGTGAAAGATTTCCACAGCACAATTCTTGGTAGTCATAATGCATGCTATGGGGCTCATTCTTGCAGCATTATTCAGTTTGGGCCTATGACACCATACTAAAGCAGAGACAGCATAAAGGCCACTTACTTAGGGCCTATGACATTATTCAGTCTGGGCCTATGACACCATACTAAAGCAGAGACAGCATAAAGGCCACTTACTTAGGGTTTTTAGAAGGTATTCAGGGACACACCTCTACATCTCTCACTCAGAGACAGATTTCAGAGCATCTCAAAATAATGTTCCCTAGGTATTGTTTGTTTCCATTGGGTTTCTCTTAGATGCTGTGAGGCAAAAAATTAAAATTGTTGTCTTTGAAAGAAGTGGAGTTCAGATATTTTACATGGCCAAAGCCAAAATCAAATGCCTATGATTAAATTAGTTGCAAGCTGACCCTCATCTTTCAAAACTGACATGCCTAGCAAAGACCACATCTGGGTGTGAAGTACTCAGAAGTGAGGCATTAACCTCTGCATCCTGCCTTCAAACAGAGGAACTGACATACTCTCACCATTCTCATCCTCACCTACACACCAGGACTTTCTAGCACTTCTGAGGCCCAGGAGCTCATTCTACTTATAGTTGTGTCCTCTGCAGCAACCAGCATCATGCTTGGCATATTATGGTATAACTGTCACACAGAGATGCCTCCTGCTTCCTTCGTTTCCATCCAACTCATTACACAACTCCTGACAAAATACTGGAATGGATAAATGGTAGGCACACCCAAGATGGGTTCACCATCAACAAACTGGGCATGCATCCCATGCTGCCTCCAAACTGTCTCATAAAGAAATTACTAAAAAGAAGATGAACCAATATAGAATGTGTTGAACTTTATTTCTGTCCATTTTGAGTAATTTTGTTCAAGGAGAACTTAAAGCAGATGGTTAAAATCAAGAAAATAGACTAAACCCCTAGTTAATGAATGTCTTGGAGATGGCTCTGCATGTATTTAGTATATGTTTAACCAAGATAAGCTTGCTAAGCAATATTTATATGTGTAGCATTTTTACTTTCTCAGGGCTACCGTTTCAAACTAGTGCTTCCTCAAAGAAATTTTAAATCAGATTTCACCTCTGGTCACATTCCTGCACACTTGTACTTTCTAGTAGTTATGCAGCCTTAATCCTCTTGAAATTTTAGATCATAATTCCAAAAGTTATTAGGTTGGAAACAGCTTCTGGGCAAGTGATGTTATTCAAAAAACTTTTTTTTATACCACAAATAATAGTTGGATTATTTCTGCCTCACAGATAGTCTTGAGGTTTGATTTTTAATATAATTCTGACATGAGTGTTCCTTCCTTTTAAATAACAATACTTTCAAAACAAAAAGGGAAGATGGGGGAATAAATAAAGAAAATACAATGATTTGTTACTAAATACAAAGGTTAAAATTAGCTTTGACTTTCCTTTTCTATTCAGCTTATCCTATTTGTCTGTATTCCAATGACATTAAGTAAATACTTTGATATTTGCTATTTAAGGGTATATCAACATCTTGAGTTCTATTAAGTCTCTATAAGTGTTATTACTTTCTTAAATTGCTAGTCATGGGATGCCTGGGTGCCTCAACAGTTGGGCACCTGCCTTCGGCCCAGGGCGTGATACTGGAGTCCCAGGATCAAGTCCCAAATCAGGCTCATGGAGCCTGCTTCTCTGTCTATGTTCCTGCCTCTTTCTCTGTGTCTCTCATGAATAAATAAATAAAATATTTTTTAAAATAAAAAACAAAATTGCTAGTCATAATGTATACATTTTCTTTTTAAAAACATATTATTTACTTTTGAAAAGTTATTCCTATTCCTAAATTAAAATATTTGTTTATACTTTGTATCAGTATGGATAAAATTAAGAATAGAAAAAGTGGTTATGCACCAAAGTTCACTTATTTAGGTGTACAACTGAGATGTGCAGGTAATGGAAGAACATAGAATTCATTTTATAACACAGTTTCTTTTAATCAAAAAAGATAAGTTCATTTGAACAATCTACAAAATATATTTTACTTTATTTTAATGAATTGCCTCATCTTATGGATTGAATAGTTGCTTTTTATTGAGGTTTTCAGTTATAAAAGTGAGAACAAAGGGGGAAATGCAGGAAGACTTTAAAAATCCAACTGTAGATACATCTGCAAATTTATGGACATGAATTATGCTTACAACAATGAGGCAATTGCTTCATTAAAAAAAAGTGACTAGAAACACTAGAGCAGTCCTGGAAGAATTTAATTATGGTTTTCAAAATGTAGATTTCTTAGTAAAGAATAATGCCTATTGTCTATTATTTAAGATCTAGAACTTATTTTCGAAGGATTCTAAAAATCTTATCCCTGGGGTATTATTCTCAGTGATAGTGGGAACCAAGTAGAATTCACATAAAGGCAAAAGTTGGCACAACATGAAGAATTCCTCAATGACCTGAGACAGATAAACACTGAAGCTATGTGACCCAACCCTACCACTGAGATTTTATGAGTAAACACTGGATAAACTTGTTGGCAGTGTCATGGCATTTTATCCTAGCCTTGTAGAATTTAGTTTAATGAATTAAAAATTCTGAAAAAAATTTTTGATCCTCTTGATTTTTTCCTAATCCAAAGATCAGAACAAAGAATTTAGATATATAGCAATCTATGTATAGAGAAAATGTTCTCATTCAAAACCATGTATAAAGTACTAAGGCAATCTCTATCCAAATTCCATGGCATTTTTCACAGAAACAGAAAAACAATTCTAAAATCTGCATGGCATCACAAAAGAACCTGAATAATCAAAGCAATATGAGGACAAAGGACAAAGCTGGAGATATTATCACACTTCCTGATTTCAAACTATACTACAAAGCTACAGTAATCAAAACAGTATCATACTGGCATAAAAATAGACACATAGACCAATGGAATTGAATTGAGATCCCACAATTAAACCCCTGTATATAGGGACAACTGATATTTGACAAGGAAGCCAAAAATACTCAATGGGGAAAGGACAGTCTCTTCAATAAATGATACTAGGAAAGCTGGATAACCATAAGCGCAAGAATGAAATTGGATCCCTATCTTACAAAACTTCACAGAAATTAACATAAAATGTATAAAGACTTGAACATGAGGCCTGAAATTATAAAACTCCAGGAGGAAAACATAAGAGGAAAGCTCCTTAACATATGAATTATGACATTGATGCTTATACTTAAAAATATGTTATTTTTCCTTAAAATAAAAGCAATATAAAATATTAAAGAAAGGCAACTAACACATGCAAGTAAAAAGATGAAAATTTTTATCAGTCATATTCCTTTAATGTAAGTATAGTCTTTTCAACATCTTGCATGTTCTTCCAGAAGTTTTGTTCTATGCATGATACACTCCTCTGTGTGTGTGTGTGCATGCACCCAATCAATACATATTTCTTAAATGTCTACCATTACCCAAAGTCTGATTTCCCATGTCATTACATCCTTATTTTTTATTATATTTTAAATGAAATTAATATTCCATAACATACACACACCACAATTTTTTTTAAAGATTTTATTTCTTTGAGAGAGAGAGAGAGAGAAGCAGAGAGGGCACAAGCAGGGAGAGAGCAGGCAGTGGGAGAAGGAAAAGCAGGGTCCCTGAGGAACAGGGAGCCTAATGCAGGGCTCAATCCTAGGACCCTGGGATAATGATCTGAACCAAAGGCAGATGCTTAACCCACTGAGCCACCCAGACATCCTAAAACACCACAATTTTTTTGATAAAGAGCCAATTTTTTCATATATTGGTTGTTTTCTTTTTTAAAGGTTTTATTTGTATTTATTTGACAGAGAGAGAGAAAGCACAGCAGGGGGAGGGGCAGACAGAGAGGGAGAAGCGGACTCTGCACTGAGCAGGGAGCCTGATGCAGGGCTCTATCCCAGCACTCTGGGATCATGACCTGAGCAGAAAGCAGATGCTTAACCGACTGAGCTACCCTGGTGCCACATACTGGTTGTTTTCAATTTTGTGTTACTACAAACACTATATATAAAACATTAGCTAACTTCCTGGAAGCACAGGCATCAACATTAGAATATTTTTTTCTTTCTTTTTTTCTTTGTAAGTAGCTCTCCAACATGGGGCTTGAACTCATGACACTGAGATCAAGACCTGAGCTGAGATCAAGAGGCAGACAATTAGAGGACTGAGCCACGGAGGTGCCCCAACATTAACAGATTTTAAGGTGTACTGTGTGAAATGAATCTTTGGTGCAGGGATACAATTGACACTTCCGGTCAAGTACAGGCCTAATCTCACTGCAGTCTCTTCAGCATTGGTTATGGTGTCATTTTTTATCTTTTCTAATTTGCTAAATAAACTAAGATCTCACAATTGATTTGCACTTCTTAAATTATAAAAATCAAACATTTGATATGTTTAATCTCCAATATTAACTGAATGTTCAAATTATTTTTCTACTTTTCTATTCATTTTAAGCAGCTTAAAATATATTTTATTTACATATATTGAATATGTAAAATTGTCAATAGTTTTAATGAAAATGGCATGTTATATCATTAAGCCTTAAGTATACTGCAAAAATATTTCTCAGTTCCTCTTTGTTCATCAGTCTTACCATTTAAGATGCAAAAAAAGCTTTTATGTTTATGTGATCAATCCTAACAATATTGTTCCTTTGTGGGATTTCTGTCTTTGGTATAATCCTTAAAAATAACTTTTAACCCTCCTTCCACTTACATAAATATTCACCAACACTATCTCTTAATACTCTTATAGTGTCTTTTATTAAAAATATAAATCTTTAATCCTTCTAGAATTTATGTTGGTAATGGCATAGGAATTGATATAACTTTTTTCTAAAGAGAAGATTGTCCTTAAACTATTACTTTCACACAGATTTGAAATGTCTAAAATGACACTTGTATCAAAAAGCTTAAAGAGGAAATGATATTCCCTAATTATAGGTCAAACCTCATCTCTTTATTATGTTATGTCATGTCATATTTTAAAACACTAGTTATTCACTATAAAATGTTTAAGTCTCTAAAAGATGCCTAGATACATGCATCATCTAGGAAAATAAAAAACATCATGGTTCATAATTATTTTAAAAATTAGGAAATATTTATTACATTTTATAATGAATCTCAGCAGTTTGACTTCACTAATTTATGCAAAATGTATTTTCATTTACAGAATGTGACCGTGGGCAAGACTTCTTCCATTGAGAAGATGTATAACCTAATTATGAATAAGTTCTATGGAGACAGTTTGGTTCAAGGTTTTTTCACAAATTAAATTATTATTGTCAGAACTGCTTTGTTGCTTAGTGTTCTAAAGAAAGACACACAAATAAGCAACCACTTGCTCACATACATCATTTAAAAAATTTTTTGGTCAACAGTTCATGCATTATTTTATTTGGAAGGAAAAATTCTCTTATTTACATACAATTGCTGAATAAGAGAACAATTCTCTGTTGTTATAATTGTTAAGATATATATTATCATCTGACTTTAAAAAGTAATAAACTCTAATCTTCCTATAACTTTTGAATGATTCTCATTCATCATTCTTTATCAATCAAGAAGTGGAGAGCCATAGCCAAAGGAATTATAGGAATTATACATAGACCATTATTTTCTACCAGGCTAGTGTTTTAGGCTGTTTCAAGTACATCAACATTAGCTACTCAAATAGCAATATCTTGTTCCAAGACCAGTACAATGGAGTATCTCTACGTGACTGCATTATATTACTTAAATTGATGTACATTTTGAAATGAACTCTGCAATTCAAATTGTGCTAATAAAATTCCTCCAGTGCATATGTACATATATTTGAAACACCCAGAAAATAAGCTTAATAACTTTATGCAAAGCTATTCAGATGGATATTAGATATTTGTAAGTAGAACATGAGGATGATCAAGTATAATCAGACATTTAAACAAATAATTTTGAGTCAAGGAAAAAATTATAAAACTACAGTACCATTAGATTTAAATAGGCTATTACCATGCTTTTCATGTGTTTTTACTTATGACATTTCATTAACTTGAGGAACCTAAACCCAAAGTTTATCAAAATGGAGACAGCATATCAAAGGTGCAACAATGAGATATGATCTATAATGATGTGTAAAGTGTTATGGAAAAGAATGAGACATAGAAATGTGATGCTGTTCAGGAAATATATAATCACATAATGAGTTATTAATTAATAAACAAGGATTTCAAATCAAAGACCAGCATTGAACCAGTTCTACCATAAGGTACTATCAAACTGTGGATGAGGTTATAGAGCATGGACAGTTAGTTGTGCAAGTTATAGCAGTATCATAAGCCCTGTATTCATATGACTACGAAAATCTGCCTTCTTCTTCTTTTTTAAATAATAACCAGTGTTTTTATTTCAGAGGGTCATTGGATTTTCCTATGGCCTTTCAGTCTTCTTAATTACTATGTGTTTGGAGTAATGCACATTTTTATCCACAGGTGGCAGACCTTTTCAAAATCAACTTCAATCACATTCAGCATTTTGTTTTGGTGGTGGCTTTTTGTTGTTGTTGTTTTTTCCCCTTAAACTGCCACCTACATTAAAATGTAAGAGTGTGCTGCTCAGAGTTCTCATTAATGTTGTACAATTTAGATGATAGATTTGTCAACAAAGTGGCTCATTCTCAAAGGCCAGTGAACCCTGTCGGGATAAATGCCTTAAAAATTGTATATTGCAGAGTAATCTTTAATTATAAAGAACTCACTTGACAATTTGCAATATATTGGGATTATTTTCCTTTTTCAAGCAATAAAGAGTTTTACTATCTAGATTAGGGTGACTGAGGGAAAAAAGTGATTGGATTTGATAAATAGTTAAAGCAAAGAGCTTGCTTATTTGCAAGTAAAAGAGAAAGGTGACTAAAAGGCACGTACAAATAACATTAGGATCACAAATTATTAACTAACTAAATGGTTAAAGCAAATAACTGTAAATGCAGTGACATTTTAAAATAATGTTAATACAGAAAAGAGATAAGCAAAACAAAAATAATTGCCATCAATGGTATAACTAACTACTATCCTCAATTTACCTCTGCAAAATCTTCGATTCACAATACCTATGTAAAGTGTTTGTTTTTCTTGTGTCACTTTTAGTTAATGGAATATAAAATCTGATATTCAATGAAGCCTTTTATGGGGGGTATTGTTGATATGTGCAAAAGGATATTTTAACATTACAATGTATGTTAAAATATATATAAATAAAGGAATGATAATTTTATAGTTTGAAAACATTTTGCTTCTATGC
Organism: Vulpes vulpes; assembly: GCF_048418805.1. Lineage (NCBI taxonomy): Eukaryota > Metazoa > Chordata > Mammalia > Carnivora > Canidae > Vulpes > Vulpes vulpes. Next base: position 22,518,466 of record NC_132787.1, on the reverse strand, counting down.
AATCTAATGGTAATATCTTAATCCTTTATTACATTTCTTGGAACAAGTACTAGAAAGAATGAATGCTTATTTTACTATCCCATTATTCTTCATTTCCAATTCTTTACAAGCATCTTAAATGATTTTACCAAATGTTCAAAGGTGTATCAGTTTGCAACCGTATTCTTCCCTCCTAAAATATAATACACCGCTAAAGAAATAACTAAAACCTATCAAAACTATTTGCTGTATTATTTTAACACTTAATTATTATGAGTAAATGCACATAATATTTAGTAGTAAAGTAAAGTAGTAAAGTAAGCACACACCTATGTAACCACCACATAGGACATTATTGGCACTCTCCCATAATCAGAAGTTCTCCCTCAGCAAAATACTTCCTCCCTCAGCTCAGCCTCTTTTGTTAGCCTTAGAGATTAAGACTCCCCTGGCTCTTGTAGTAGTATTTCTTTGCTTTTCAATATTTTATTCTGTGATTATTCTATACATTTCTATCTTGATAATTATGTCCAATGTTTGGAAACACAAATATTTCTCGTGTGAACACTCTTATACATGTCTTCTAAAACACATACGGGCATAATTCTCTGGGACATATATACCTAGGATTCCTCGCTTGAGCAGGGGATATAAATTTCAACTTTATTACGTATTGTACCCAAAAGTGGTTGCTCCAATTGATAGCTCAACAAGCACTATATAAACAGCTGTTGTTCTGCACCCTTGCCAATGCTTTGACCTGCTAGCCATTTTTGTTTATCCTGTTTTGAAGCACATGTAGTGGGATCTTATTATAAGTTTAATCTAGTATTTCCTTGAATACTACTGATAAACACTTTCTAGTATTGGACATTTGGACATACTATTATCCACTGGGATCTCTTCTTCTGACCAATTTTCTATTGGATTTTTACATCGATTTATAGTTTTTAAAAATCTATTCTGGATACTATCTTTGTCAATCATGTTCTGCAAATTTATTCTACTACTCCATTCCTTTTTTTTTTTCTCTCTTTTTATGGTGCTTTCTGATAAACAACAAAATCATGTAGCCCCTAATGTAAATGATGAACTCTGGGCAATAATGATGTTGCCAATTATAAACTGTAAAAAATATGATGCTGGTAGGATATGTTAATAAAGGAGGCTATGCACGTGTTGGGGAGTGCCAGGTGGTATATGAAAAAGTTCTGTTCTGTTTACTTTTACTACTCTGACCCTAAAACTGCTCTGAAAAATAAAGTCTATTTTAAAATAATATACGATGTGTGCTTTCTTCATTTAAGAGATCTTTCTCTACTCTCAAATCATAAAGTTATTTTCTTAGATTTTCTTAGATTCTTTTTGCCTCTTACATCTAGACTTTGACCAACTGAAATTGACTTTTGTATGTGGTGTGAGGTAAATTTCATTTTTTCCATGGATAATCAATTTTCCCAGTACCATATATTAAAAAGTCCATTATTTTTCTATAGCTTTAAAGCACCTTTATTGGGACATCTGGGTGGCTCAGCGGTTGAGCATCTGCCTTTGGCTCAAGGCATGATTCTGGAGTCCCAGGATGGAGTCCTGCATCAGGCTCCCTGCATGGAGCCTCCTTCTCCCTCTGCCTGTGTCTGTGCCTCTCTCTGTGTGTCTCTCATGAGTAAATAAATAAAAATCTTTAAAAAATAAAAACAATATAAAAAGCACCTTTATTTAAAAAAAGCACCTTTATTATAAATAAAGTACCCATGGATGCAAGAGTCTATTTCTGAGTTCTCTAGTCTCTTATTTGCATACTTGCCTACCTCTGTCACAATATCACTTCTCAGTAACAGTTTTATAATATCAGCAGGGCAAGTACTCCTACCCATTCCTTCTTTTCCAAGAGTGTCTTAACTACTTGTCTTGCTCACTAGAATCAGCTTGTCACATTCCCCCGCCACACACACACACATACACACACACACACACACACACACACTCACACTCACACACATTCTCTTAAAAACCATCCAAATAAATAACATAGAAATAAAGACAAGGCAATCAGGTGGCATTTTCTTTGTGATTACACTGTATTTACAAATCAATTGGGTGGTGGGGAAAGCAGAAAAAATAAATCAATTTGGCAGTAAGGGGTAGCTCTGTAACACTGGGTCTTTTAATCCATGAACATCATTTATTTCAGCATTGAAAATATCTCTTAAAATTTCACAATTTTTAGGACACCTGAGTGGCTCAGTAGTTGAGCATCTGCCTTTGGCTCAGGGCATGATCTCTGGATCTGGGATTGAGTCCCACATCAGGCTTCCTGTGAGGAGCCTGCTTCTCCTTCTGCCTATGTTTCTGCCTCTCTCTGTGTGTCTCTCATGAATAAATAAATAAATAAATAATCTTTTTTTTTTTTTTTTTAGTTTTACAATTTTCCCCATAAAGATACTACATTTCCACTTGGGTGGCTCAGTAGGTTAAATTCAGATCATGAACCCAGGGTCCTGGGACTATGCCCCACAGTGGGCACCTTGCTAGGCAAGAAGAGCTTGCTTCTCCCTCTCCATCTGCCCCTTCCTGCCCCAGACCTGTGCTTGCTCTCCCTCTCCCAAATAAATAAATAAAATCCTAAAAATAAAAAAATGAAAAATAAGTAAAAAGTGATGCTGGTATGTAGAAATACAGTTCATTTCTGTATATTGCATTGTATGCATCAAACTTGCTAATCAGTCTTTTTAATTCATTTTATCTGCCAATATGACAGTTGGTTGTTTCTTTTCCAATAATAACTCTATTTCTTTATCCTGCCTTACTACATTGGCTAGCATCACCAGAAAAAATGCTAAATAGGCATAGTGATAGAAAATATCCATGTCTTGTTCTTGATCACAAAAGGAAAACGTCCAATTTTTACTCTAATAAACTCTAATAAACTTTTATTTGCTATAGGTATTTTAGATCATATTAAGGAAATGCTTTCTTATTTTTAGCTTTCTAAAAAATTCTTAAAAATCAGAAATCGATGTTGAATGTCATTAAATGTTTTCTGTATTAACTGAAATGATCATATGATACTTTTCTTTAATCTGTATTACCTAGATTGATTTTTTTTTACATGTTAACATACCTAGAATTTCTGTAATAAACCAACTTGGTCATAACTAATCTTTTTTATATATTGCTGAATTTGGCTTGGTAACATTTGGTTGATGGTTTTTCCATTTATATTCATGAGAAGAATTTGCCTATAAATGTACTTTTTCATATCATACTTGTCAAGTTTGATATCAAGGTTACATGATCTTTATAAAGTAAGTTTGGAAATATCACTTCTATTTTATGAAAAAAACTTATGTAAAATTAGACTTGTCTCTTCCTTGAATTTGTCTGTGAAGCCACTTGGGTCTGGAATTTTTTGTAGGAAGATTTTTGATTACTAACTTAATGTGCCTTAATTGCTATAGAACTATTCAGGTTCTCCATTTCCTTCTGAGTAAATTTTGCTACATTTTATTTTCCAGGAATTTGATCAATTCTTGGAATTGAAATTGATCTAATTCTTCATAATTACCAATGTAAAGTTGATAACATGAAGTTTACAATATTCATTATTGTCTGTTTAATATTTACACAACTTTTATGATGATTCCTTTGTCAATCCTGATGTTGGTTATTTACCCTTTATCACTTGTTCTCTAGATTGGTCTCATGAGAGGACTGGAAAATTTATTCGTCTTTTGCAACTATCAATTTCTGGCTTTCTTGGCCCTCTTCATATGACTATTTCCCACTTTGTTAATTTTGCTCTTGCTTTAATTAACTTCTTATTTTTATTAGTTTGAGTTTTTTTACTTTTTTGAGATGCCTCCTTATTTTCAATCTTTCTTTTTCCTAGTACATTTATTAAAATATGATTTTCACAGTAAGCATTTCTTACAGGCATTCTATAATTGTCACATGTAAGAAGTTCAATTTGTTTTTTAAAATATTTAAAATTACTACTGTGATTTCTTTGGAATCTTGAAACTTATTTCCAGCCATATATTTTTACATTTATGTGCAACTTGATTTCTAGTGAAATTGGTACGATTCCAATTTTTTGAAAATGGTCAAGACCTATTTTATGACATAGCGTATAGTCAAATTTTGTAATTTTTCCATGCATTCTTCAAAATAACATGTTTTGCAGTTATATGCAAGGTTCTGTATATGCCTATGAGGTCAAATTTAAGCTGGTCTTTCAACTCTTTATCCTAACTGATTTTTTTCTGTCTACTTTATTCCAACAATTACTAAAAGGAGTGGGTTAAAATGCTATTGTGGGTTTGCTTATTTCTCCTTGCTGTTCTAACAATTTGACCTTAATGTATTTTGAGATTATGTTATCATGACATTTAGATTTTAAATTATTTTATCTTCCTATTGAATTGAAACTTCAGTAATTTACAAAGTCATTCTATCTTTAACAATGGTTGGGGCTTTAAAGTCTATTTTCTTTAATCAGTGTAGTTACACCAGTGCCCATGTGATAAATATTTGCAGGGCATAGTGTCTTCTTTTTTTTATAATAAATTTATTTTTTATTGGTGTTCAATTTACCAACATATAGAATAACACCCAGTGCTCATCCCATCAAGTGCCCCCCTCAGTGCCCGTCACCCATTCACCCCCTGGCATAGTGTCTTCTATTATTATTTACATTTTACATATGAGGAATGAGTGGTTAAGGAATATCCCCAACAGTACACAGCCATAAGTGGTACAAACAGGAACAATTCAAACAATGTGTCTCTAAAGTCTATGCCTCTCAACATTATAATTCTCTTATAAATTCCAAAGAGTAAAAGTCAGCTTAGGTTCAGGGGGGAAAATGTTCTCACTCTAATTTCTGCAAAGAATTTCTGATGAATTGCTCTCTGATTTGATTTTTCACTTAGCTTTCAGTTAAATTCTAACTCCTTTAATATATATATTTTTAAGATTTTATTTATTTATTCAGGAGAAACAGAGAGAGAGGCAGAGACATAGGCAGAGGGAGAAGCAGGCTTCCTGTAGGAAGCCCAATGTGGGACTTGATCTGAAAACTCCAGAATCACGTCCTGAGCCAAAGGCAGATGCTCAACCACTGAGCCACCCAGGTGCACCTCCTTTAATATTTTGAACATAATACTTTTTAAAATCCTTTAACACACAAAAAAGGAAACATTCTTAATCCAGAACTACAATACTCAACCTCTTTCACTCACACATAAAAGAAGTCTTTAATGTTTTGCTCTTTGCCTTTTTGAAATAGGCATGATTACCAACAACTTTCATGTGTTTGTCCCATGCCATTGAACCCAGTATCTCACTCTGCCCTAACCTAAAAGAGGAAACTGGTTGCAATGTGGTCAAGATTTCTGAGTGATTGTGTGGCCCTACTGAGAAGAAAAGCTTATTGCAACCTGATATCAGGAAAAAATAAAAAATGTTGGGTGCTAACCTTATTCATTTCTCCTTGAATAGACATATTTAGTATTTTTAACAGGAACACTAAACAACTTAGGTAAGCCTTTTGGAATCCCATACATCTTATATTTTCAAATTTTAGTATTAAATCATACTCATTATTTGAAAAATTGTGTAAACTGGGAAGAAAATCAAAACTGCTCATGATTTCATGATCTACGGCTAATAATATTTGATGTACTACTTTCACGTATTTTTTCTGTTAATTTTTATGTATTTATAACATATGTATAAGTGAGTGTCCGAGTGTGCATGTACATATGTACACACATAAATTTAGAGACACAATATATCTTCAGTATGTATTGTTTATGCATAATTTCATGTGAGTTTAAAATTTCTTTAAAAATATTTTATTGACTGTATAATACAAATGCAGTCAAATTTATTCAACTACTGCTCCACTGCTGGACAATTTAGTCAAATTCAAATTCTTTCCATTATAAATATATGAAAACGAATAAATATAATTATATAAATTTTGTCTCTTCGTTTCATTACATTAGATTCCTGGAAGTAAAACTGCCAAATACTATTAATTGGGCCCTAGTATCTATTCTCTAATTATTCTACCATTATAACTTCCCTAGATTTATCTTTCAGAATAAAAACTATGGTTTAAGCTTTTCTTTAAGTATGATATTGCTGTATGACTATGTTCTAGCCAATGGAATGTTAAATGGAAGGGGAGTGAACACCTTTCAGAAGATTTTCTTATAGGGAGGGAGCATGATCTTCTCCTATTCCCTTCCTGTTGCTAGCACATGGACATGATGTCTGGAATACCAATTCTGGATATTCTAAAACACTAGGTAAGTTTCATATTCAGAGTAACAGAACAAGAGGTGAAGGATCTGGGTCCTAGATGACCATGGAACCACCCAACAAGCTCTAAGCTGGCTACACAGATTTCACAAAAAGAAAATACAAATTTCCATCTATTTAAAAAACTATTTTGGATTACTTGTAACCAAATGTTTTCTAAACTGGTGGGGTAGAAATGTTGCATAGAGTGCTTTGTTAACATTTAGGGTTAATACCAGAGATGGCCAAATCATTTCCTGGAAAGTTGAACAAATATAACCCTTTCCAACAGTTATTGAAAGCCTATCTCCCCACACTTTTATTAAAACATTATCATTCCGGGCAACCCGGATGGCTCAGCAGTTTAGTGACCCCTTCAGCCCAGGGCTTGATCCTGGAGTCCCGGGATCGAGTCCCACATCAGGCTTCCTGCATGGAGCCTGTTTCTCCCTCTGCCTGTACCTCTGCCTCTCTCTCTCTCTCTCTCTGTCCCTCATGAATAAATAAATATTTTGTAAAAATTATCAAAAAAAAGGTTTTGTAAAAATTTTTAAAAATTATCATTCCAAACCACTTTTTACTGGTTAGATACTAAGTAAGCCATAACCATGCATTTCTTTTATTAGTGCATTGTATTAGAATTGCATTCCACATTAACTATTTGTTCTTATATTTTATCTTTCTAAATTAAGATGTTAGTGCCTTCTGAGAACAACTCATTACATGTGATGTTGGCCAAACTTATTAGAAGTAGCCCAGATTTACATTTGCCTTTTAATTATATTGATATTGGTGTTTTCACTTGTAAAGCTACAGAAGTTTCATATTTGCAATAATCCATTTGTTACTTATTCCACTTCTGTTAGCATAAAAATCCATTACTCACTAGGCTTTCTTCCATATTATATCATTTCATTTGTCTGACATATATGAAGTCCTATTTATAAATCCTTTAAGAACATAATTTAGGTTTTAAAAATTAATTTTTAAATAAGATAACTATGATTGATTCTAAAGGTTTTCACCAATGAACTTGAAGTTTCAGATACGTAAGTCATAAGCTCTTAAGAGTGAATTAGTGGGGGCAGCCCAGGTGGCTCAGCGATTTAGTGCCACCTTCAGCCCAGGGCTTGATCCTGGAGTCCAGGGATCAAGTCCCACATCAGGCTCCCTGCATGGAGCCTGCTTCTCCCTTTGCCTGTGTCTCTGCCTCTCCCTCTCTCTGTCTTTCATGAATAAATAAAATCTTTTGTTTTTTAAAGAGTGAATTAGTGAATAAATAAGTTTTAGTTCACAATGCAAAAGACCGTGTTTCTAGAATTCCTTTTAAGAATAAACAGAAAGAATTCCTTTTCCATCTTATTAGTGACAAACTTCTAAACAAAAAATCCCTTAGCTCGAATCTTTCTGCTGTCACCCACATGATAGTTAGTCAGTCATTGGAATATAAAAGGATTTTCAAGACTAGGTCTGTGGTCAAACTTTCAGTTCCTGTTCCCAGAGTATAACTTTTTTGAAAAGACAAATAAGCATTTCATAAATGCACTGACAAATGTCCACTAAATATTTCTGCTAATATTCCTGGAAAATATCTGTTTTGCTTGAGTAAAACTGCATTTTTTATGTGTTTACAAAAACATACTCTAGGGTACTTGATAGCCTATGGAAGTTTTTGTAAAATGAGTGACCTACCCTTTGTGACCCAAAATAGTTCTTTTACAACAACTAAAAAGTAGGAACAAATGTTTTTAAAAACACTTTTTAATGGAGAAAAAAAGCTTTTGCAACTTCAAGAAAAGTGTATCTCATTAAGAAAATGAAAATAAAAGAAATGTTGCTATCATCTGCCAGTTTAGAGACATTACCTTCATAATGAGTTTCCAAATTATAATTACAAATCCAGTTGTCACTTGAATATAAAAGACTATGTACTAGTTTTATATGCATGTCATATATTTTACTTATAAATTAAAAATAAGAGAAAGTACTTAAATTTTCATTTTTGTAAAACAGCAAATGTAGTATTCAATTTTTCAAAGATGTGTATTTATGTATTTTATAAATATACCTTTTTCCTACCCAGTGCAGTGCCCAAATTCTCTGTTCAGCTTTCAGAATCTTGTAAACAGATTCACACAGGAATTGTGTCATCAGCAAGAGGAGTGCTAAAAAAAACCAAAAGTAGACCATTAACAGTGCATTGTTCCATTTTAGTAAATGTATCAACATAGAACTTTTGGAAGCAGATTTCCAAAGTTTCTTTCCAAGGTTTTCAAAATAAATTTCAATATGTAAATTTACATACATGTATAAAAATATATCTAAATATAATAGTTATTTTATGGGAAAAAAGCATTAATTTGACACTGTTTAATGCTACCAGAATTAATCTAAAAACGTATATGCATATAAATTATGTTATGTGCCTATATACCTATATATTAGTCCCCTCAAGAAGTTGTTCTTTTTATCTATTTTTCATGTAAACATCCTGTGGATGCTCTAGGACAGGCAACATTAAGATAAATTCTTAGTGCTTGGAATGATTTATGAGAGATCTTCAGGTATCCTCAGAGGTCCTTCCCTTGGTTGCATTCAAACGTATGACAGCAATGGTCAGCACGGTAACTGCTTAGTGGGAGTCATTCAGCTATCTCTACATTCACATTTCTTTCTATATATCTCTACGACTGTGCTGACTATTTCAACTTCAGATATACTGTTCTTGCCACTTACATGAGTGAATATAGCTCTGGCTTTGTTACCCATTTTCCCAGGCTAGACAAAAATGGTCTCTGCTACTCAGCTGAAATTCCCAAGAATTATACTGCTGAAAGCAGGGAATCCATATATGGTGGTGTACCCACAGCCTTGGTCCCAGTTCAGTCTCTTCAGTAATTCAGGAAGAGCTGAGTAATGCTTCAGTGTTCATTCTTACAATGCCGTAGATTATTCAGTTTTGATGACAAGATTTACAGCATTTGAATAGTTTTATTACCCTATGATATCTATCTGGAGCATGATGGGTAGGCAAGATTTAACTTCATTCCAGTATCAGAAATTTGCTAATAAACACAGAAATCCAAAAGGTACCACATTGATGAAGACTCCACATTATTGGGACACCTGGGTGACTCAGTCGGTTATGCCTCTGACTCTTGATTTCAGCTCAGGACAGGACCTCAGGGTCCTGCAGGGGACTGTTTGCTCAACAAGAAGCCTGCTTGAGATTCTCTCTCTCTCTCTCTCTCTCTCTCTCTCCCTATGCCACACCCCATTCTTTTTCTCTCTCAATCTCAAAAAAAAAAAGACTATGTCATTTTATTAGTTTGCTAGTTATTCCACTGGAGAGTATTCCAAAATGAGAAAAGTTATTAAAAATTTTGAACATCAGAAATTACACTGCTGCAGTAAAATTAAAGGTTGTTTACACATAGTCCACTAATTTAAAAAAACTACTTTTCATTAAAAATATTACTAAAAAACCCCAAGCTCTACTTTTTTTCAATTAAGTGAAATGTCACATCTGACCAAATAAAGAAACTACACAGAATTTACTTAAAAACGAAACATATTTTGCATATCCTGTATGTTGGCAACACAGAAATATACAGGTGGTAATTTCACCCACAAGAGGGAGCCTGTATTTTTACATTTTTGTCACAGAACTTGAAAAACTTGAATTAAAATATAAAATTCTAAAACTGTTTGTTGATATCATATTCTCTATGTCAGGTCAATTTTTGAGAAAGCCAAACTTTAGTCAGCATAATTTTATTCAACCATAACATGTCAGTTTGTCAGACGATAAAAATATAATTAGAATTTTAAAAAATTTCCTTCCTCTATTATATATATTTTTTCATATATAAGAAGGAAAATGTAACTGCCAAAGCAGCCTAAGAGAAAACTCCTTTTAGGTGGTAGTAACAGTAGTTGGGATAAATTGACTAGAATTATTATGAGTGCTCTGTACATAGAAGTGGAATGATATTTCAGTCATCCTTTTATCAGAAAAGATGCCTGTGTAAACCAATAATTTTCTATGCATTTGTAGAACAGGAAATACCCTATTTAAAAAATTACTGTGATGGCCATTCTCACTAATACTACTTAAAACTTGCCTAAGAAAGGATATAACTGGCATGGCACCACAATGAGCTCTCCTTTCTTAGAGTTGGGAATAAAAATTGTTCCTTAAAAAAAAGTAAGCTTGATCCCTTCATATTCTATAAGCTCCCTAAACAGTATATCAAATTTCTAAAACTTTCTAAATAAATATGCTCTAGGTTTTATAAAAATAAAGTATATTCATCAACTTAAAAACTACCTTATAAAAAAAAAAAAAAAAAAAACTACCTTATAAAAACAAATTGGGGCAACTCTTACCAACCCAGAGTGATCTGTTCTATCACATTCAGAGGCAGTAATAAACCAGCTGAAATTTGTTTTGTGATCCTTTACAAAGTGCAAGGAAGACAGATGACAAACTGTCCCTCTCCCCACCCCCCCCAGTCCTTCTCAGCTACTCCACCATGTTAAATAACAGGGGCAGGGAGTCGAAGAAGAAAGGGTTAATCACTGCTGCTGTGCTTCCTTCTGGAAGTCCAACCTACCCATTAAATCATTGTTTTTTCTCCCACTAGGGATTGTGAATCTAATGGACCTAAAATCAATACCTTATAAATGACATAAAAAATATATTCATTTTATGGACTAATGTACCCTAGTGTCTGAATCCTATTTACACCCTCTACTTTAAAAAGGAACAACAGACCCATTTCTGCCAGTAAAAGGTTACTCAGTCACTCTGGTGACATGCTGCAGAATGCACTGTCATAGTAAAGTGCAGCAGGAGGGAAAGATTGGTGGCTGCAAACCTGCTATCGTAGAAACTTTAAACCTGGTGAGGCGTGCTTGTGTTAAGAAACACAATGAGTGGGACTCCTGGGTGCCTCAGTAGTTGAGCATCTGCCTTAGGCTCAGGGCCTGATCCAGGGTCCGGGATCTAGTCCTGCATCAGGCTCCCTGAAAAGAGCCTGCTTCTCCCTCTGTCAGTGCCTCTGCCTCTCTCTCTGTGTCTCTCATGAGTAAGTAAATAAAATCTTAGGAAAGAAAGAAAAGAAAGAAAAGAAAGAAAGAAAGAAAGAAAGAAAGAAAGAAAGAAAGAAAGAAGAAAGAAAGAAGAGAGAAAGAAAGAAAGAGAGAAAGAAAGAAAGAAAGAAAGAAAGAAAGAAAGAAAGAAAGAAGAGAGAAAGAAAGAAAGAAAGAAAGAAAGAAAGAAAGAAAGAAAGAAAGAAAGAAAGAAACACAATAAGGGAGGAGCATGCAGGTAGCTCGCCATGTTCCATGGTGAGTTTGTAGGTCTGTTCCATTATCATGTTTCATAACTTACATAAAATTTTGAGTGCATCAAACATTATATAATATTGAAAAAACACTTATCCATTTAATAGTGAATTCTATAATGACTGAAAAAACCTGGATAAAAAATCCTGTAAGGCAGAAATGCTCATTATATGCCAAAGAGGTATTAGCCAAGTAAACATAGTTTGAGATTACACCACATTAAACCATAGTCATAGACCAGCTCTGGTGAGACTGAGGGCATTTCCTCTATCAGATGCAGTAGGAAAACAACCAAAGAAGGTACATGACTATCTGTTGTTGTTTTTTTATATATATTAAGAAAACATATATATATATATACTGATGAGAAGGTTTTATATTTACAGAATAGTCTTTAATCCAAAGGACCCACATGTTTGATTCAAATACCCTTCTTAGCATTTACAAAGTATCATGTTCAGCTTAACAACAAAAAGCCCTCAATTTACAATTAGTAACTTTATTTTGAGATATCTTCTTCTATTTTTAATATTTTTAAGATATCAAATATAGAGCAACCCTGAAAAATTCAAAAATACCTGCAGTGCAAAGATAATAGTATGGCTGAAATTAAAAAGAAAAAAGAAAGCTAAAGACTAAAGGAATATCTATTTTCCTGAAAAAAACATCATTTGACTTCCTCTTTGTTTCAATGGGGGTACAAAACGAAATAGAGAATAATGAACAGGAAAAGCAACTTCAAAACAGATACTTTTTGAGATAATTCTAGCAACAGGTCAGCCTGAGTTCCCTGTTCAGTTTACTGGCTTAAAATCCATATAGTTATAAAATTACAGATTGAATTTTTAAAAAAAAAAAAAATTGTTGTTCTTTATTCCAATTGCCAACCAGAGCCATTTATCCCCTATTAGATAAAGTATAATAGACTCTACCGAAAGGGTCATTGGCCTTCCATTTAATGATATTGCCAGCCCCAATCTGCATTTTCCCGGCAATGTCCCTCAACACAGAATAAATGGCTGATCTCTTCACAATAACAGCTGATTTCTATTTATTAAGCTAAAAAGGTCACCATTTTCTACGGCTGGGCCGCCCTGCACTATTGATAATTTTATGCATAAACAAATGGCAAATTTGTGCCACATAAATATGCATTAGCAATTACTTTTTCCTCGGGCAACGCTCACCGCATGCAAATGTGTACCTCGAAGGGCCTGGTAGCTTTTGTTTTAGCTCTTGAACAGTGAAACAAAAGAGCACAATAAACAATTTTAAAATTGCCAATCAATAAGCAATGCAAATGCAAAGGTAAATGGCAAGAAACTTGCTTAGAAACAACAAAACAAAAAGTGAGGTGGAGGGGGTTGGTGGAAGGATTTTCTTTTTTATATTATTTCATTTCTTTCCCCTTCATAATGAAAAGGCTAAAGTACTCTTGACACAGAACAGCTAGCAAAGCTGGTGCTAAAGCAGATGCCAGATGGGGAAAGTGGAAAATATACACATGTTGAGTAAACACACACATATACACATACACCCCAAAAGGGGGTATGGGAAAAACTGTTCTGATGTGGTTTCAAATGTATCACTTATTCAAATTTCTGATTTTTCAATTTCAGATATAAAGAGAATTTTAAAACTGGGAAGAGCTACAGAGATACATAACCAAATCTTAATTCCGCTGCACTGTGCTAAACTGTTTCCTAATAGCATCTTCCTCAGACAAAGGGAATACACATGATCAATAAGTAGGATTTTTTAGGAACACGAGGAAAAGGAGTAAATGAAGAATATATAAACAAGAGATCAAAACAATTACATGTCCAGATGTTTAGGATTAAAAAAAAAAACCTATCTCAGAATAATTCAAGAATAGCATCATAGCATCAGTAAAGAGAGAGATAAGGGGCTAATAAGGTAAGAGGTGACAAGTGTAAGAAAGACAAAGAAGAGAAATAAGTATTACCTAATTTGAGTATGAAAACAAATGATAAGTTGAAAAATGTTGGTATTTTTTAAATAAAAAATGACCTTTAATAAGTATTTTTTAAAGTGCTATCATGCATGCACTGTTCTAAATGCTTTACACACTTGGATCCACTACATTTCATCTTCACAGAAACCTCTCTAGGTTGGTACATTCCATAGCACAGAGAAACAGAAAGTTTAAAAACTGTGACTGATTACTTAAGTCAGTGCTAGATCTGGGCTCTGACCCAGTCTGAGGCCAACACCTGCAAGCTTCACTACTGCTTAAGACTGCTATCCATTCCTTAAAAACCCATCCATTTTAACCTGATTGGAAAATTGCTTTCTCAATATATAGATGGCTTTGCTTTGTATGATTAAGTTGAATTGTATTTTAAAAATTTAAAATGGGGACTCATGTAAGTTTCTTCATCCTAGTTGTTAAAATACCTCAGCTTCTGTAAAATACACAATTTGTATGTTAGTATGAAGGCACATTAATACATGTACACTGAGATCATGCTATCATCTTAATCATTTGGGAACAGAAGCACATTTTCTGATCCCCACCTTGATCTTTATATAATTAAAGGTTTCACTATTACACAAAGGATTAACAAGTATTATTAAGAAACTGTTAAAGATAAATAAATATTCTTGGTCTAAATGCAAATTGGCAAACCTGAACATCTAAAGTTAGCATGTAGCTCTGTCCTGCTCAGAACCAAGATATTCTTCAGGGGGGCCTCTTAGAATCCTGATATAGATACTAAAAGTCAAAATTCTTTAGAGAAGACCATGAAACTTCTCTTGGCAATATTTTCCCCCTGATAGTATCAGAGTTGGAAGATCAGGCCTATTGTTAGCACATCAGTGCCTTTGTGTAAGTAAGAAATAGATGCCCCCTTAGGTAGGCCATTCAGAAAATGTATTACCTACATACCCATACAGCATGCTCTGAAAGAGACTTTATAGTTTTATTGGTTAGAAAAATATTATTTCTAGTATTAAAACCCCACCTTCTTTAGAGATTTTTGAGACCCAAATATCCCTTATTAGTACAAAATCAGTAGTGATAATACAGATAGATTCCCATTTTGTTTTGTTTTGTTTTAGTTTTCCATCTTCATGGCTGGATGTGTAAAAACTTGAGTATGGTTTTTCTTATTATCAACTAAATGCAATAAATGTGTGCCAATGATCATTACTATGTAATAGGCCAAAGTTTTAATTATCATCATCCCTTGTCCCATTCCTTACTCTCTCTGCAGGGTAGAGATTTCAACTGGTATGTTATATGGACATCAAGCTCAATGTGGCAGAGGCTGGGCCAAATAATCTGTGTGTCCCAATCCCCCTTTTATAGCAACCAAAATAGGTTTAGATAAAGGATACCTTTGAGGGGTTTAGAAAATCAAAGTGAGCCACAGGAAGTTCTAGGTAGGATTCTGTATGGATGGCAGGAGGAAAGTCACTGCCTCATCTGTTCTGAGTGAGAGTCTGCTGGTCTCTTTGCTTTATATCCTTTCTTTGCCTGTCTCCTGCCCTGATGATCTTGACATGGACTAACCTCAGTAGGACAAGTTTCCCAGACACCCCTGGCAATTGGCATCCAGGTGAGTTCAGCCCCTGGAGGAGAATGGAACATGATGTAAGGGGTTTTGGGGTGGGGAGCAGGGGACACAACAGTGTGCATGTGCATGTGTGTGCTAGTATGTGTGTATACATGAACTAATGTGCCTGGGGTCTCTCTCTCTCTCCATTCACTTCCTGAAAAACATTTTATTATAGACAATTACATATTCAAAACAGAGACATGAGGAAAACAAACCCTCATCAACCATCTTCAACACCTACCAACTTTCTGCTATTTGAAGTTCTTCCCCTCTTCCTCTGCTTTACCAGGTATCTTGGGCTGCAGTCCCATCTCTACCTGGTTCCACGTCCTGTCAGACAGGTCCCCATTGTTTCAGCCTCCATCCAGCAACCCTGGTAACCCAGTCTTCTGTCTCTGTGCCTAGTATAAGGGTGGTAGTAACTTCCTGTTGAACTCCAGGTTGCTTTTACAGTTTATCACCATAAATGTGTAACAATTTTTCAACATTACGCGCCCCTTTTAAAAATAATCTCTGTGGTTTCTATCTTTTTGCTCAGACCCTGACCATAGAGAGTATTGATTTTATTTTACTTTTTATCACCTACTGTTAGAACCACTATTTACCCTTTATTCATAGGGCCCTTGAAGCAGGTCAAAGCCACCTGAAGTATAGGACCACTGCAATAGCATGCTGGTCCAATATTTGCCATGCCGGAAGTATGGCCCAGGATATGTAATATTCAAAATGTATTCATGTAACAAACTAGCTATTCATATCCCATATCTTCTGCCAATTACTTATTGATATCCTGTTCCTTTATTGATTTGGCTGAATCTATGGGCCAGTGAAAGCAACAGACACCTGCTATTGCTCCTAGATATGCTACCCACTGCCTGACATCATGGGAATCTGCCTAGGCTATTTTAAGGAGGTAGCTCAATCTGTCATGAAAATACAGTTTTCCAATGGTAGATAGCAGAGACTAGTTAACCAAGTTTATGTCTTAGATAAGACATGTTTAACATACAGGCATTTGTTTATTCATAACAAAACATGACCTTCTGATGTTAGGAATGAACACAAATGTGTGTGCACACACACACATACTCTCTCTCTCACACACACACACACCATAAAAATGACTGATGTTAGATGGCTCTTACAAAATTACACTTTGAAAAATTATGGGACTATGAATCAAACGTATAGATTAAATTTCTCTGAAACAGACATGTGCTTAATAATTAATGGGAAAGGATACAAACAATATTTATGATTTTAACTTACCCAAAACATTTGAATAATTATGATATAATCATATAGCTCAATGAAGATATACTTACCAAATGTGAACTCTAATCTGTGAGGAAATTTTAAAATGTATAAAAAGATCTTAAAATTGAAATGATGGACTCATATCAAGCTGCACTTTAACCTACTTTAATATAAAGTCTTGTTATAAAGCTATCCAGAGGGGCACCTGGGTAGCTCAGTGGGTAAGCAACTGCCTTTGCCCCAGGTCATGATCCCAGGGTCCTGAAACTGAATCCCACATCAGGCTCCCTGTAGGGAGCCTGCTTCTCCCTCTGCCTATGTCTCTGCCTCTCTCTCTCTCTGTATCTCTCATGAAAAAATAAATAAAATCTAAAAAAAAAAACCTATCTCGACTAAAAATAGTTCATAATACTTTATTATTTTTAGTGGCAGCAATCATGATGCAAGCAAAGAACAAGAGGTGGCAGTGGAAAAAAGAAAATACAGTTAATAAGTGCAGAGTGTCCAAATCAAAATTAGGTAAAACCAATGACCAAGGATAAGACAATTAGTTCAAATATTGGTTCAGAACTGGTTCCTATCCTATAGGTAAGAAACTTTATAAGTATTCAACACCCATAAAATGTCAACCAGAAACACAGTGGCAATGACAACTATGCTGTCATATACACTTAGGAGAGGATACATTCCAGCTGAAAAAAAAACAAATTTAGGAGTGGAGGAGGGTCATTCATTAAGTAGAAGGGTGCCTAAGTGGCTCAGTTGGTTAAGTGTCTGACTTCAGCTCAGTTCATGATCCCGGGGTCGGAGATTGAGCCCCAGGTCTGGTTCCCTGCTCACCAGGGAGCCTGCTTCTCCCTCTTCCTGTCACTCCCCTCTGCTGTGCGCTCTTCCTCTCTCTCTCTCTCTCTCAAATAAATAAATAAAATCTTAAAAAAAAAATAAGTACAAAAAGAGATTTGATGGGTTGCCATTTGGAAAAGTGTGGACTGGATATATGTCTCATGGTTCACACAAAAAAACAAGTGTTGTCTTTGGTTTTTGTTTTCTCGGCAGGGTTTTGGAGAGGTAGATTTCAGTGCACTGTGAAAAATAACTTTTTAAAAAAGAATTGTCCAACAGTAGGATTAGTTGGAGGAAAGCCAAATAAATGATTTAGGATTTAAGCAAGGGCTCTGGATTCAGATAGAAAGGCATCATTCTCTGGCTTTGCTACTTACTATCCAAGTGACCTTGGACACAGTTGCATAGCCTATGTAGCCTTCAGTTTTCTTATTTGCAAAATCTTCCAAATATATTCTATAGTGAGGAAAAATAGACAATCAAGCAGAGACAGCATTTATCAAAGTTCCAAGAATAGGATTTCTGAACTAAATAGTATATTAGATCATGTAGCTTTTAAGATCCATTCTAATCTGAGACTAAATTATTCTATTTCCCAAAGTTCAGGCATATATTTTTATACAATTCTAGGCAAGGAAGGCAAGCACTAAATATTTAATAGGAGAAAAAGTTTGTAGCAATTCTGCATTATTAAAAAGGTTTAGCATCAGGTAAAGGATATTCACTTTTGACAAAAAAAGATAAATCTATTACATAAAATATAAAGCTATTACAAAAAAACTCATGAAGTATTTTTAGTTAATAAAAGGAACATATCATAAATCAGATACAAGAATACTTAAATCAGCAATATCTCGCTTTTAACGAATTTACAATATTCACTTTATTTTCTCCTTTTTAAAGTCTCTAGTTACTTAATTTATAGATATTCCTTGGTTACTGAGGAAACATAAACAAAGTACTTAAGCTTTTTGAACACTGAGTGCTGCTTCCTTGCTGCTGTCAGCCAAGTCTTTCCACTACTCCTTCAACCGCGCCTTCTGTCCCAGCCCCTCAGCACATGGCAACCAAGAACACAGAGAAGTAAGCTAAGCAGGACTAAAGGGCATCTTCAAAAGAAGCGATTCTCAAATTCGTTTTTGCAATGCCCTGGGGTTCCTCTAGTTATTTCAAGGAATGCTCTAAAATTTTCAAGAAATTCTTAAAACAAAGTGATTTTTACTTTTTCTTATCCTAACAATGATAGAGATCTTTAGACTTTTCAAGGCATTTTTCACTTCAACTATAATTTGATTCTCACAGCAGTTCTCCAAGGTAGGTATGACAGGGGATGATCTCTCTCTTACAGATGAAAAACAAACTCAGAAAAATTATGACTTGACCCCAAGTCACAAAACTACAAAGCAGCAGAAAAAGGCAAGAACCCAAGTCCAGTCTTCTTTCCTGTCCACTGTACTCTGTAACAGATCACATGCAGTACTTTAGGAATTGGCAGAGAGGTCATTTTGAAATCCCTCGAACTATGGGAGCATAAATTTACTTCTGAAGCTGTGAATGTTCACCAGGACTGTGCTATACTCTATTAATCTTCTCATCCATTGATTGAATATTCCCACTTTTAAAAATGAGAATAGCACAGTGGTTCTCAACGGAGGGTGATTTTGCCCCCTAGGGAATATTCTGCACTGCACTGTCTGCAGACATTTTCAATGTGACCCTGGGAGGTGGGGAGGAAGGTGGCTACTACTGGTATCTAAAGAGTAGAGGCCAGAGATGCTTCTAAGCATCCTTGGTGCACAGGATAGCTCCTAAAACAAAGAATTATCCAGCCCAAAATGTAAATAGTGTTGAGGTTGAGAAACTCTGGATTAGCAGTATTTTTATTTAAGCCATCTGTTTTTGTCTCTTATTTTTGTTACATAATCATAATAATGCTTTCAGAACATAACATTTGCTGAGTACTAATGACAGGTTTGGCATAAGGCTATAAGCTCTTGGGTAGTCACTAATTCCACAAAATGCCCTGTGCCTTAATCTTTGCTGTTTGACAATACAGTGAACAGTGGTTCAAGTGACAGAGGTCACCATTACTGAGATAAATGGATCATAAAATAATTTGTCATGGTATTTATAACACTTTGCTTATAAGAATGTTGAAAATAAAGTGATACAAATGGGGAAAGTCAGAAGCATACATTTTGATAATACGAAATGAAAATAAAAATTTGAGTGAAGGGATTTATCTTTTTTTTTTTTTGAAGGGAGTTATCTTTGACTTTTTTGTTATGTACAGCATACACCAGAAATTTACAATAAGGCATATACAATTAAAAAAATAATAAAAGAAATAATAATAAAAGAAAATAAAGAAAAATAAATCTGGCCATCTTTGTATGTGGCAAATTATTTTAATAAGCATTATAATAACTAGTAATGTCCTCAAAGAAAAAGCTGTCAATTTTTGTCCTTATCCTGTCCACATTCTTTTTATTTTTTGTTTATTTTTTTACTGGAGTTTGATTTGCCAACATACAGTATAACACCCAGTGTTCATCCCATCAAGTGCCCCCCTCAGTGCCTGTCACCCAGTCACCCTATCCCCCCACCCACCTCCCCTTCCACTACCCCTTGTTCATTTTCCTGTTCACATTCTTCACTAAAGCTAGAGCTCTCAATTCTATTTCCTATTGGACAGGGTCCAGGGTGCCATCTCTGGACTGAGTTTCAGTCTGTTTTGTTTTGTTTTGTTTAGCAAGCTCTATGCCCAAAATGGGGCTTGAACTCATGACCCCTGCATCAAGAGTCACATGCTCTACCAACTGAACCAGCCATGCACCCCAAGTTCCAGTCTTAATTAGAGTCAAATAAAAGACCTAATTCTGGGGTAGCAAGTTGCCTCTGTAACAAAATGCCACATGGTATCTCCTATGTGGTATCTTGTTTCCTTACTCTTTACCTTTTGGTGTTCTCAAATATGTTATCACTCTGGAATAATGATTTAGGGTTTTAGAGACTTAAACTTTTCTTAGTTCACATACCCCTTTAAGGAATCTAATGAAAGTTGCAAGTCCACTCCATAGAAATACAAATTTCCATGTTGAGAGACCATCCTCTGTAGGTCTCTGTCTCTTATGTTTTTTTCTGAATGAAGGTACCAACTTTGTCCAGGATATTTGTATAGAGAAAGTCAAAGATAGTGTCTCCCTCCAGAACTAGGGTAGGTTTGTTTTATTGTCTAGTGTAACAAGGATAGTCTCACTTAGTGGCAAAGGTTAGGCATGCTTGCTGCTTGGTATAAAAGAGTCAGGTTCCCTAAACTCAGGTTTTCTCCCCCTGAAGTGGGGGGTATCCCCAGGCTGTCTTTGAATCATTATGTTGGACTTTAGGCTTAGGGAACTAGTACAAATGCTAATCTTCTGGCTACTACAATTGCTGTAAGTGATAAACTGTACTTTGTCACTGATCCAAGATCTTCTGTATTCTATTGGCATCCATGAAACTGTGGCAGGTAGGCTGTTGTATTAGCTTGCAAATAGGGTAAAAATCTCAGGCCTTTCACAGTTCATAACAATGCATACAAACAACAATAAGCATACCATTTTAACAGATGGCCATTCTGTCCTCATATCCAAAATCAGAAGGCTCAAAGTATCTTTTTATTTTTTAGTCAGTAAACAGAATGGAATGATCATAGACTGTAATACCTGAAAAAAAACCTTAAAAGTCATATAATATGATGTGTATTTTATTCCAGCAACAATAATAGTAATAGCGTTAACTGAGTTCTTTCTCTATGCCAGGCACTTTGTTAGGATCTTAAAAAATATCACTTAAGTTTATTCTGACAATAACAATGATGAAGTGGTCATGATTGTCCTCATTCCACAGAAGGAAACAAAGCTCTATGTAAATTAAGTAATTTGACTAAGTCTACATAATCAGTAAATGTTGGAGCCAAGATCTAGGATATGAACCTGGCTTGTGTCCTTAATCACCTTTCTTTTTTGCCTCTCAATTTGAGCTACATAGTAGTGGCAAAAAGACACAATCCCTGCCTCTGAGAGTTACATGCCTTAAAGAGATAAATTAATAACCACATAGATTGCCTTAAGGGCTTTGAGGGAGTATGCACAGAGAAGGCACCCAGCCCCCTAGGAGTAAACAATAGTTTCCCAAATAAAAGAATGACTCAGATAAATCCTGATGAACAATTAGCAGTAGGCTAGGTGAAGAAGTAGGAGTAATCCATTTCTTAATTTTACCTGTGCAGAAATAGAAGGCTAGACACAAGGCCAAAGTAACATATATGCTTTGGAAAACAGGATTGTAGTCTGATGGCTGATGAATGTTCATCTTTTATGTTTTGCTGTCTTTAAAGATTATTTCTCACTTTTTAACAGGAAATACGCAATGCTCAGGATTATTTACTTTTTATGCTGTTATTATTCCTCTTTTATTTTTTTAAAGATGAAGTCACTAGGAATTGAGCATTCAAGGAAATAATACATGAACATAGTGTAATAAGGGTATCTCTTTGCTAAAATGGGCATTACACATCACAAAGCATTCAAAGGGTTAATAAATCACTTGGAAATTTAAATGTCATTTTCTATTAGATTTTATTGAAGGACTTATCATGATTATAGACAAAGTTCCAACAAGGTCAACATCAATGTTCCAAAGACATGAGCAGGTAAGCTAAAGAGAGATCAAATAAATTGTTTAAATGTTACAGCATAGGTAGTTCTCACGAATGTCTTTGCAACCAGTCTAACTTCCATTAACATAGTTAGAAACTCTCTGATATGAAGAAAATTACTATAACTTCAGACATTACTCTAAGGGGCTATTCCTGTAGAATAGAAATGAAGAGATGTAGATAAATCTGCTAATGTTCATCTTATTCACATAAAGTGTGCATATAGGAACAGAAAACAGAAGCAAGAAATTCAAGGAAATCATGCTCAATAAAAAGATTTGAGTCCAGTTGTAACACCTTCTAAATTATAGGTATAGTACATTCATATAGATGTTGATAGAGATTCATTATGATTTGGTAGGCATTCAGAAATTGGAAATGAGGTAAAAAGGATCGTGTTTATCCAAAGAGCAAAATATTACTGCAATATTCCTGCTTGGCCAGATGCTGATTATTTAGGACCATAACATCACCGCCTCCACTACCACCACCACCACATGCAGTGTCACTATACGAAGGCTACTATTATGATCAAGGGTTGCTGGGACAGATGAAGATGGATATGCTGTGAATATGCCCTATAGCTGCCAGTGGTCTATTGGAGGTAGGGGAAGGAACAGCACACAGCTAGATAAAAGAACAACTGTTCATCCAACAAACATTAGGGAGTGCGGGCTCTAAGCAAGGTACTGTGATAGGCCGACAACTAAAGAAATCCAGGTGGGAGGTACATGAGAAGACTGGAACTAAGGAGAAGAGGTGCTTCTTGCATTTCAAATACAGTTATTTCCAGTCCTAACCTGAGCCAGATATGGGCAATGGAGACAGGTTACCAAGATCAATGACAGCCCAGGATCAGAATCACGGACATCAATATTATCAGTATTACTCAATCTCATCAATCTCATTAAACCGAGGAATTGTTTTAGGGATAAGTGAAAAAACTGGATCTTGGGGCACCTGGGTAGCTCAGTGGTTGAGCGTCTGCCTTTGGTTCAGGTTGTGATCCTGGGGTTCCGGGATGGAATCCCACATCGGGCTCCCTTCAGGGAGCCCACTTATCCCTCCTGCCTATGTCTCTGCCTCTCTCTCTCATGAATAAATAAAATCATTTTAAAAAAAGAACGAAGAAAAAGAAAAAACTGGATCTTGTTCAACAGATTTGACTAAAAAGGAAACTAGTGCTTGAGGTTTAATTATTTGACAAACCACCTAAAGTTGCACAAATAAAATTGTGACTGAGATTTGAAAAAAATACTCAGAATCACACTTGAGATACCCTATTGATTCAAACAAATCTCTAGTCATCTGACAAATGCTTTTCAATATTTTAATGCTTTTCAATATTTTAAAACTATCTGAAAATATGGTTTGTTCACCACAGTTTTAAACCAGTATAAGGGCCATTAGATACATGGCATTTATCTAACTAGTGCAAAATGTGTCCTCATTAGAGGAGGATACAAGTTTTGTAAGGTCTGAAACTTATAAGATTTAGGATACCCTCTTTAAAGTCATACAAAATTATGAGCTATTCATATCAACCATAATTTCATAAAGAAAATTTTATGCACAGAGAGAATTTTATAGGGAGATGTAGAGACACAAGATAAAGATATTTTAATCTTTCCAGTGGTATAGCTAATAGAATTTTGTTGTTGTCCTTGTTAGAGACAGTTGAGAAAAAATCCTTTCATCTTTCCAATGTGTTTTTGATAAAGTAATGCAAAATTTTCAGATCATATCAAATTTTGGAAAACTTTTCTAAGTTTATGAGATACAGGATTCAGAAGAATTTTCCAGAGACTAGTTTCTGGTTTTATCCATTCAAACCCAGTTTTCCTTCTACTACCTACATAATTTCAGGAGAAAATTGCAGTTATACTGTCAGGTGAGCCAGAGTCCTGCACTAATAACATAACCATAGATGAAAATGACTCTGGATGAAATACATGAATCCCCCTCAATTTAAACTGAGTGTATCTCTAAATTAATTTCCCTTTAAATGAACCCTCAGATGCCCATGCCACTCTAAGACTACAGGTAAAGGTGAAAAGTCATCTAGGGGAAGCTGCAACACAAACAGATAAGGATACTAATCACTTTTGCAAATTTAACAAAAACATTGCCCATGTGATCACCTTATTAGGACTCAAATAGAGCCACAGAATGAGCATAAGCTTTACTTTCTTCAATGTAGATCTCCCTCTGGTCTTCATCAAAACTTTTGAATTTGTGTGACCTTAAACTTCAGGTGCTTATACTGGCCATCCATTAAACCAGTTAATATAAACTATTAGGTTCTGTAAATCTATTGTAACAATTCTTAAAAACTCACATGGCTATGGCTGTATGTACAAAATGAATCTTCAGCATCATGTGGAAATACCTCTGGACACACCATTAGAGATGGAAGGAGGGTATGACTATCTCTAAGACTGTTCAGTGGCACAAATACTAAAACAATGATGAACAAAAAAAGGGGGAAAGGGGAAGAAGCTTCCTGACTGTGTACTTTAGAGATATACATTAATATTCCAGAATGTAGGTATTTGTATACCAAAATTGGCACTTGCAGGACTGTACTGATTTTCTACTTTCATTCTAATATTTTTTAAGCCAAGAAGAGTAATACCATCACCCTGCTGACACAGCATATTGATCCCAGTTCCTGAAAATTGAATTACACTTTTCCACTTCACTATTAGACCTGGGTTGTGTATATAAGTTCTTTAACATTTGTCTTCCCCAAATGGCATAAATTATCACATCTAGCTTATCTCCTGTGATTGTCTTCTAAGTATCTAGTGAAATAAATCACCATGACAGAACAATAAATAGGAACAGAATAGAAAAAGCTATCATAAATGGTAAAGTGCTATTTTTAGCATTATCTGACAAACTTCAATCCCACACACACAAAAATAAGATATAGAAGTTGCTCCTGTAAAGGCATCAGAAATACAAGCGTTTGAAACTGCAGATTCAAAATGCTAAACAGAATTCTGATGTTGGGACCCCACAGAATTTGATCAAATGTATCCATCTGTTCATCTTCATGTAAATAATGCTCACACAACCAGTGCTGGGACCTCTTCTAGGACAGTCCCTGAGACTTTCATTACATCTGTCACTTCCCCTGTTTACAGCTGCCTCATCAGTAACTCATGGGGTTTTTCTTCCTAAACATTCAAACAGCATCCTGAGAAAACAGCACCAGGAAAAAGTTATTTCCATATTCCTCCTCTCTACCTGATTTCTGCCTCAGTAACTAATATTAATATCCAATGTAATACACTCTTCATGGAAGCATGGAAACATTTCAAGAAAGCCCTTTGGTTTTTCATTTCCGCTTCTTGAACACTGAGGGGACTATTTCATAAACAAATGTGAACACCTCCAAGCAAGTACTCACACTAGAGAAAGAGTTCCTCTCATACTTTTTACCTCTCACTTGTGGCACAAGAAATGGAGTTATCAACATGTGCAGTATCCAACTATACATACAGTCTACACTGTAGACATCTCTAACCAAATCTCTAAAATGGAAAACAACAGTACCCTTTGACCCTCATCTGTGGATGGATTAGATTGTTTCAGTGGCTGCATCCTACTGAAGGCAACCATGTTTCTCTGAAAATAAAGTGAACTTCCGGGCAGCCCAGGTGGTTCAATGGTTTAGCGCCGCCTTCAGGGGCGTGATCCTGGAGACCCGGGATGGAGACCCACATCAGGTTCCCTGCATGGAGCCTGCTTCTCCCTCGGCCTCTCTCTCTCTCTCTCTCTCTCTCTGTCACCCATGAATAAATAAATAAAATATTAAAAAAAATAAAATAAAAAATAAAGTGAACTTCCTATACTCAATGTAGTTCTGACCCAGCAGAGGGATGAAACAGGTGACGGTCAATTAGGGAAAGCTCATATATGGAAACTGAATCATCATTGCTGTTGGTCTTGCAACTGACCTATCACTCCATTCCTCCTGAGGAAAGCAACATTGCATCTTACATCCTCAAAAGGTAAAATACAGAATTCCACCGACACAGTGTAGATGGGATAGAGACAAGCATTTCCAAACCCATTTCAAAATCCATTGCAGGATTTTACATTTAGTAATGGTAAATCTCCTCCAAAGGTTTAGCGCAGATATATTTAATCATATATATACACACATATATGCCTATATATGTGTCCATATGCATATATACATATATGTATGAACTTATAAGTAAAAGAAATTATGTATACAGAACACACATATGACATGCTCACATTTCTATGACACACTCACATTATTTTATTTTATTGGCAGCAATTTTTTTTCCTTACTGATTACTCTCTTTATTGCCGGAGGACCCCAGATCTTAGTACACTCCTCTACAACTAACCAACACATTTCCTCCAAATCTCCCTGGTTTAAGCACATTTATCTATTCAGAGTCTTTGTTGCAACACAGAGAGTTAGTGGAAGAATGATTCATGTGCTAGCTATTTCAGACACCTCCAAATACTTTAACTCTAAAATGTAAAACTGCATGCATGGTGTATCTAGCTTGAAGAAATCTGAAGGGAAAATGTGTGAACACTAAACTCTTTGCATCATTTGTGCTCACTAAGGGGTATTTTGCTCTGTGAAACTAATACTGTTTTTTTTTTTAATGGCACTTTTCAGTTGGTACATCTAATAATGCTTCCTTCAGCCTATAGGAATCAGGACCTAGGTGTGGTATCAAGCAGACTGATTTTACTGATGAACATTAAACATAAACCTTCTTTTACCTAGTGTATTATTTTGGGATATGTCTCATCTTTGAGCCACTTATGAAAAGAATAAAGGAAGATGAAATCTGAGAATTAACATATCCTAAGATGGTGCTGAAAAAAGCTTCATAATATCTTTCATCAACAGCAGACAAAAATTTAACTGAGACTTTATCACAGGACATTTAACTTCTGAATTAGCAGAAATCTCTCTTTGGAGGTTGATTTTATTTAAGATATGATTATCAAAATTCAACTGTTTCATGTTTTTTTCATGATTCTTTTCAGTAGCAATACTGCAAAATAATTTAATGGGAAAAGTAACTATTATGATGTGATTGTGAGATCCCCACAATGATAAATCAGGGAAGTCACAAACATTTAAGACTATTTTACACTGAAGTGCCCCTCTCCAAAACTGTGTGTCCTCAGTCAGGACACGAGACTTCTGAATAGACCAAGATTCGGTTTACAATAATCAGGTCCCGGACTGGCGCTTTTCATGCTAGCTTCTCTCTTTGCCTTTGACATGGATGTCAGGTATAAGCATGATCTGGATCCTTAAATATAATATCAAACTCCTAAATAAATAAGGAAAATATCTTTTGAAGATTTGAGAAGCAACAGTTGTGGCATTCTCATCATGATTTTTGATGATCCAACTTTCTGACAGTAGCAACCATGTAAAATGACAAGGCAGTAAAAGCAACATGAAATCACTCTCCTATGCAACCAACATGTTCTCTAGATTTCTTTTCCTAACTAAGGCATTATCACTTCACAGCTCTAGAAGGCAAATCTGTACTCATCAGATATTGTAATCTTAGGAAAGAGTAGTTTAAAAAATGCTAAACCTTTTTATTTCTTTGATAGTATAATTTCCGCCACCTGGACATCCATCTAGTCCACATGGGCCCACACAGACAGACACACAGACAAACATATATACACCAACATGGCCCTGCTGTTAATCCCGAATTTACCTGTCACACCAACTGCCAGACAATTCACTGAATTAATAATTTTTTTTGTATTTAACAGTCATAGACATAAAGGTAGTTATGCAAATTGTTTTACACTTTTAACTTAGATGAGACTAAAATATAGTTTATATTCTTATTCATCTGCTTAAGTTTCTTCCTTGTAATTAAAACTGTGGATCCAAACTATAATTTGGTCAAAATCTCAAACAGTGATTGATGCTTATTACCAAGGAGGCTTATCTAACATGATGTATATTTCAGAGGACAGCACTTAGGGTTTTTAAATCACCAGGTCTTTCTGTTCAAAATAATCAGTGCCGAGTTTTATCTTCTGTAGCTTTCCCATTCTCAAAAGGCGTTTTTTTTCTTTCCAATAAAACAAGCTGTTCTTTCCTTTCTCCACACATCATGAGCTAAAAAAGCTGGGACTCGGCACAGATATCTGGAAATAGGATTTCATTAATGACTACAAGTGACCACAGGCTAAATCAATTAAACAAAATAGGTAAAATCTCCATGTTCTCCCTTAAATATTGCTAAGGCTACAGAACTGCTTACACTAATGAACGGAATCTTCATAGCAGGCAAATGACTCAACAAGCCACGAAGGCATGATTCCTTTTAAGACTGTCTTTTGCATTGTCACTGCATTCCCAGTGCTTCAGGTCAGGGCAAGTACTTCTGGACCAAGGGCACTGGGCAAACGCAGCGTCAGGGGGTCTGCAACTGTGCGTGACTGCTCAGAACATTTTCCCAAGGAAAAGAATTGCACAAAGGCTAACTCACAACCCATGGTTCTTGCCTATTTCCACTCCCTAATTCCTTCAAATTCTCACTTCCATGTGGCTTTTGGATGATAGATTCAAATACAATGTGCATGGTCACTGTCAATGAGCAGCCTCAAACTACACACCCTCCATTAAACATCACTCCTGTTTTCAAAACAACTTTCACAATATTGGCAATTTTAAGTTAAAGGGAATTGGATTTTAAAAGATCTTGCAGAATATTATCAAAGTGCTGTTCCAATTTCAAGTCTATTAAGATGTATGTGTATTCTTAATATTTAAAAGAATAGCGTCAAGGGGATCCCTGGGTGGCAGAGCGGTTTAGCGCCTGCCTTTGGCCCAGGGCGCGATCCTGGAGACTCGGGATCGAATACCACGTCGGGCTCCCGGTGCATGGAGCCTGCTTCTCCCTCTGCCTATGTCTCTGCCTCTCTCTCTCTCTCTCTCTCTCTCTCTCTCTCTCTGTGACTATCATAAATAAATAAAAATTAAAAAAAAAGAATAGTGTCAAGATAATTTATTCCATGAAAAAGAGCAATAAAGTAAAAAAAAAAATTAGCTACACAAAAATGGTATATTCAAGTAGTCTGTAGTTGTACTAGCAGCAACAGCATTAATAGTATTAGTAGAGGGGTGCCTGGGTGGCTCAGCTGGTTGAGCATCTGCCTTCAGCTCAGGTCCTGATCCCAGTCCTGGGATAGAGCCCCTTGTTGGGCTCCCTGCTCAAGGGGGAGACTGCTTCTCCCTCTCCCTCTGCCAGACACTCCCTCTGCCTGTGCTCCCTCTGTCTCTCTGTCAAATATTAATAAATAAAATCTTTTTTAAAAAAAATAGTATTAGTAGAGCAGTTACTATGTGTTAAATATTATTTCTAATATTTAATGTGTTAGTCTTCATTTAAATCTCAGAAAAAAAAACTATAAGGGAAGGGCTTTGATTCACCCAGGTTTTACCACTTCACACAAAAAGGTACAACATTAACATTTGTGTATCTGATGAGTCTTCATCCTCTTGTGTTATCTTCAATATTCTCCTACCACTGATATGGAGTAAATTGCCTTGCAATGATTGGCCTGGGTAGCTTTGACTCTCAATCTCTCTATAAAGTAAAAGAGAATTTAACAATTTATAAAGTGCTTCATATTCGAGGATAAACTCCTAACTTCAAATGTCAGAATAATTAGAAAAAAAAAAAAACAGACCTATATCTGAAAGAACAAGGTTTATACAAAGTATCTCTTATTCTTGGCATCCAGCCATGTGAGAATCTCATATTTTAGGTACTTTTCCTTTGTAACTGCAAGCACTTATACCTGGGTATATTAAAGAGCCTTAGAGATTATAATCTAACCTATCAGGGGTTCACATTTTACAACTTGCTGCCTATTGTTTAAAAGATTTAAAATTTTCTGCACAGCATCTTCAAATCTCCAGAGAAAAGAGGCTATATAAATTCAAAACAAATAAACACTAGACAGTTTATGTGGTAGCACTTTTGATTTTCCTGATATGCTTTCCCAATTGACTCATGGACATGATTTCATGTAATAAATTAATTTCAGAAAAAGAAAACTAATTTATCCCCAGTGAATGACATTGTTTCCTACTACGTTAATAAGTGCTTCCAAAGTTCTGCATAAAACAAGGGTTTATTTTTAGTGGCAAAAAATTATCTCTTCTGATTTGATGCTTATTATCTTTGCCTACCCTTGATTTTATGACCCCTTATCATGCTTGCTATGCGGTATTTAATTTGCTAAGACGAAAGAGGGCCTAACAACCCTTAATTTACCAAGACAATCTCAAAGGTAAATAAGATTCTAGAGGCATTTTCCTGAAGGAACACACAGAAGTACAAACTCCCTGTTATGAACTTCAGTGAGAAAGAAACAATGCTGGAATTTAGGGTATACTCGAGAACCAAGTAAAACACGGCTGTCATCAACAATTTAAAACTCATTTTAAAATAACTTTTGCAAAAGCCACAATGTTATATCTTTAAAGGTTGACAGAATTCTGAGCCTGAAATCCTGCCAGTGGTAACTTCTGGGTTCAGGAAAATAGAAAAACATGCCAGAAAGGGAAAAACCTGAGGAAGGATGGAGGGGAGACCCTACATTCCGAACTAAACTATACTGGAATCCAGATATATCTGCATTAACTATACACGTTAGCTAGTTACAGGAAGCCTTAAAAATGGTGTTAAATGCACCATCTGGAATCTTGTAAAATGAACTTTTACCTGATGGTTAGTGGCAATTTATTACTAAACACAAGAGAGATGTGTGAGCTATTTTGGACTCAAATAGGACATTATCCTTGCAACAAGACCAATATTCACTAAGCAACATATCCACTGAGCAGTAAAACAGACCACTGAGATTGTGGTAAAGATCCTCTAGCATAATGGATTTCAGTCTGCGAACCAAGAGACTTTTTATTCCTTCTGTTAGTCTCTCCTCACAAAATTGTTCTTTCAGGAAGCCATCCAGTAATAGTTCTTCCAAAACTGTAATCTTGCTTCAAATTTCATATTTTGTGTCTTAAAAGCTGTATATTGCCTATTCGTGTAGCCCCAAATTCCTAGGTAACTGATAGTCTACACATCACAAGTCGTGAGAATCGAGCATTAAGATCGTAATGCTGGGGGGGAATCAAGAATTCAATTTTTAAGTTTCTTTTTTGCTATTGCCATATTGTCTCTGCGCATTTTTGTATGTGTATTTGTTAGCTGAAATTTAACCTGTGTTCATCTACAATGCTGACCTCCAACTTTCAAATGATTCTTCAGAGTTTTATAAAGGCAATGTTCTCCCTCCACCAATGCCAGTACAAAATTCTGGGAGTAATAAAACTCCAGGGTTTCCAGACTCCTAACACTATCCTGAGGTCGCCCCAGTGCTCCCTGCCAGGAGCCAGCAGCCACTGTCACCCTCTGCCATGTGGAAGACCCAGAGACAAGAAATCTGGGATCTCTGCTTCCTAATTTGCCCCCAAATGAATGCGTTAAGCCACTGTTGATCCCGACAGTCCGATGCCAATATCAGTTATTGAAAAAAGTATTCTACTTCAAGAAGCAATTTAATTCTTTGAGACCTATTCCACTTTGTACTGAAATGCCATGACAGCTGTCTTAAACAGTTGCCCAAAATGCCTTAAGTGTCTGGATTATTCACGGAAAGCATCAATCTCAGTGGATATATCTTATGATAACCATGAATATATCTCATGATAATGATGAACATATCTTATGAGATGTAATCATAAATATATCTTATGATAGCTTACGATAGCCATGAATTATGCACTTTCCACATCTCCACAATGAAATAAAAGAACAGGGGTCAAGACATAACTTGGTAGAAAGTTTCCAGCAGTGCTAGAACAATTAGCTATTTTACAAAACCCTGTTATAAAGCAAAGCAAGAAAAATATTCCAAATTCTTCAGTGCCTTACTGCAGCTTTTAACAATGTACGGTTCTGGCCAAGATACTTTTACTTCTGAAGTTATTCTTTTTCTATCATTTTTTAAACCAGTGTGAGTGAGCACATGCACATTTGCGCAGTCCTGCGTGGAGGATGGATAAAGATGCATTTTCCTGTTCCTGGCTACATGAAGTCAATAGCCATGCAGATATCAGTGAAAAAAAACACTGTGATCAAAGTTGATCTTAACACATCAAAAGTGTTTTTCCTCAGTGCTATTCTTTTTTTTTTTTTTTTTTTTTTTTCCTCAGTGCTATTCTTAAGGCAATATATATCAACTAAATCATTTTGATGAAACATGAAACGAGTAATCTTGTTATAAATTATATATATAAAATCACATTCACATATGTAAACATATATTCATTCATAATGTCTTTATGAAAACTTCACCATAATAATTTTTTTGTTTCTCTTTATTATTTCAGCCAAAAAATAAAATACTGAAATCCCACTGGTGAAATTCTCATCATTTTGTCATGGTTCCACTCAGCTGCAAGAAGATTCAAAGATACCACAAAATAACCTTAAGGAATTTCTATATTACATGCATGCAATCCCGTTCTTTCCCATTTCCCTTCTTCTCTCTCTCTCTCTCTCTCTCTCTCTCTCTCACACACACACACACACACACATACACACACACACACACACACACTCCTACATATGTATCTCCTTAAGGTTTGTTTAAAAGAAGATACAACGAAATAGTAATGTGTGTGCTTATGTGAATTTAGCATCATTTTAAGTTTATTCATAAATATCTTGATGGCCTGTACTGCTAAAAATATCTGCAAAGGCTTATGGAAAACAGTTTATAAATGTATGTTTCACAATAATTTGTACCAAGGTACTTTGTAAGCAAGAACTTGGAAAATATCTGCAAAGAACTTCAAAATAGTGCTTCTTTCACTTGAAAAACTTGGGAAAAGTGGGTTCTAAAACAGAAAAATAGGGATAGGTCATATGGAGCTTCAAAAATTTTTCTAAGCATTACGAGTTTCTAGGCCACTGGTGTAGTTAGAGAAATCCTGCAGGGTAATCAGAAAAGAGGCACTGCTAACTCTGCTAGGAGTTTCGGTGTGGCTGGGTATTCAAATTGCAGCCCACAAAAAAAAATGGTAGAGAAAAATGAACTGCCAAGGATTTCAACACTGAAAGTGAAGAGAGAATACAATCATTGTTGCCCAGAATCAGTCTCTTAAAATGAGTGATTAACTAGGGACAGGGTCCAATGTGTCACAATGGGACATATCAAAAGCCATTATATAGGGACAGCTGATGACAACAGCACTCTGAGTGGAGAAAATGAAATTGCTGACTTCACATTAGTTAGAGGGGGGAAACAACAACAGTAACAACGACAAAAACCTAATTTTCTAAAAACAACACACTCAAAAAAACTGCACCAAATCTAAAAGTACACCAAGATTCACTATGAGCCAGAGGAGCCAAAGGAAGGAGCATATATAAGACAAGGCTTATGAAAGAGGCGGTTTTTATGGCTAGTTTTATTAGAGAAAGGCCATCATGTGTATGTGTGTGTGTGTGTGTGTGTGTGCGCGCGCGCATGAACAAGAGTCTTCTTAATCACTGGGAATGAGGACTCCTTTTATACTATAGCATGGTTTCTAAAAAAAGAGATGAAGGCCAGCTTTCTTTGAAATACAGCAAACTACATATATGTATAAATATGAAGGAGCTTAATTGAGTTAAGTACTATATATAGGTATTCCAGATGCACTTCCTATAGTTTACGAAAGTTTGAAACATTTCTCTTCATATTTATCTTAAATGGATGTGCTTCCAGCACTGCCCAGTAACATCCCATGTAAGTAAATGAGGAATATGTCATCCTTTCTGCTATATGTTATAATTAAGTCAATAAGTCTAGCCTACACTCACAGGGAGGGAGTTCGTTACACAAAGATGTGAATGCCAAGAGGGAATCACGAGAGCATTTTAAAGGTTGCCTACCCCAATAGGTAAACTTAAACCTCAGACAGTTCTATGGATTAACTATCTTGTTTGTAAAAATTGGAAAAGAATAGCAATCACTCAACTATATATTCTGCTAAAATGTAAAGCTGAGATCATTGAACTAATGAGGCTCTAAAATTCTTTCCAATCCTTGTATACAGAGAAGCTATGAATCTATGGCATATACCAGACAAAAATATGTCAGAACTTAATGCATACTTCAAAAAGGCATGACTAAATGGAGGAGTTCCAAGAAGAAAAATATCCCACAGGGCAGGGTAAAGGAAAAGGTTTTGACAGGTATATTTTGGAGTAAAGAGAATTCCATGTGAAAGGGACAGCATGGACACAAAAAACAAGAATGGAGATGAGAAATAAAAGTCTTGGAGAAACTGAAAAACAGTCTTGGCTTTAAACTAAAGATGTCTGGTAGAAAAAAACTGGAAAGTACAGCTGAAGTGAAAGACTGGGTTAGAGCAAAGAGGATCATAAGTTTCAAACCAAAGAGTCTCAACTAAGCAAAGATAAAGGAAGAAAATCTGCAAAGCTACCATGATGTGAAGTCAGTGCTACCAGAAGGCGGTGGCCACCATTTCAGCAGTTTGGCAGTCCCCTGGCCTGAAAGAGGGGTGTGGCTGCTGGGATATGAAGAAGAGTACATTCCATGGCACTGGGGTATGCAGATTTCTCCCTTTGGCCATGTTCTCTACTTACTCTCCTTCTCTCTGTTTTTTTGTCTTTTTTTTTTTTTAATAAACAATACCCCTGATGTGAGGGCTCCATCTCACGACCCTGAGATGAAGAGTCACATGCCCTTACTTGGTCTCTATTTTTATCTCAATCTCTCCTGACCAGTATTTCCAATATGCCAATTCAATTGATTAATAGGCACAGCAAAGAGATAGGCACAGCCTGTCTCCCAATTACTTATGGTTGGTCATCTCATACCTGCTTTCCTTTCCTCTTCCTTCTCTCAATTCCAGCACCATTATTAATTCAATGCCCTAAGACAGAGAATGGGCAGTACAGACTCCCATCCTCCCTCACCTCACCCTCACCTTTCAATCAGCTCAGTACCATCATTGCTGATCTTCCTTTAACCTTCCGTCCTCCAAACTCCTGGCTTATGTCAGGTCCTCAGGAAGCCTTGCTACAAGAACCTAGAGATAACCATTAACCTGGAAGCATCTTCCACTCAAATCAATGCCTGGTCCTGAAGAAGATCCTGAAGAATTTTGCCAATCAAATTAAAGAGATGAGTTTAAAAGACCTAACACAACCAATGTTGAATTTTCTACCAGGCTGATAGCCTGAGAACCAAAAATTATGTTATTATAACTAATTATGTTAATAAGATAATGATGTCAATAATTATGTTAAATAGTAGAAAATAAAGATGATATTGTTCAAACATATGAGATTCTGTTCTGATGTTTACCCACAGTATGCACAGGGATCTCTTCAGGGATTGCTGAAAATTCTTTAACATGTGTAACTGTAATAAAGAGAGACGTCAGTCCTTAGAACTAAACCCAATATGCTTTGTGACAGTGACTGTGATTCTGTTGGACACTTGGTATACAGAGATGGGGGCAGGGGAGCACTTATATCATTTCTGAAATATCAGTGGCTGTGATGAAATTTTCTGCTTTGAATTCCTTAAGCAGATAAGGGGAAAGTCGTAGAAGGGAGGGAGGGTGAGGTAACCTTGTTAGATTTGGCTCAAGAGATTAATCTTTAAGCTATTCCTAGGAGAATATGCAGGAGAGGGAAAGTTGAGGAAAGATATTTTTAAGATCTCCACCTCAGACTCTAAATTTCTTAAAAAACCAAACAAGACAAAAACAAACAAAAAATGGAACTCTTCTTGTAAAGGGACAGGTTCTGCCCAAGGAACTTGAAAATCAGAAAGTGGAGATCTGACCTGTTTAGAACAGGTCTTGGCAGGTGTAAACTGAGTACCATGCTCTGCTTAAGGCATTGCCGGACTGAGTCCCACACCCATCAAGAATTCTCCTGAAGCTGGAATTCAGGGCTGGCAGGAGATAGGGTGGGTGGGGAAAGTTGGCATTTACAGCTCACCTCTAAGGAGCCAGGGGAACCAGGCACAGAGTGGGTGATGCCTGCACCACCAGCTCAGATCCTACAGATAAGAAGATGGAGGTTGGCAAAGCAGTTCAAAGATTGTTGTAGTGTTTTTTAAATGCCAGTAGCAGAGGGAATCCCAAAAGGACAAAAGGGCAATGTCCCTTAACCTATGATTCTACCACTGAAGCTGTGGCCTAGGATCATGCAAAGACTGTGATTTGGAAAATAAGATGGTACCCCACAAAGACAGCACAGAGAGCCCTGGCCAGCATCACAGAAGGAGAAGTTCTTAGATTGCCCCATAGCTATAACGAAGTGCAATCACTCTTCTGGTTTTGTTTGTGGAGAAAACAAATGTTTGCTGCACATAAATGGCACTCGTGAAGAGAACCCACAACCAACAGGAAGAAATCTAAAGAATGTTTGGGGGCTGATAGAAAAACATCAGAGACTTAGAGAGGGCATTTACTCCTTATGTTCAAGATAGCTGAAATCCAGAGAGGGGAAGGAAAGGAGTAAAAACATATCCCAGGTAGGAAGTTGAACTAGGATTGTGGCCACCTTTCGACTCCTACCCCTTAATGTGAGAAGTACTCAAATCTCAGCAAATTCCCAGACGCAAGGCAAAACAACGACTCTGAGAAAGAAGAGAACACACCTGGAGATGGTAGGTAGCCATCTTACTCCACTATATTATATTATATCCTCTATCTTCTGTCAAAGACCAGTGCTCACCTCTCAAAGATTTCAGGACTGATTAAAAATGACAGCAATGGACAAAATGATATGCCGTTTCCTTATGGATTCAACTCTGGTAAGACTACTTCTGGGGTAATTGCCATGTCAGGGAGCTCTTGGTTGGCAAGAACTTCTTTAACAGGTATAAACATTATAGGGTAGCTACTTGCAGGGTTGCAAATAAAAGAGTTTTGGATATGCAACATTTACTGAAACTTTTGTTCGTTAACCAAGTAACTACTATATATATTTACAAAGGAAACCAAATACCTATATACTTGTTCATGAGAAGATAATTTTCTTTTTTTTAAAGATTTATTTGTGGTGGGGGTAGGGGGCAGGTAGAAGGAAAGAGATAAAGAGAATCCCAAGCAGACTCCCCTCTGGGTGTGGAGCCCAACGTGGGGCTTGCTGAGCCAAAACCAAGAGTTCAACGCTTAACCAACTGAGCCACCCAGGTGCCCCTATGAGAATATAATTTTTGATTTATTTGAAGTAACTCTGAAGTATGATAGCAGAGCTACATATTCATATAAGCATATGTAATTTTCTCCAAATCCATAGTAATTAAAATGAATGAATACATAGATAAATAAATACATAAGGAAATAAATAACAAATAGCTAAAGAATAACTTTCACATTACCTCCCCCAAATCAATAATTTGAATTTCATTTCTTTTTTGCTCCTAGCTTTATGTGGCACAGATACAGTGGCCTTTGATAATCTTGTGGGAGATGTCTTAAGTTCTTCTACAATTACCAAATTTGCAAATACAGATATATTTTATTAGCACTTCTTGCTCACAAATCACAACTCGATTAAGAGTCTTTATTGTCTGAGTTTAATTTCACACTACAAGTTAGCAGCCTTTCTAGACTTCACTGAAGTTTGATTTCTCATTTGATAGCCACAAGTAGGGAAAGCAAGGAAAGAATAACAAAGCCTTGCTTGTTGGGATGCAAATCCTAAGTAGTCACTTAAGACTCCTCTCTAGCTGGTAATTAAGTTGATAATACTAGTGGTAGATTCCACTTACTCAAAGCTGACCATGTAGCAGACACTTTATAAATTATCTTTAGATCATCTCTATTTGTTACAGCAATCCTCACAACCAATTCTTTAAGACAAGTTTCACCATCTCCTTTTCAGATGAAGAAGCTATAGTTTGAAGACAGTATCCAAGGATATGATCAAGGACTCAAATCAGGTCTTTTCCACACCAAAACTTAGAGCTGTCTACCATCATGTTACAGCACTTCCACATTAGTTACTGCCTCTAATACTCTGGATGCCCATTTCAAATGATTTCCTCAGTAAAATCACATATTACTACAT
Organism: Vulpes vulpes; assembly: GCF_048418805.1. Classification (NCBI taxonomy): domain Eukaryota; kingdom Metazoa; phylum Chordata; class Mammalia; order Carnivora; family Canidae; genus Vulpes; species Vulpes vulpes. The sequence goes on along the minus strand of NC_132787.1, from coordinate 22,480,283 downwards.
CGCAGAGCTCCAGACATACCCTAGTGGGAAAAGTAAAAATTATGAATATTAATTAATTATCTACTGTTAAAGATGCCCCCTTTTCTAAAAATTAACACTATTTGTAGTATGACTTTCCTAGAACAAAAGAATTCAATTAACCTCTTGAGTACAAACTTTCACACATGTCATCTCTACCACCATCCCCACTGGTTCCTCTGAAGGAAATATTATTTTTCCTATTTACTAGTGAGAATACTGAAACTTAGAAGGATTCAAGGATTTAGCTAAAATATCACAGTCCTTGAAGACATCGATTAGGCTTGTCTCATTTATATATTTGTATGCATTTTTGTGCTTGTATACACAGAGCCTGTCTCAGTAAATGTTAAGTAACAAATGGACCAAGTGGAGGAAGTGGGCTCTGGCAAGGACAGTGTCTTTATTGTTTATCACTATATAGCTAAATGTTTAATAAATGCTTTCTGGAGGGAGGAAGAAAAAACAGGGAGAGAGGAAGAGAGGAAGGAATTAAATCTCACTCTCTTTTGAGCTCAGAGCACTACTGGATTATTTCTCCAACATCTTTGTTATTTACAACATCTAGTATAGTACCTGGCACTCAATAATACTCAATAAAAGCAAACTGATTGGGGATCCCTGGGTGGCGCAGCGGTTTGGCGCCTGCCTTTGGCCCAGGGCGCGATCCTGGAGACCCGGGATCGAATCCCACGTTGGGCTCCCTGTGCATGGAGCCTGCTTCTCCCTCTGCCTATGTCTCTGCCTCTCTCTCTCCCTCTCTGTGTGACTATCATAAATAAATAAAAAAAAAAAAAATAAAATAAAATAAAAATAAAACTTTAAAAAAAAAAAAAAAGCAAACTGATTGACTGTAGGATACCTACGGAAATAACAAATCAAAAACAAACAAACAAAAACACACAACTATAGTTCACTCTTGATTAATGCAGGGGTTAATGGCATCCTTTACCCACTGCAGTTAAAAATCCACATATATCTTTTGAATCTACCAAAAGTTAACTATTAATTGCTTACCATTGACTGGAAGCTTTACCCATAACATAAACAGTGGATTAACAAATATTTTGTATGTTATATGTATTATACATTGTGTTCTTATAATAAAGTAAACTAGGGAAAATAAAATGTTATTAAGAATTAAGATAAATTAACATACTGTACTAAATTCACATCTAAGTGGAACAACCATGTTGTTCAAGGATCAACTGTACCTTTCAATACAGGTAGACATTTCCAATAGCAAACTAAACGTAAGCCAACGATTAGGTCGACTACTACAAAAAAAAAAAAAAAAAAAAACCAAAAATGTAGATAAAATCAAATAGAAAATCAGAGAAACTGAAATGTCTTCCTATGGAAAATTGTTGAATGCATAGAGACACCACCATGGCAGAAATTCATAAACACATACACAGCACAATATTGCCCGCCAGAAACACAGTTAAGTATTATTAGATTCTTCAGGTATCCAGGTCCCATACCATTTAATAACTTAAAAGTAAAGGTCAGAACAGTGCAAAGAATCACCAATCAATGTGAAAAGCAGTGCTGTTAAATACATAGAGAAACCAAATTCACACATTCCCCTCCCTTCTGGCTGTGATTTTTCAAATATAAACTGCAGAGAGCAGTAGAATGATGATATCACCATAGAATATATGTTCTACTTAACAAAAATGATCATATTCTTATTTTCTTCTTCCTTGGGGAGCCTTCATCTCAAGATAACTTTTAAATAGAAACAACCAGCTTTTCAGCAGAGCCTGATTATCAATTTGCACCTCTGGCAAAGGCAGGCCTAGAATTCTATTGTTTTGTTAATTGTCAATTTGCATCTTTGAAAGGTGTTGCATTTCCTCTTCTTTCTAGCAGGTTAAGACTAATTCTGTATGTTAATAAATATTATAAACACTTCCCAAAGAAACACAGTTCGCTAAAAAAGTACTACGTTTATTACTGTTATTCTCTGTTTTCTTCTACTTAATTACACCTTAGATCTTAGAGCTGATTTTATGAAAACCAGTTAAGCTCTTATTTAAAGTGCATTTTCTTCAGAAAAAAAAAATTTTTGCTTTCAAATATACATTTAGATAAAATGCTGTTTAAGGGACCCGTTATTGATAGTCACGAAAAAGCTATGAATTAATTAAGGCAATAATTCACAAAGAGACTTTTGATTTTTACTTTAAAACATGATTTGAAAACATTTTCCCCTTTCCTTCTTCTAGTACATACATATACAGCATAAAAATATAACAAGTAAACCCAGAAATCGATTTTCACAAAGTAACATAAAAGATGGAAATACAAGTTGTAAAAAGCATATCAGGAAAAAGTATACAAATAAGATAAACATTACTCTTTACACTTCTGTTTACAAGTAATAACTCTCTGAGAACTAGAAGTTCCTAACATGCCCTATCAGTACTAGTTCCAGTACTTGATTTGGAATGATAAAATCTTTTTGATATGCTTGTCAAAGCAAGTATTTTTTAATCGACTGCAACATTTTCCCTATCTGATTGCTAGGCATAAAATACTAAGTCAAATATATGGTAACTCTCAAGCATTTGAGCTTAGGGAGGTGGTATTTTAAAAGTTAAGTGATCACTTCTCTTTAAATTCAAGTGAGGATGTTTAAAGGCCATCTCTACTGTGAAGAAACATGGCTTCACAGGTCATAAATAGTTTCAATTCACTAAATTCATTTATATTCTAACATTTCCCTAAAAGGATTTGAGAGGGGTGATCCTTATTTGGGTTGCTTTGGTTCCACAAATACAATATCACAGGTAAACAATATTTATAACAAAGATAATATATTTAATATATTTAACATGCCTGCAAAGTGCTTTGTAAAATATGAATGCTACATGTGTTATTTATTACTATCTACGGGCTGGATCCTAAACCATGTCATTACTCTGGGGAGAAGCATCTACTTAAAGATATATACTCATATTATAAATATTTAGAGCTTTCTTGAAGGTATCAACACCTTGAAAAGAGGCATCTTTACCATTTAATTCAACTTCCCCACTTCAGTATATCCCCAGCCCCAGGGTATTTGTGTCATACACACACATAATATATACACTTTACACATGAGCCTTTTATATAATGTCTTAATACTGTTATATATTCCTTTTAATAAAATCTCTAATATTGGTCAAACTAAATCAATTTTGGAGAAAAATACAGGAAAAATGATAATATCTTAAGTGGCAAGAGAAGTCACAGACATTTGGTGAAGTAATGAAGGGCTGAGTTTAACAATGCAAGGAGTTAATGCTAAGGGCAAATAACTCAGTCCTGTCAAGTAATGTCAAAGAAACAGACAACATACATTAACAGCTTAACTGGTTTAAATATCTGAGCTTTAAAGGACTTTCAATGTTTTGTTTTCTTTTTCTTTCCTCACTTTTCTTTTTTACTTAAAAAAATACGTTTACTTCCAAATTTTAAAACAGTTCTGGGACAGCAGACATCTACTTTTGTATTTCGTAAACTTTTTGTCGAACACCTACTATGTGCCAAGTTTGTTGAACTAATTTTAGAAAAAAAAAAATAACCAGAGTTTGCAAGTGCATATTTTAGGAGTGGGACTGAACATAATATTACACAAATGAATCTCCAGTTTTAGCTCAAACCTGATGTCTCTAGGAAAAATAAATAGAAGTTATTCAACTATCACCAGAGAATAATTTTAACCATTTTATGTAGGTTGATTGGAATTGTTTTCAGGTTAGGTTTGTTAGTAGAAATTTTGAAAACGGATCAACACATTTTTAAACTTTTGACATTATTTTTTTCTCTCTAAAGTCTGATGAGGTTCCTATCAGACATCTGGCCTCCTATTCGATCCCAGAATCCATGCCTTCTTATGGTCAAAATATGACTGTCTGCCTCCCTTTTCATAGTGAATAAAGCTTGACTAAGAATATGATATCTGGTAGGTTTTTGTAAAATATATAAAACAATAACAATGCAAATACGTGTTTTATCCCAGGCAAATATTTACCAGGGTTTGACTGTCATAAACTGTACCCAAAAAAGTATATGGAACTTAGAATTTAATGAAATTCCCTTTACAATCTGTGATAAAGGATTCAATATAAATTAAGCTTAAAGAAATTGGTACTCGAGAAAAGAAATTAAGGACTCTGGTGTATTTAATGAAGAGAATGAAAAATAACTTCTTTTCAACTTACACTGAGATCATAACTATTTTTTCCCAATCCTACTGATGGATATATAGCTAAATTTAAATCACAATGTAAAGGATATAAGTAATATATGCAAAACTTTCTCAGTTTTCTGATATGTTTTTAATCACAACTTTCCCATTTTAGGCCTTATGATCATCTAGCTCCCCTCTTCAAAGTGCTCCAAGAGTTTGCTGTAATATTGCAATAAAATCTAAAATCTTTTCCCTGGGTCAGCAGGTCTAGAGGACCTCCAATCTATGTGTATTTGCACTATCCGACAATTCATTTCATTTATTTGTGCTTCAGAGTTCTTATATCCATATTCACATTCCCTCTCTTGCCATTTTTGTCTATCCTCACTTTCTTGCTGATGACTCTCACATTTATATTTCCAGCCCACCCTTCTGTTAAATATTTTTACTTGGATATTTAATAGGAATTTCAAACTCATGTTCAGAACTGATCTAGTCTTTATCCTCAAACCTGCTCTACTCTTCTCCAAATCTCAGTAATTAAAAATAGTCAAGTCCCATTTACTCAGGCCAAAATCCTCAAGTCATTTGTGATTTTTCTTATGCACACCACATATTTACTTGAGTCAACAAATCTTGTTGACTAAACCTTTAAAGTACCCTCAATAAAGGTTTTGACCACTTCTCACCATCTCCCTTGCTGATCCAATCCACCATGATCTTTTACCTGGCTGACTGCAATACCTCCTGACTGTCCTCCTGGTTACCATTCCCTGACCAAAACCTTGGTCTCTCCACATCACAGTCAGAATTTTAAAATATTAATTTGGTTCTCTTTTCTCAAAACCCTATCAAGGCTTCTCATCTCATTCAGAGTCAAAGCCAAAATCCTTACTTTGTTTCACAAAGCCTAAACAATCTGGCTCCAATTGTTCTCTGACTTCTTGACCTCCTATTCACTTCTTCAATGCATTCTGCTCCAGCCACACCAGTCTACTACTCTTCCTAAGCACAACACACATGCTCCCATTTACTGTTCTTCTTTTATTAGGTCCATTATCTGTCATTCCCCCATGGAGGCAGAGATTTTTATCTGTTTTTTTTTTCATTATTATACCCTTAGTACCAAGAAGTATGCCTGGAACATAGTAGGTATTCAGTATTTATTTATTGTTAGATGCTAACATGGCTGCATCCTGCTACTAGTTCTAAGGTCTTGTTTATTAATGCATCCTCCTTGTCAAGAATAGTTCCAGAACCATAATAAATATTCAATAAATGTTAACTATTTAATGAATTAATTAATGAACAGCATATTAGCAAGGCACAAAGCTTTAACATGAAGGTACCTCTTTGCCATCAAATAACATAAATTGCCTATTTCCTCCCGTCTTGCATTTGTCTTGTCTCTTCACTTTTAACTTTTCTTCAATCTTCCCTTAATTTTAACTCATCTTTTGTGCTTTTACTAAACAGGTCTAGTTAAGATATACTTCCATTTCTAGCTCCCTATAGAGAGATACCTATAAATAGGTGAATTGAGGTAGGATTGTACACATCTACTAAATTTTAAAAGTCTCTGCAATTACCATATATTTCTTGCTATTTAGTTAAAAGAATGTAAGTTACAAAGATTAAAGACATTAAAAAGCAGGGATCCCTGGGTGGTTCAGCAGTTTAGCACCTGCCTTCAGCCCAGGGCATGATCCTGGAGTCCAGGGATTGAGTCCCACATCTGGCTCAGTGCATGGAGCCTGCTTCTCCCTCTACCTGTGTCTCTGCCTCTTTCTCTCTCTCTCTCTCTTTCTCTCTCTCTCTCTCTTTCTCTGTGTCTCTCATGAATAAATAAATAAAACCCTTAAAAAAATTAAAAAGCAAAAAAAGAAAAAACCAGAAACTTCAATTCTTTGAATATTTACCATATTTAGAAGGTTGTTTGCACATCCTAATAATTTACATTATTATGTAAAAATGTATGTGTAAAGATACCGCTTCTTCAAATTTTCAAATGAATACATATAGAGGCTATGACCAAGTTGATTCAACCCTCCCTTACTAGTTTTTTTATGACTTTCATTACCAGAATCAAGAGTAGAAAAATCAAAATAAAATATAAAAGTTTATTTTTTAATAATTATTATCCAGCAAATCATTTAGAAATCTTTACTAATTTTTTCTAGCTGCAAAAATAAAGGAGAAACTAGTTCAGATAAAAACCATCCTTGCTGTACCTTTCCAGCATGTGGTCCTCTTTATTCTGAAGGCCTTGGGCACAAATGAAAGTTACAATTTTAAGTCCCACAAAGAAATCTTGAAAGTGCCAAATATCTGTTCATCTAACTCAGCTTTCAGAAAACGGAGGCATGTGACTCTTTTTGAACCTGCCTTCAAAGCTAAGGATCTTCAGCCACGGGCTTCTCTTTCACATCACTTGGGCCCACTGGTAATCAGACAACTGTGAAGCTGCCTGCATTACCCTGAAAGCTTTGTAGCCTCTGCAGGCACAGCCATGCTGGGGACAGTCACCTATGTCACTTGTGGTATTCACTTGGTTGGTAATTAGGGAATAAAAATCACTGGAGTCCTAACATGTTAAGAAGTGCCAGGAAGCAGAATTCTCTCAATATGAATTTAAAATGACTAATCTCTTGCTCCTATCTTCAGAGTAAGCAGGAGTGGGGTGGGGTAGCTATAAAGTGGGAGGGATGAAGAGTCCATGTTGGCACCCAGTCATACCTACCAACCAAAGAAACAGAGGAGTCACCACCTCTCCCATTCATATGAAACTGTATATAATGAAATGCACACATTCGTTTGCCTCTTTCTGACATTTAACAATAGACTTGACATTAGCACAATATATCTGAATGATCTGCTGTGAGAGCATTTTTTCAAAGACTGCCTATTTCCTACACAATTGGCAAAATTTTCAGCGACTCCTTCAACTCAATCATCACAAGTGACTGGAATTCCCTATTCTGGCCCTCTAACTTTTGGGGGTGGAAGAAAGAAGGAAACAGAAAATCTGCAGAAATACAAATTAGTGCACCAAAATTCACAAGCTTCAATATCTCTTAGCATGTATATGGGAATAATGAAATAGAGCTGTGCCAAATACATTTAAATTCCACATGTCGTTTCAAAATGTATTTAGAGAAAAATCAAAATTTTTAAACTTAAAAATAGAGGGTTGCTTTAAAAAGCATTCCTTATTAGGTAGGATAGTCTTCATTTAAATTTTTTTTTTCTGAAAGCAAAATAGGGTTTCTTTTTGAACAAATCCTTTCCAGTCTGTAAGCAAGAAACTGGTGGTAGGATGAGATAATTTGGTCCCAAGACAAGATTAAAAAGAAAAAGGAAAGTTTTTTATAAGTTTTAATTTGTAAAATTATAGTAACCTTTTATTCAGTGGTCAGCATCTCACAATCTCTAATTCTGGAGAACCAGGGAGCAGCCAAACTGTTAAAATGACCAAGATGAAGCCTAGAAATTACAGAACTCCAATGTGTCATGGAGGAACTCCTATAATAAAAGAAATAGAAAAAAGGCTGAGAGTCTTTTATTTCACTCCAGGACAATAACTGACAGTTTTGATTAACAATGAGTGTCAACCATAAAATATGTTCTGTGTATTATTTTAAGCAAGTAATTTGTAGCACATTTTAGGAACTTTTCCATCTGAATGGTTTGCATTGAATGAAAGATTCAGTTATGTGAGACACTACTTATTTCGAAGACTTGCAATTTTGAATATAACAAATGTCATCTGTGTGAAGCAAACTTGAACTTTGATTAAGTATGTGTCCAAAATGAACAGCATAATCATTATCCCAGTAGTAAGAAACAGTTTCCTAAACTCTTATCAACACCACTGTGATACATACTGGATAATAATCATTAAAGCATTCTTGGTCCTAGTCTTCTAAGATCTTCATCTCCATCCCTTAACTGCCTGGCTCCTAAGTATCTTCACCTAGTATCAGCAAAACACCAAAAGGGTTCTTTCCATTGTCTCTGGTCCTCCTCCACTCCTCCCTGAAATCTTCAAGTCCATCCTTTCCTTCTCACACAATCTCCATCTCAAGCAACTGACTATCTATAAAATCCTCTCGTTCAGTAATGCTGAAACACATCTTTGACTTCACCAAGTCATTCAGGCCTTTCGACCTTCCTTTTCCTTCTATCTATAGCCACTTCTTGGCTTTACTTCTCTTTGTTCTAATTCATCACGTAACTATATTCTGTTTGTGCTCTCATCTCTTCACCTCCTTCTCTTTCCATCCAATATCATCTGAAATTGCCCAAATTTAGATCAATTAAACAAGGTAAGAGACCTCCCCACTATCTGCTCTTTCCTTATTCCAAATTTTATCTACTCTAAATAAAAATATATCACAGCCTTCCTTGGAGCAGGGTATAGTCACACAATCAAGTTCCAAGAGTATTAGCAAAAGTGGTATATGCAATTACTGGAATGTGACATTAACTGAAATGGAAGAAGCATGCCTTTCTTGTCTTCTTTATTTTCCTCAACATCTGAAATATGACTGGCATACCAGCAGCCATATGGGTTCTTGAGGCAGGCCTAGAAATGGTACAGCAATGACACAGAAGAGCCTGTGTCCTTGAAACCATAGAGGGTCATGATAGTTCTGGACTGACTATCTTGGGATATTCTGAACAAACAAGGAAAACTTTAAACTTTATCTTGTTTAAGTCTGCTATTTCAGCTCATCCTATCACTGGAAGTTGAATCTAAGCCTGACTAATGTAGTTGATGATCTACTTTCTCTACTTTTATACTTCTCAATGCCTTGTTTCCTCTTGCATAGAATGAGAATAATGAATTGATGCCTAACTCATAAATATGTTGTGAGGATTAAGGATTTAGCATTGCCTGTTATGTAATAAACATTCAAAAATGTTGGTTATTATTATGAGCACTATCCAGGTACAACCAGTGTTGCTGGGGAAATCTGCAAAACTATAATTAAGACATCAGCCCTAGTAACATACTTTCATTTGCTTTTAGTAATTGCCTAACCCAATTCCTTCAGTGATTATCTGTACACTAACACCTTCCTCAAACTTTACCCTTATTATCCAGGTTCCAGTTCAGCAGACAATACTAAAACACTGAGGCCACAGTCATCCACTCCCTCTATAAAGGGTGACCCCTCTTTCTTCTCACTTATGCTGTCCCTTTGTCCTCTGCCATTCCTAAGGAGAAGACAACTTTTATTCAAAGCTCATCCCTCTGCCTGGGTCTGCATGCCTCCCTCTCCCTTTCTTATTTCACTCCTCCCTTGTTTTATTCTTTCACACTTCTGCTTTTCTATTGACTTATCTCTCCTTTATCAATAAACATGGCCAGTTCTACCGATATTAAGTGTGAATATTTGTGTGTCCCATTCAAGCTAACATATTATCTCCCTTTCCCTGTCCATCCACATACCTGGCAAATTACCACTGTACTCTAAAGCCCCATGAATATGGTTATGAATTATTTATTTCCAAGTCTAATCCTATGTTACTAGATAACAACCAGTCACCTATTTTCCTAAGCCAAAAGCTAGAAGTCGCTTAAACTACACTTCTCCTTTATGCCACATAATCAATTAATCCTTAATTATTGATTTTCTCCTCTAAAATAGTTTTAAAAATCAGCCTTCTTTCTCTCTCCTTGATGCTATTTTCTTTAAGCCTTTTCAATACCCTACCTGAATTTGTTAAATAACTATTTTCTCCCCTTAAAATCCATCCAAAGGGATCTTCCTAAGCTTCAGATCAAATGATATGATTTTCCCATGCAATAAAATACAAACTCAGTAGTATGGTATAAAAGGCCATGTGTTATGAAGAATCTAATTAGACTTCATATTTTACACTCTTAAAGCTACCATCTCACACTATCAAATTAATACTAACATGCAGTTTCATCTTTCTTGGAACAAAAGTTCATCCTTCACACCTTCAAATCCCACCCAAATGTCATTAAGGCATTCCTTAATGCCTTCCATGACTGACAACTTTTCCTGACAAAACTAACCATTTCCCCTTCTGAGTAATAACTTACCAGGTTGTGCATGCTATATCATCATTCACATCATGGTTTATTGTGGTCATTTGTTTTTGCTTTTTCTCCAGCTTTATTGAGATATAATTGTTTTTGAGATGCCATTGACATTTAATGTTGTATAAGGTTAAGGTATACAATGTGATAATTTAGTATACTACAAAATGATTTGATATATTGGTTTGATGATCTGATAGATTGCAAAATGACTACCACAGTAGTGTTAGTTAAGAGTTCCATTGCTTCAAATAATTACCATTTCTTGTTTGTGGTAAGAATATTTAAAACCTACTTTCTTAGCAATTTTCAACCATACACTACAGCATTATTCCTATAATCACCATGCTACACATGAGATCCCCAGAATTTATTAATCTTACAATATAAAGCTTGTACTCTATGACCAACATCTCTCCATTTCCCCCACTCTGGCAATCAGCATTCTATCCTGTTTCTGTAAGTTCAGGATATTTTTTAAGATTTTCCCATATCAATGATATCATACAGTATTTGTCTTTCTCTGTCTGACTTACTTACATCCTTAAGATTTATATATACCATAAATGACAGGATTTTCTTCTTTCTCATGGCTAAAGAATACCATTGCATATATATACAGATATACAACCAAGATATAGATGATATAGATATAGGTATAGATATAGGTATATAGCTATAGTTAGATATAGAGACATAAATGTTTTTAAACAATTACTTCATTGACAGACGCCAGATTGTTAACACAACTGGGTAATTGTGGATGATGCTGCAATAAACATGGAAGTACAAAAATTTCTTCAAGCTACTGGTATCATTTCCTTTAGATGTATACCAAGAACTGGGTTGCCAGATCATATGATAGTTCTATGTCTAATTTTCTGAGAAAATGCAATGTTTTTCATAATGTCTGTACCAGTTTATATTTCCAACAACAGTGTCCAAAGGTTTCTTCTCTACATCCCTGCTAACACTCATTATTTCTTGTCTTTTTGATGACAGACATTTTAAGAGGTGTGGTGTGATGCTTCATTTTGGTTTTCAATTTGCATTTCCCTGATGATTAGCATTTCAGGTTTTGCAATTACCCAATGATTTGATGTTGAGCATCTTTTCCTGTATCTTTTGGTCATTTACATGTCTTCTTTGGAAAAATTGTCTATTCTGTTCCTCTACCTATTTTTAAAGGGAATTATTCGTGTTTTTTTTTTCAATTGAATTACTGGAGTTCCTAATGTATTCTGGAAATTATCCCTTATCATACGCACAATTTGCAAATATTTTCTTCCATTGCATAGGCTGCCTTTTCATTTTGTTGGTTCTAAAGCTGATACAGTCTCATTTATTTATTTTTGCTTTTGTTGCTTATACTTTTGGTGTAATATTCAAAAAATCTTTCCCAAGATCAATGTCAAAGAACTTTTCCTTGTTTTTTTCTAGGAATTTTACAGTCTTAAGTCTTATGTTTAAATCTTTGGTCCATTTCAGGTTCACTTTTATGAATAAGACAGGAATCTAATTTCATTATTTTGGATGTAATTATACAGTTTCCCAGCACCATTTATTGAAGAGACTACCCTCTTTCCTATCAGGTGTTCTTGGCTCCCTCATCAAATAATGGTTGACCATATATGTAGAGATTTATTTCTGGATTCTCAATTCTGTCTTAATGGTCTATGTAGTTGTTTTTATGCCAGTACCAGACTGTTTTGATCACCATAGCTTTATAGGATAGTTTGAAATCAGGAAACATGATGATGCCTCCAGCTGTGTTCTTTCTCAGGATTGCTTTGGCTCATTAGGATCTTTTGTGGTTTCATACAAATTTGCTTTTTCTATTTCCGTAAAAAGTGTCATTGGAATTTTGATCAGGATTTAATTAGATCTATATATAATTTTAGGTAGTAAGGACATTTTTAACAATATCACTTTTTTCTGATCCATAAACACAAAATATCTTTCCATTTATTTGTATCTTCTTACATTTCTCTCATCAAAATCTTATAGTTTTAACTATAAGAGATCTTTCACCCTCTTAAATTTATTCCTATGTCTTTTATTGTTTTTGATGCTACCGAAAATGGATTTTTCTTCATTTCTTCTTCAGACATTTCATTGTTGATATATAAAAAATTACTGATTTCTCTAAGTTGATTTTGTATTCTGCAACTTTACTGAATGTGTTAATTCCAACAGTTTTCTGGTGAAGCCTTTTAGGATTTTCTATATATAAGATCATATAATCAACAAGTAAAGACAATTTTACTTCATCTTTTCCAAACTGGATGCCTTTTATTTATTTTTTCTTGCCTGATTTTTCTGGTTAGGATATCCAATACTATGTTTTGTATAGGAGTAGTGAGAGTGGGCACCATTGTCTTCACCCTGATCTTAGAGGGAAAATTTTCAACCTTGCACCACTGAATGTAATGTTAGCTGTGGGCTTGTCATATACTGCCTTTGTTATGGTGATGCAGTTTCTAATATACTCAATTTGTTGAGAGTTTTTATCATGAAAGTCTATTGCATTTTGTCAATTCCTTTTCTGCATCAACTAAAATGATTATAATCTTAATTTTCATTCTATTAATGTACTGTACCATATTTATCAATTTGTATATATGTTGAATCATCCCTGCATCTCAGGGATACATCCCACCTGATAATGGTATATGGTCCTTTACTGTGCTGTTCAATTCAGTTTGCTAATACTTGGTTTAGAATTTTTGCATCTATGTTTATCAGGGATATTAGCTTGCAGTTTTCTTGTGTCATCAGGCGATTGGATTAGGGTAATAACGGCTTCATAAAATGAGTTTGAGAATGTTTCCTTTCTTCAGTATTTTGAAAGACTTTGAGAAACTCTCAACTGTTAAATGTTTCATAAAATTCACCAGGGAAATCACCTGGTCCTGTACTTTTCTTGCGCGTGCACGTGCGTGTGTGTACATGTTTTCTTTCTAGGGAAATATTTGATCACTGAGACCAATCTCCATTGGTCTGCTTAAATTTTCTATTTATTCATAATTCATTTTTTATTTGTTGCATTTGGGGTTTTTTTTTTTTTGTTTTATTGATTCATTCTCAATCGGTTGCATGTTTTTTAGGAATTTATCTATTATTTCTAGGTCATCCACGTAGTTGCCAAAGAACTGTTCATAGCATTCATGAACCTTTGCATGTCTGTGGTATTGGTAATAATGTCTCCTTTTTTTCATCTCTGATTTGAAGACTCCTTTCTTTTTTCTTAGTCTAGCCAAGGGTTTGCAAATTTTGCTTGTCTTTTCAAAAACCAGCTCATACTTTAATCGATCTTTTCTATTGTTTTTCTGGACTCTATTTTATTTATTTTTATTCTGAGTTATTTCCTTCCTTCTGCTAACTCTGGGCTTAATTTGTCCTTTTTATAGTTCCTGTAAGTGTAAAGTTATATTTATTTGTGATCTTTCTTTTCCCTTATAACGTAGGGATTTATGACTATAACGTTTTTTTCTTAAAACTGCTTTTGCTGCATCATGTAAGTTTTGATATGTTGTATTTCTATTTTCATTTATTTCAAGATTCTTTTTTATTTTCCCTTCTCCTTTGACCAATTGATTGCTTAGAGGTCTGTTTTTCAATCTCCATATATTTATGAATTCTCCAGTTTCTTCCTATTATTGATGCCTAGTTTCATACTACTGTGATTGGGAAAAAATACTTCGTATGACTTCAATCTTCTTAAATTTGCTTAGATTTTTTTTTTTTTTTTTGCAATCTATTATATGATCTCTCCTGGAGAATGTTCTTTGTACACTTGTGAAAAATGTACACTTGAAAAGAATATGTATTTTGCTGCTGTTGAATGGAATGTTCTATATTATGTCTGTTAGATGTATTAGGTCTAAAGTATAGTTCAAGTCCAATGTTCCCTTATTAATTTTCTATATGGATAATCTCCCCATTGTGGAAAGTTGGGTATTGTTGTCTCCTACTATTATTGAATCTATGTCTATTTTTTTCTTCAGATCTGTTAATATTTCCTTAATGCATTTAGGTGCTCCAATGTTGGGTATATATATTCATAATTCTCTTAATAAAAAACACTTTATCATTACAAAATAACCTTCTTTGTCTCTTGTTAAAGGCTTGGCTAAATTCTATTTGTCTGATATCAGTATAGCTACTCTTGCTTTCTTTTGGTTTCCACTTTCATAGACTATTTTCTGAACCTTTTTCTTTGGCCCTACATGTGACCTTAAAGCAAACATGAGTTTTGTAAAATAAAGTATCTGGGCCTTGTGCATTTTTTTGTTTTTGTTTTTGCTTTTTTATCCTTCCACTCTGTATCTTTTGATTGGAGAATTTAATCCATTTATGTTTAGAATAATTAGTGATAGATAAGGACTACCTTTCTTTTTTTTAATAATATTCTTTTTTTTCTTTTTTAAAGATTTTATTTATTTATTTATTAATAGAGATGCAGAGAGAGAGAGAAAGAGGCAAAGACACAGGCAGAGGGAGAAGCAGGCCCCATGCAGAGAGCCTTACGTGGAATTCAATCCAAGGTCTCCAGGATCACGCCCTGGGCTGCAAGTGGCGCTAAACCGCTGCACCACCAGGGCTGCCCCAAGGACTACCTTTCTTACTCTCATTGCCACTGTCAGAAGGGCATGCAGGGAGTGAGCCACAGGCTGAAGGGGAGTTGGCTGAGACACACTGAGTGCCTGGAGTACACACAGGCCAGCTGAGGAGACTAACTAACTGAGGCATCCCCACTGGTTCTTGAGTGGGCTTCTTGATGGAGTTCGCGTCACAGTTAGTAGGATACACATCACTCTAATGTCTTCCTAGAGTCTTATATGCTCTCCCAGCTGCTTCCTGCTCCCTAGTCATGCAGCTCATGATTTAGTGCTCCTCTCCTCTGTGTTTAGCTTGTATTTTTTCCCACTGATAGTGTGCTGGAATTTCTCCTCTGGAAAACTGGACTTCCACAAAGCCTCCCTAATTGTGGTTGACCCCCATTCGCCAGGCCAAACCATGGCTGAAAGCTCATGAGCTACCACCCAGTCCCCAGCTAGGACCAAGGTCTATATGCCTACTACCAGATGCATAGGGAAGTGAGACTCCTCCCAGGTCCCCTATCATAAGGTGCTAGATCCTAGAGCTCCCACAAAAGCACTTTTGTCCAGGGATCAATGCCAAATTGTTGGTGTTGAGGAGTAGACATGATGTGGAATGTCTTATATAACACAGTGTTGCTGACATCACTCCCACTGTCATTTGTTCATATTTTATTAGACTGCTAAACTTCCTGTAGGCAGGGTCAGGCCTCCTTCACTTTGCATTCTCAGTGCATACCACAGTGATAAATTCTGAGATAAGCACAAAATTATATAGAAAATATTTGGGAAAAATTACACAAGTTGTACAAATGCACCAAAAGTAAAACAACGATTACTTTCAAAAACAAGGATTTCCCCCTCCCACTCTCTATTTTGACTCCTTTGGTTTTTATACAATCAAGTTAAAAACTGTTTTATAAAATTTTTCTTCCTAATTGTTCCAAACAACTAGCTTTAGTAAGAGAATTTTCCCTTTATTAAGTTTTTCCTTTATATATTTTATTTTCAGGTCTTTAATCTTTAACCCCATCTCAGTATTTATGCTTTCAATGATTTCACACTAAACTGGTTGTTCTCCTTCACCAGATTTCTCCAATTTCTATTTTTACTTTTTAGAGCAAACCCTTATTTTGTCTTTACTCTTAGTTTTAACTTTAAAACTAAGTTAAATATTAGTTTAACTAATATTTAGCAGATTTAATTTCTTTTTGCACATGCATTGGCATAGTTTCACTATACAACTAAACTAATTCATTAAGTCATAAAACTATTTTCTGTGACCAATCTAATACAATATTCTTCAGATTCTAAATTTTCTACACAGTGTACAAGCTGTAAGATGTGAGTTTTGTTTTGTTTTGTTTTCTATGTTGTACTAAGTCATTTACATTTCTTTTCTCTGCCCCTCTTTTTAGCAGGCCTGTTTGTATAAGGATGTTAGCCAGAGTTAATGCTATAGCAAAAGCTGTCAGACAAGTTCATCCTTGCAAAGTTAACTAGTTCATCTATGGATTAAAAATGTCTAAAAACTCAGTTCTGATATTCATACATGATAAGTGACTAACCAATGTTTGTGAATTAATAAATTTCTTCATTAATTAATAAAATTCATGTACTTAAGATATTGCTACTGTAATTTATGTTTGAACAGAGGAGTCTCAAGTGGGTAATCATAGATAGAATTCTTACTAATATATTTGCATGAAATGTGAAAATTAAACATTAAATAATTGCAATTAAAGAGGTACATGAAGTGTAATATTGATATCTTCCCAAAAGGTGAACATTACAATTCTTTTAATATTGAAGTGTTTAAAGAATTACCATACAAGAATCAAATAATATAGTAAATTTGTGTAATAAGCCTCTTCATGTATTTTTTAAAGTTTAGAGCCAAGAATATCATGTGCTCATTTCATATTCATGACATAATAGACTATCTTAGTTTTATTGTGTTGACTCAGTGTATTTGAACAATTATTTGAGCCATCTAGTCAGAATGTAGAAAAATCAAACTATATAAATAGAGAACACATTTTAACATTTCAAGGAAGACTATTTAAAATTATTCTAAATAGAAAATTTACTGGGAACCTGCAGTAGGTTGGGTAGAGAATCATTCATTTAAAACAAATGAATTGAAATTGAAAAAAAGAGTTATATTATGTGAATGAACTTCAAAAGGTTCAGAAGTTGGCCCTGATATACTCACATTCTCATCCAAACTGGAAATCTGAAATATTATGTTGAAAAATGGCTTAAAACTGCCTTTTTTGAAAGACTACAGGACCTTTATTTTCTCCTTCCCACCAGACTATAAATGCTGGAAGAACAACCTGTCTTATGGCATTTTGGGCACACAATTTTCCTTCCCAGCAATAAATTGGAAGTACAGAGTTTATGTCTGTTTGATTCCCATCTGTCAACTAAACAGCAGTGAGATCAAATCCATCATTCAATTTCTATGGCTGCTTATTAGTTCTATGCTTTTTCATGGACAATAGATATCCCATTCATAAGATGAAAAAAAAAATCAAGGTAGCAACCTATGCCACAGTGATAGTAAATGCAAATTAGATGGACATATGTTTGTTTCTCATTGACTGTAAGACATTATCATTATTAGCAAAGTGAACCTAAGTATTTGTTTAAGGCGCTACTTTTGATGTGACTTTATGACAAGTTAAACAGATCACCTCTCCCCTAATGAAGAGGCATTCAGAAAGCAGAACTGAACAAGATGACAAAGTCTGTTAACTACTATTGCCAATGAATGATGTTTATTGTAATGAGAGATACGAACGGAGATGATGGAAATAATGACATCTTTGAAAGAAAAATTGCATATGTGCATGCACACATGTGTGTGTGTGTCTGAGTATTAATTCTAGTACGGGTTTCTCTTTAAGGCTGACCTAAATTTTCTTTCCTCTAAAAAGTCTGAAACTGTTATGTTGGCATCTTGGTGAGCTGATGTTTCTCACAGAGATTATACTGAATTGTCTCACATTTTCTCTGCTATACCTTTGATAACACGTTAAAAGTGGAAGAAGAAAAAAAGACTACCTGCAAACAAGAAATCCCTGTTAATGAAATTCTGCACTGTGCTGTCAACTTTTCGCATGGGGAAGAAGCAAAATCCATACTCAAAACAGGATGGCATGGGAGTGTGGATTGGGGGCAATGCAGAACAATGGTTTCTGTCATAACCTCCACATGTTATTTTGGTCACATTTTTTTAAATTTTTCTTTTTTTAATCATACTTTCTAGTCATTGTTACCTTCAAAGATGAAACCAAATTCAAGATCAAGTCCTCTCCTCCATTCAAACATAAACCATATGTTATTATTGTGTTACTGAGTTATGTTTTTTAACCTCACTCAGTTTTATAAGACAGTGCTTCTCGAAGTGTGGTCTCTGGTCCAGCAGCATCAGTATCATGTGGGAACCTGTTAGATATGCATAGTCACATACTTTACACAAAAGTATGATTCTGAAACAATGGAGGTCAGCCCATTCATCTGTTTTAATGAGTCTTCTAAATAATTATGTACCATTATAGTAAAGCAATGTTTTAATTTTTGTAATACAAACTATTTCATTCATTCTCAAAACAGTTTAGTGAGGTTGTAGAGTAAAATAAACAAGTAAGGATATATAATTGTAGGAGTGAGCTATATGTGCATGATCAAATTAGTGACAGAGTAGTGATAGCAGGGTGGAAACTCCAGACACAAATCTTATTAATTTTCTAGCACATACACTCTAAAACTTTATCTCTAACTTCAGCGTGCCATTTCTGAAAGTTAAAACATAAACAAAATAACATGGTACAATTTCCACAGTACATTAATATTGATCTTTTTATATTTTAATTATTTTAATTATAGCCTGGAGAATAAGTTGACATAATATTTTGAAAAAGATTGCAAAATAAGTAGGAATGATAGAGAGGAATGCCTCAGTCATTTAAAAAATGTACTAAGTTACTATTATCTAAATAATGCCTGCCACGAATTAAGTATCTTAAGGATTTTTACCTTTAAAAGAAAGATGATGACCTTAAGATGAGAACACTTTGTTACAAGTGGACTAGATAGTTCTCTGCTGTCGGTTGCTCAGATTCTACTCTTTAAGAAGTAAAAAAGAAGGAATAATTTTGAACTTTGGTCTTCTATACCTTCAGATTTTACTTCAAATGTCTTGTTCCTTAAAGATGGTTTTGACATGTAGCAATTAGTAATTAAGCATTATTCATGATATTAATTCATTAAATCTTTTGTTTGGAAAAATCCTAATCATATTCCTAGTGTTCTACTTTTCTGGGTGAGAAATCAAGGTTCAAACATTTCCATCAACTGCCTTTAGTAGAAGAGATGGATAAATATATTAAGTTGATTCCCAGATAAGCTATCTTCTCTCTCTAATTAGAGTTCTGTCAAACTATCTCTATCTCTTATTTCATCATGAAATTCTTCTTTAATAACCATGTATTCTAGTTTTCCTATTCATAACTAAGTGTAAGGAAGGACTACTTTGCATGTGTAATTCTATAGGTAGTTATGACATTTATTCATTTTTTAACAAAAGCAAGTTTTTGCAATACTGTATTACATATATTAGCAGTCTTGAAATTCCACCTGTTTTTATATCATTACTTAAAAACCCTATAATCATCTCTTATCTGTGACAAATGTATAGCACAGTAGTTAAAAGACAGATGGTAAAGCTAAATTACCTATATAATCTTTTCCAGTATTTAGGTCTTTGGGCAAGTTACCTAACTTCTCTATGCCTCAGTTTCTCCGTGTATAACATGGAAATAGCAATCCCTATCTTAAAGGGCTATTGTGAACTTTCAATCTTTTTAAGCCTCGTACTCCACACATCACAATGCAAATACTTTTTCTTTTCTTCTTCAGATACAAACCACAAATTAATAAACATTTGAGGTACCAAGAGTGGGACAAATAGATGAATTTGGATATGTTGCTTCCCTAAAAAAGAAGGCAAGATAATTCCAGTATCAGTTATCTTATAATTGTGTAATCTTGGAAAAGTTACTTAGTCTCATCACATATCAGTTTTGTAACAAGAAACTTGAAAAATAAACCCTTAAAGAGTATTAATTGAACATAATAAAATGTGATACACACTAAAATTGTTGATCCTGAGAACAAAAACATAGCTTTCAGTTTGGCTTATATTATGGAAAAAACTTGGTTATATATCCATAGACTTAAGATTGTAATCTTTTATAATTTATTTATGACAGATTTAAATGTCAACTACATTTTTTAAAGGTTTTATTTATTTATTCATGAGAGACAGGGAGAGAGGCAGAGACACAGGCAGAGGGAGAAGCAGGCTCCCTGAAAAGAGCCCAATGTGGGACTCAATCCTGGACCCCAGGATCATGCCTTGAGCCAAAGGCAGTCGCTCAACCACTAAGCCACCCAGGGATCCCTCAACTACATTTTTAAACAAATCAATATATATCATATCTCAGACATGATATGTCAGAGATATCGCAAATAGTTACATAAAGAAACCAGAGAGGAAAGGGTCACTGAGAAAAGCAAACAAAAAACAAAATGTCAGGATATGCAATACACCTTGATTTAGAAAATACATCAGACACTACCAATAAATTCTCACTGTTTTCCCCCCAATGAAAAATCTATCCATCTAAAAGTATATACTAATATATAGAATAGTGAAGAATAGCTTCATCTTGTGGCTGTGGAGGAAGAAGAAGAGCATACATTTTCATGATAGTAGAGAAGAGCTATATTAGATATGACATAAAAAAGAACATTTTCAATCATGTAGGTTGTTAGATATCAAAGTGAATCCCATGAATACTAAGAATGAGAGTTCCAGAGTGGAATGGATAAACCATCTCCCAAATGAAGGCAATAATATCTTCTTCATAGCCTTGTTGTGAGAATTAATTAAATAGGAGAGCACTTTATATAGGGATAATAATAGTAACCACCACAGAAGTAGGAGAGTGTGTGTGTGTGTGTGTGTGTGTGTGTACATACTAGATAAGGTGCTCTGTAATTAGCATGTACTATTTGTAAGTGTGTGGAAAAATTTGAAGTCAAATCTCCCAACTTTGGGCTGAAACTTTATTCCAAGCAATTCCAGTTCCAAGAGTCTAAAATCTTATATGTCACCCCCATCTTTACCTTTATCTCATAATATCTCAAAGTTTCCATTGATGATATAACCACGGATGAGTAAAAATACATAGGAATGTACATACTGGGAGCAAGAAGAAAAGTTAAATTTGAATCTCGGTTCAACCATTTATTCACTCTGTAATTGAGGACAATCTCTTTCCCTTTCAGAGCCTAAGTTTCATCATCTTTAAAACAAGGACCAGGAGAATCATGTGGCACTCTGGTGAGAACAAAAAAATACCATATGCAAAAAGTGCCTAGCACAGCACTTGGAAACAGTTGCTTCCTTTTACATTTTACTCTCTCCCACAAAAACTGAAGAAAAATCTTCCAGCATATTCATGTCATTCCTTATATATTTAAAGCTATACAATAGTTTAACTTAACCTAAGTGTCTGCAAAGATAAAAAGTATTACAAGCAATTTATGATGCGATTTGGAGTGGGAACAGACTTGGTATGAATTCTTTCCTGACCTTCCATATAGAATTGACTACTTCCTAGTCTTTGAGGGCTTACTGTGCTTTTAACAAAATCTCATGGCTCCTACATATTTTGATTCAATGGCTCTTGTTTATATGCTTATCTATTCCTACTAGATGGTAAACTTCAGGTAAACTTCTGGCATATAGATGGCTAGTAATAAATTTTTTTTTAACATTTTTGAGGGCATGAAGCAATGCTATAGTATTATTCCCTACAATGTCTAGCATGTTTCTGCCTCAGGGTTTTGTGTTTTCTATGTTTTATATCCATAATGCTTCTCTCTCAGGTATTGGCATGGTTCCCTTCCTTGCCTTTTGCAGATGCTGTCGCATATTTCACTTTCTCAGCAAAACGTTCTCTAATCACCTTATTTGTAATGTATATGTACATGCATGCACACACACAAACACACAATACACACCCAGTCTCCCTTCTTCCATCTACCACTATCTGACATGGTATTAATTGTTCATATTGTTCACTATTTGCCTCCCCATTACAGTGTAAACCTCACAAAGGAAGGGTATTTTTGTCTTTTTTGTTCACTACCTAGCATTTTGCACAGTGTCTGGGACATAGTAGGTGCTCAATAAATATCTGCTGAATGAATGAATAAATTTCATAATGACATAGCATTTGAAAGAGGAAAGAGAAGTACTTCTGATGAATAACAAGACACATTTATATAAATTTAAAATGCATGCTATGATTAAGCTAATCTCTTGATGTTGCATAACTGCTCAGAATGCATTTTATGTTACTGGATATACTGCAGTTGTAATTTCTTCCTCAAGCAAAGGAGCTTTGTTTCTTCTCATGGTAAACAAACTAAGTAGATTTCTCTAGTATTGAGTTATCTAAGTTTTTCCTTATCAACATGGATCAAAACATACCAAAAGTACCCCCTAAAGATGATATAATACATCCCCTTTGATTTACAGATGAGGAAACTAAGGGCTGGAAAGATGGAGACTTCTGAAAGTCATTGTCAATATTAGAACTCATTTCTTCTGACCAAATCTCAGGACATTTCTGAACAAATCTATCTTTCTACAAATGATTTATAACTAATAAAATCTAAGTTATCTTCTTTGTCTACATGGTATTTGTGCCATTTAGACTATGTTTAGTGGTTAATTAGCCAATCTAAACTATTCAAGGAGAAAGCGAAGATCCACCCATGATAGCAAATCCTGTTTCCTAAATAAGCCCTCCTCTCAACTTCTATATTTGAAACATTAACAATGTGTCCACCTGGACTTCTTGGAGAGCTTTGGCTTGCAAGGACAATATATGCTTTGGTTCATCTACTGAACAATCAGCTTAAGGAGTTGTATTCAGATATTATTAATGTTTTCAAACCCACTTCCTATTTTCCTGCTGAAATCCCTGCCAAGCACACACTTCAGCAGACACTAAAATAATTTGGGTAGTTGACATTCAATCCAAATTTTCTATGGAAATCTGCCAGATTTGACATCTGTGAGAAAGTGGGTAATTTTTATTATCCACAGAGAGCAAAAGCTTAGTTTGATATTTCTCTACCTCCACACATCTCCCCATAGTGGAGCTGCTACTCAGATACACACAAAAAGTGGGTAGCAAAGAAAATTAACTCTTTCACCCTTGTCAGGATATGGCCAAGACTACATTAAAATTAATTTTAAAGGAACACTAGCAATGAATAAAACAAATTCCAGAGATGTGGGGAACGCAAACTACTTTTATTTCATCATTACATTTTGTTTAAAGACTATTTAACCGTGTTTTATCTGTTGCTCTAATGCAACTATTTGTCTTTAAAGCCTGCTCACTTGGTACATAAAGTAAAAACAAAATTTCACCTTGATTTTCTTTTTAAAATGTTTTTATCAACCCTAGTAACATTTGACTCTACAGGACCACAAAACCATGCTTAAAACACACAACAATGTTTCTATTGACATAATATTTCATTTCTAATGCATTAAGACTAGGATATGTATTGAAGGTTTCCCTTATTTCTTTAAAAGAAAGAAATAAGCCTAGATATTGCCATGTTCTTATATTTTATATACTAAAATCCTACTAAGATTTATACTGTAAAGAAAGTACATTAGTTTATTGTATTAGCTCACTACAATAACACAGGTGAACTTCTCCCACTCACTCTTCCAATCAAGCTAGTGAACATGACTCATATTAGGAAATTAGAAATGATAATGGCATCTGACAAGTAGAAAAGCATGGTAAATTACTCATTTTACAAAAGTTTAGAACTCAAACATTTGTGGTATGTTCATAACTTTCAACATACGAGAAGAAGCCATCTTAAATATATATTTTAAAACCTAAATGTGACCATTAATAGATTTATAAATGATATATAACTCCCAAACCACTGAAGAACACATAAAATAAACATACACTATGTCACAATGGATGAAAAGGAAAAGAAAGAAAAAGAAAAGAAAGTAAAAAAAGGAAAAAAAAACCCAAAAGATATAGACATAAAAGAAGTTGAGATAATTAAGAGTAATACAACCATCATGATAATAAATAAAAAGTTAAATTTTCCCCTAGGGAGCAAAAATCAGATTAGCTTAAGAAACAAACTCAACGGTATTTCTATAAGAAGTATATCTAACAGAAATATGCAAGATGAAAGGAGGAAGAAGGAATAGAACATGACTAGGTAAGGGTATATGATCTGGGTCTTTAGGGCAGGATGTGTGCTGCTTTCCAAGATGGTGAGACAGGGAGAGAATGAGTCGGCTCACGCTGCAGATTTGAAGCAGTCAGGACCTTAGTTTCCCTGGTATCAATCCTGCCTGGGTCTTCTTTACTTCTCTCAGTAATAATGCAGCTATGACATTTTGCCTTGGCTTTCACTACAGAGTGAGCTTCTTAATTATCTATCTACAAGGAACCACTCAAACAAAAGCTCCATGAAAGCAGGGAGTTTGGGAGGTTAAATTCAGGCCTTATCTTTGGAAATAACTTGGCACATGGCAGACAGGGCAAGCATACATTTTGAATGAATGCATGAGAAAATAAATGAAGATGTCTATAGCGCATGCTGGAGACCTAAACAGAGTCCTCTGATTTGATGCATCTCCTGCCTCAAACTTCACTGAAAGGAGTAAAGTCATTTTCTAAAAGTTACAAACACAAACACTGAAGAATAAGGAAATTATCAGTTGCGAAGAGATTTCACCAAGTTTCCAGAAGATGGAAAGCAGATGGAGGAGCAATGACTGATGAAGCAGCCATAAGCCTGAATATAAATATACAGGGCTGCAGTTGAAAGGAAGCCAGTTTCACTATCAGAGCTCCAACAGAGGAGGTATTAGGTTCCATGGAGAAGGAGAGGTGGGCCAGAAACAGAAAGTACTCACAGAAGCACCTGGTAAGAAATAGTTTACTCCCCAAGTTCTATATTATCCCCATGTAAAAAAATAATAAGTTCTTTATTAAGAACTTGTCCAAACTGTCAAAAAAGTAGGCCAGCTGGTGTGGAAGTCAACATTTCGGAGAAAAGTCTCCCCTCTTTGACTTTAGCAGTCTTCCAAGGCAATGCAGGCAACTTACCTATTTTTAGCACTGAGTCAAGCCCCATTATTGTAACTTACCTTTGAAGTGGCTTTCTGTTTCCCCACTCTTAAAAATGATGGCCAGGAATGGGTCACCTAATTTCTGAGAAAAGCCTAAAGAATAAAAGATAAAAACAAAAGCCCTCTGGAATTTATTAACAGAAAGAATAAGATCTTTAATATATTTGCTTCAGAGTCCACTTGTTAGACTCAAGAATGAATATCCAGCACCCATAAAGTAAGTTTATGAAAAAAGAATAACCGGAAAGTCCAAAAGAACCACAGGAAATTAAAATACAATTGCTTAGAAAAACAAAATTAATAGAAGTGTCTGAAGTAATGATGTGAATGTTTCCCGGAATATAGAATATATAGATAGGGTCAGAATATTTGAGAGAAAAAAAAATTCCATAGTGGATCAAAACAGAAAGTCTAAGAGGCAGCCAGTATCACCGCAAAAAAAAAAAAAAAAAAAAAAAAAAAGGAAGGCTATTATTCAAGGCAAAATAGCAAAGAATTTCCCAGAACACATGATAAATGTTATGGATGACCTAAAATACTTTAAAAGGGAAGGGCTAAAACATGTCCTCAAAGAAATATGAATTAACCAGGCATCTGATTTTTAGCAGCATTGTATTTAGAAGATGAAAGAACATGGTTTCAAAACTCTGAAAGAAAATAATTTTCCATCTTGAATTTTAAGCATAGCCATGCTATTAATCCAATATGAGAGGGAATAATGATACTTTGAGATATGTGAAATCTATGGAGGTTTAAATGCAAGTAACTTACTTAGAAAGTTGTTTAAGGTGATCCACCAATAAAATTGAGAGAAAAATGGACAGAAACCAAGAAAGAAGAAAATACGAAGAGTCAGAAGATAAGAGATCTGACCCAGGAGAAAAGCTAAGCAGTAAGCAGCAGTAAGACAGTCAAGATTTGAATAGGTGGGCAGTAGGCCTCCAGGGAAAAGGGGAAATGATTAGGATAGATAGTCTGACTAGAGGTCTGAAAAACTAAGAGGGTGCATTGAAGTGGCTGGTAGAGTAGCAGAATGTAGTAACCATTTGAAATATGCACTAGAAATTTCCCAATTGATACTGGAATCCAGAGAGTAGGAATATCCCAAATGTTCTTAACTGCATATTGGTTTTACCTTTTAGAATCACAGACCAAATCACAGAAGACTTAAGGACGGTAACAATACAGAAAATAAATGGCAACTGATAGTGTAAAAGCATTGAAATGCTGATAGAAATTGAGAACTAGAAGAAAGTCAAGAGAAGTGTATGAAAAGATGAGAAGAAGAATGTGCTTATCCCAGAAAGTGAGTAATCAGGTAAGTTGTCTATAACTGATTTAATAAGGAATGGAGGTTTTGATTTTGTTTGAAGTTGTTTGGAAAGAAAATCTTATCAAATTTCAACCAACATAACAAAAGCTCAAAAACACATGAAAAACAATGAAAGCTGAAGAGTTAGCATATTCCAAAGTTATTACACTTCGGAATCCCAGTTTCTCCACCAACAAATTCTTCTATACTTTTTTTAAGAATGAAGATATTAAGCATAGAAAATATAGAAAGCTACCATATTCATATTATCATGCTAGTTTAATAATGGTACTAAATTGGAGAAAAGTGCCAGCAAAAAGTACAGAATAAACTGATAATTTGCAAATTTAAATAAATTTCTAACTAGAATACTTTCTTAGAATAAAATTCTAATGAAAACTCAATATGTAAAATAGATTGAAAGAGAAAGATTTTTGTCAAAGAAACAGCACATAAACCCAGCTCATTATAAATATAGATGGGAAAAGTCTAAATAAAATGCAGGCAAACTAAATGGTACCTTAAAAGATTTATCATTAATCCAAGAAGGAGTATATTACTAGTGTATCTATGAATAAAAAGATTCACACCAGTATAATCATCTTGCTAGAGGATAAAACGGCATTTTAAAATATGAAAAAATCCACTTTATGTTTAACAACAAAAAACAGACTTTCAGTAAATTAAAAATGGCAGTATATAATTCATTAATAAAAATTATTTGTCTCAATCCAGCAGGCCAGAAAAAAACCCTAATATCTAAAAGATTTATTATACCAGTAACAACAGTGAAAAGACAAGGTTCCCAGCTTTCAATATTGTTAGTTGTTTTTTGTTTTGTTTTGTTGGTTTGTTAATTGTTCTTTGGTAACAATCCCAATGGACATTTTTGGATATTTAAAAATGTATCTACAGTTCACGTAGGCAAAAAAAAAAAAAAAAAAAAAAAAAAACATCTTTAATAAGGTTATTTAAGGAATTATATCAACTGAATGAGTGATATTTCAGGTATGAAAACTGGCAACCAAAAAAAAAAAAAAACTGACAACCTGATCAACTGAATAAAATAAAATGGAAGCGATGTCATATAATAGTATAACCCTGAAACAAATTCTAGTTTATATAATAATTTAATAGCGGGATTAGGGATCCCTGGATGGCGCAGCGGTTTAGCGCCTGCCTTTCACCCAGGGCGCAATCCTGGAGACCCGGGATCGAATCCCACATCGGGCTCCCAGTGCATGGAGCCTGCTTCTCCCTCTGCCTGTGTCTCTGCCTCTCTCTCTCTCTCTCTCTCTTTCTATCATAAATAAATTTAAAAAAAAAATTAAAAAATAGCGGGATTATTTAATGAATGGATGAGAGAACAGAGAGTTATTTGAGGAAAATATTATGCTGTATACCAAATTGAATAATAAAGGATTAAATGGGGCAGCCCAGGTGGCCCAGTGGTTTAGCGCTGCCTTCAGCCCAGGGTGTGATCCTGGAGACGGGGGATCGCGTCCCATATCAGGCTCCCTGCATGGAGCTTGCTCCTCCCTCTGCCTGTGTCTCTGCCTCCCTGCATGGAGCCTGCTCCTCCCTCTGCCTGTGTCTCTGCCTCCCTCTTTCTGTGTCTCTCATGAATAAATAAAGAAAATCTTTTTTAAAAAATAAAGGATTAAATGTAACAATAATAATAAATCATTAAAAAGAAAATTAGAAGAAAGTATGCAAAAGTAGCTACAATTTCTGAATATAAAAGCAAGAGGAGAAATCAAAAAAGCAAAATCACAGATTCCAATGCATAAATAAAAACTTCCATTGAGTGCATTAAAATTATTTTTTTAAAGATTTATTTATTTATTTATTTATTTATTCATTCATTCATTCATTCATTCATTCATTCATTCATTCTTGAGAGACAGAGAGAGAGGCAGAGACACAGGCAGAGGGAGAAGCAGGCTCCATGCAGGGAGCCCACCGTGGGAGTCAATCCCGGGACTCCAGGATCGTGCCCTGGGCCAAAGGCAGGTGCCAAACCGCTGAGCCACCCAGGGATCCCTGAGTGCATTAAAATTAAAAGGCAATGGGCATCCTGGGTGGCTCAGTGGTTTAGTGCCACCTTCAGCCCAGGGCATGACCCTGGAGACCTGGGATGGAGGTCCATGTCAGCCTCCCTGCATGGAGCCTGCTTCTCCCTCTACCTGTGTCTCTGCCTCTCTCTCTCTCTCTCTCTCTCTCTCTCTCTGTGTGTCTCTCATGAATAAATAAATAAAATATTTTTAAAAAATTAAAAGGCAAGTTAAAGATGAGAATATATTTACAACAAATATAAGAGAAAATTTAATATATTAAGAGCATTTATATTCATATAGAAATATATCTTAAGTGAAAAATGGAGGATGTGAACAGAACAAACAGACTAAGAAATACAAATGGAAGTAAACATATAAAATGATTTAGCCTCACTAAAAATCAAAGAAGTGTCAAGTTAAAATGAGGGGATACTTTATAGTGCCTATTATTTTACCAAGCACTAATATTAAATGTTCAGTTTTGGAAAGGAGACAGGGAGATCAGCTCTCAATTTTACACCACTGATGGAAAGGCACCAAAAGCCTGAAGAACAATGTTCTTTTGTCTTTCATTTAGTAGTTCCAGTTCTGAGGACATGTCTTTAGGAAATAGTCAAAGTTATAAACAAAGTTTTATGCATAAAGATATAATTTAGGGATGCCTGGATGGCTCAGTTTCGCCCAGGCATGATCCTGGTCCCAGGATGGAGTCCTGCATCAGGCTCCCTGAGAGGAGCCTGCTTCTCCCTCTGCCTGTGTCTCTGCCTCTCTCTCTGTGTGTCTCTTATGAACAAATAAATAAAATCTTTAAAAAAAGTTAAAAACAAACAACCTAAATGCCCACCCACGGGAGAAAGGTTAAACACATAACAGTACATCATATAAACTAGACTATCCCCACATGATGACAAATTAAAACTCTCATTAACTAAGAATATCTAATCTCATGGAAAATGACCAAAATAGAAATTAATAAATGAAATATATAATATCCTATTTACAGTTAAGATCCCAAATATATAGAAGAAATAGAGATCTGGATGAAAATATATAAAATAGTAATATTGAATTTTCTCTGGCTCTTGAGATAAGGTAATTTCATTTTTAGAGTACTCTTTATTTTCATAACTATCTGAAATATTAAAATGGTTCTTTTATTCTAAAAAATAAACATTATGACCATTTTGAAAAAAATTAAAGAATTATTAGATCATAGCTCTTCTGTCTTCAATTCACCCATTCTAATGCTACCAATGACAGCAACAAAACTCCTTAGCATCATGAAAAAAAGTTGTTCTTTGCAATATCTCTCAATTCTTTGAGATCCAAAAATATAAGCCATTACAATATGCAGCACTGCAGTCACCTTGTAGCTCTTCAGAGATGTGAAGGGGGGGGCAGGTAAGAGGGGACCCAGGGTGGGTGGGGGACTCTTGCTCCCTTCTCAAATCATTCTCCTTCCACCACAGGATTCTGAAATCTCTAGAAGAGAAGACACTGCCTTTCCTTTTCATTTTATTATATCATAGAAATAGCCTTATTGAGCATGGTAGCATGCATTAGGCAGGGTTAGATATACATTACATACATTAGCTTAATTCTCCCAACAACTAGTATTATTCTCATTTTACA
The DNA here is from genome assembly GCF_048418805.1 of Vulpes vulpes. Classification (NCBI taxonomy): domain Eukaryota; kingdom Metazoa; phylum Chordata; class Mammalia; order Carnivora; family Canidae; genus Vulpes; species Vulpes vulpes. The sequence continues at coordinate 22,450,137 of NC_132787.1, read as the reverse complement.
GTTGAGGAAACAGAAGGTGGGAGAAGTTAAATCACTTGTATAAGGTCACTCCAAGATTAAGTGAGACTGTGGAGTTCAAACTAGGCAATTTGGTTCTAAGGTCTACCCTTTTATTAACTATTATGCTCTAACCAATTTGTCCTTGGAGAAAGTAACATATTTACACAAATTTACATTGGGGTATGAGAGGCTTCTTCACAGTGAGAGGTAGGTTCTGACTGGGAGGACAGTGCTGGTATTTTGAAGGACAGGCAAGTGACACTGAAAATGTTTGGAAAACTTAAATTGTGATCTTAAATATAAACCTCATTATTTTTTCATTGTCCTCAACTCCACATATAAAAAAGGTTCAAACTAGGCACATGGTCTGTAGATTCTATTTACAATACTCTGCTTTCACTAGTCAAATTTTCAATATAATTTCAAGGCTTAGAAATTGGAATATTTTATCAAGTATATTTTCAATAGCTGCTGGTTCTATGCTACGAATATTACCTTTTATGCATCCATAAAATTAAATTCCACTTGGTGCTAACATGCAATTGACTACTATCTCCTAAATTTAAACTTGGAAATAAAATATGGGATGTGATTTTTTTTATGTCAAAGTTCAGCATAATATTCAGACAATCATTAAACGCTGCACCCAGAACTGCTCGGCAATATGGGGTTGGGGGGGAGACAAGATTGATTAAGACACAATCCTAGCCATTGTAGAGCTCCCATTTAAAGCATCCATTGAGAAGCAAGAAAATTAAAAAGGAAATTTTTGCATAAAGACTCAGATACATCATTCAGGTGCAACTGAATATAGTATTCAAGCACTTTAGAAATTCTCATATGGTAATAATTCTTACCTCTATAAAATATATATTATATAAACCACTTTGCTTTACTACCTAAATATAGTTTGCAAAAAAAGAAAAGAACCCTCCCTCTTTAGGTATAAGAAATAGGAATAGAGCTAAAATCTCTGAGAAGTATAAGAGGAGATGAGAGGACAACTTAGGCAAAGCTGTCATTACAGGACAATGAATACAATCCTCTTTTATTAATAAGAAACCAAGCTGAACAGGCAATGAGGGGGCCCAGATATTTCAGAGTCAAACACAAACTTTTGGGCATTCTCCAAGCAAATAAGCTTGGTAAATGGAATGGTATTAGCCAAAAGAAAATTTTTTCATAGTGTTACCACCAAATGCATGCATTATATGTTTAAATTAAGCCACACATGGATGATTACAAGGAAACAATAAGAGCTGAGATTTCAGAGTTCTCTGTTGCAGTTAATGATCTAGATGGCAAGGGGATCATCACATTACCAAAGCTTAACCAGAGCCCAAGCAATAATCACTCACTTAATGTTTTTAAGAAAAATCAAAAAGATAATGTCTCCAGGGAGAGTATTAGCAGAGTTTCCTTTGTCTACACGGTTTTTAATACCTGAACATATGAACAACATTCACTTTACTTCCTGGAATGTCTTTAATCAGACACCATCTCCAACTCATAATCCTCTGATGCATTAACACCATTATCCAGTTTATTGGTTTTATATCTCTGAATCCAACTTAAAAGATAGGGTTCTCACATTGCCTCTTTTTGGTTTGGTAGATATTACTCGAGTTCTTAAAAATGATATTGCTGCAAAACAGTCTGAAAATGACACTGTCTCTACAATAGGAAAGGAAATTTTGGCTAATAGGTAAAACTTCAAGGCACTAAAACTTTATTCAGTATGGTTTTTATTAGGTGAACTACAAATAGGTCATATAGTATAAACTGTAGCATTGTCAGTTATAAACTGGCATTAAGAAGTGATGCACAACCTTCTAGAATCACATGTATTCATAAAATGTAAAATGTATACAATCACATGGTTTGTTTGGTTTGGATTTGGGTTTTTTTTTTTTTTTTTTTTGGACATCAGATGAGTTATTTCACCTAGACTGAGACGCAGTCCATGTTATTTTTATACATAAAGTTAAAGGAGTAACACATTTTAAATCATTCATTTACAAGATTTCAAAGATCCTTCTTTTCTCTGGTGTTTGAAGCACACATATACAAAATAAAAACTGTATTTATCTAGTTGAATATAAAACCTCTAAAACCCAGTATCAGTTCATTTCCAACATTCTTTAATATTGAGGCTTAGATTTATATAAACATTCACCATTATAAAAAAAATTTTATTTTACAGCTATTGTAAAGATTTTACTTTATTGATGATTTGCTTATTTTTATTACTTTCTATACTTCACACAAGTTATTTGAAATCCTTTGTAGTATATATGCTATGCTGTGCTAACATGCTAAAAGGCTAAGGTACCTATATAATAAAACCAGGCCAGATGAATCTGTGCTCTGTTCTACACATAAAACTCAATCTATACTATGTATATAGAATACATATGTATGTGTATATATATATACACACATGTGTTGTGAGGGTATACACCTATATGTATACATCCTAAAAAGAATATAACAAGGGAGACTAGTAAGATGCAGAAAAGTAAAATAAATATATTATGCTTTGGACCTTGGACCTGTAATTAGAAAATAAAAGCTATGCTTGAAATGGTAGCAGTATATCATACTATACATTTTAGGTTGATTAGAGTTATACCTGGATTTTGTTTTCAGGTTGATTATTCATTTTCATTTATTCCATAAATATGGATTGGTCATATACTATGTGTCAGGCAGTGTGCTTGGGATAGGGTATAGTGCTGAAAAAGGCAGTTTCCCTGATCTCCTGGAGCTTAAAAGTTTAACGGCACAAACAGACATTATACAAATTATCAGTTTCTGTCTCTCTGTCTCTCCCTCTCTGTATCATGCACCACCAATCACGTACATACATACACAGTTACTGAGAAAAAACACAGGATGCAGTGCAGTGGAAGTTCAGAGAACATATGAAAAGAATTTGACCCCTCTGGGAATCAGGAAAGGATTCATTGTAGGATTCTCTGGGCATATATTGAGGTAGGAGCCAATGGGGCATCACTGCAATGGGGAGCAGGAGAGAAAGCTAGAGGAGACAGTACAGTATATGCAGAGGCTCTAAGGTGAATAGGACTTGGTGATTAAAGTACAAAAAACAAAAAAAATGTAAATGTCAAGATATGAAGCCACAGAGATAGCAGAACAAGAAACTTTAACCCTTATTAAGGAATTGGAAGTTTATTCTGAGAGAAGCAGGAGCCACTGCAGGGTTCTTCCAATGAATACTAGAATCAGATTTGCATTCTCCAAAGATCATTGGACAAAAGGAGGAAAATAAAACACAGAGATGATTGCACAAAAGGACACCATTATGTGGCATCTATGTTAGTATAGTGAAACGATGCTGGTAACACACTGGAATTACAATGATAGATGTGACAAGAAAACATGTGGGACGAGTTACTCATCAGATGTAGGGGATGCTATGCTGTGCCATGAAGGTCTTCCTTTAGGATCCAAAGTCATTTCCCCAACTCTATGGAAAGTTAGCTGCAAAGAGTTCACAACTGAGTCACTTCTGGAAAATAGAAATTTCTCTTAGCTTAAGAAACTGCCTTCCCCAGGGTAAAATCCTCCCTGGCAGTAGCCAATACTGGATGTGAGCACATGGGGCAGAGTGGGTACAGTGGCTCAACCTGCTGATCTACATTAAGGTTAAGGATAAAGGGCTGGCCTTGGAGATCACCACCAAGATGATCCTGGCCTAATCCTGCCTGCCTCATCTCTTCCTTATGTTCCCCAGAGCCGCCTTCCATAAACTATCTGCACATAATCTCCCTCTTAGAGTCTCTTTTTGGGGAATACTTCTTAAAACAGCATACAAGGGTTTTTGTGTTAGTTTGTTTTAAAATCATCCTAAGTTACTTCATACTCATTACTTAATAAACTGCTTTGAAAGATAGTGTATCTATCTATAGAATGGACATTTTATTATCAACTTAGACCTAGATTGAACCAAATAAATGTAATTCTACTCAGTATGACAATATTATAGCAAAACTTTACCACTGGACTCATTACCCGGGGAATCAAAACCCAAGCAAGAAATTAGCTTGACCCAGTTAATCCACCTACAGACTTTTTGTTCGTTGGTCTCCCACTAAAACGAGTAAACACTGCCATTAAAATATCTGGGAGCTAAAGCTGGTGAACAAGTATATGACTCTGGTGTGAACCAGTAGACACTAAATGGGCTTGTCTGATCTATACAACAGAGCGTTCAACCCAGCGATTTGAGCACATCCTTTCTGCTTCGTTGGTCACCAATGGATTTTCTGTTAAGTTCAATTGAGTCTGGCACTCTTTTTAGCCTTTCTCTTTTGAGGGAAAGGCTGATGCTGTTTAAAGGTCTTACTAAAAAGCAGAGCCCTTTGATTGAGAACCTCAAAAAAGACTATATCAAGAGCACACCTTTTAATATAGAGCTACACACTCCCTTATTTTAAGCCCAGCAAGGGAAGCCTAATTGTCAGAAGGATTTTTTATTAGTTCATTTTTACGAAGTGCACATCCCCACTGAGGCAGTTGAATCTGGGGAGAAGACTCAGTGAGAACACTGATCCATTGTATAAATTTAGTGTACTCAGTGGTTCTAGCTCTAACAGCCATTTGGGCAACCAAACCAAATTTGTATTTTTTTGGTTCTTAGGCCCTCCTAACCTACGAAAAAGACACAGTGTTATAGAAATATCACAACATAAAAGTCCTTACATTGTGAAGTTATTTTAAAACTGATTAGTAATCTACTTGCAATAGAGTTTGATAAGGTAAATAAAAGCAAAAGTAGTTGATTAACAAAAAAAATCAAACATCGTCTTGGTGATTCTCTATGTTTTTTTTTTAAGATTTTATTTATTTATTCATGAGAAACACAGAGAGAGAGGCAGAGGGAAAAGCAGGCTCCCTGCGAGGAGCCTGATGCAGGACTCTATCCCAGGACCTGAGATCACAACATGAGCCAAAGGCAGAAGCTCAAACACTGAGCCACCCAGGTGCCCCTGATTCTCTACCTTTATCTTTCATAATTACGATTTAAAACAGAAAAAAAAAAAAACCTAGTTAGCATTATGCCTCTCAATTGTCTGTTTGCTCTTAGACCAGACTAACCCTCATTCTGTTCATCACAGGGGATTAAAATTCACCCGTAATACTTCTCTAGGCTCCGTTGCTAACTAGCCTTAAATCAAATTCTTACAATAAGAACTGGCAAAATAAAGTAAGTAGGAAGAAAGAGAAGCTTCTTTCTACTTCAGGAAACATCTTTACCAACAGCTGCATTCCCTTGAGGGGTCTAGTTCCCACAAATCAGCCCCTCCCTCTAAAGGCAGCTGACACTTTGAATCCAGCTCCTACTGGGCAGTCTTGGCTCCTGAATTCTGGTAACAATGCCTCCTCCCATAGTTCCTCCAGCTCTGAAGACAGTAGTTACTTCCTGCTATTGCTAAGCTTCATCTTAACTTTTAATTCCCTGTGTGAAATTCGCTGAATAGAACTATTGGACATGGGCTCTGCTTTCCTGACTGGTCCCCAACTCACACATAGACAATCCAAAACTACTTTACAACCTGGCCTTAGGGGCACCTGGGTGGCTCAGTTGGTTATGTGTTGGACTTTTGATTTCAGCTTAGGTCATGATCTCTGGTTGTGAGACCAGGCCACAGGTCAGACTCTGCACTCAGTGCGGGATCTGAGATTCTCTCTCTCCCTCTGCCAGTACCGCAGCTTGCACTTTTTCTTTCTCTCTCGCAATCTCACTCTCTCAAATAAACAAATAAATCTTAAAAAAGGATAAAAAAAAAAACCAGATCCTAATTTATGGCCACATATTGTTCTAAGATGTTTTAAATTCTTAAGTTCTTTCTGCCAAGAATTTGTAGAAAATCTCAAATTATCAACAACACCAAACATTGGGATTGAGTTCTCAGATCAGTTCCTAAACTTTAATTAATTTTTTTTTTAAATTTTGTCACTATTTTTTATTTTTCAGCATTACTATATATAATTGACAAATAAAAACTATAATATATTTAAAGTATGCAATGTGATTTGATATACATGTACTCTTTGAAAGGATTCCCCTCTGAGTTACCATAGCCATTACTTCTCATAGTCGATTCCTTTCTTCTTTCTGGTGAGAACATTTAAGTTTTCTTTTAGCAAATTTCAACACAGTGCTCTCAACTAGAGTCACCGTGTTATACATTAGGTCTTTCAGACCTTATTCATCTTACATTCATAACATATCCAAAATATGATGTTTCAGAACTTTAGCCTTCTTTCTCTTCATTCCTCCCTCTTTGCACTCATTTCTTTTTTTCCTTTCTTTTTCTTTAAGTAAGCTCTAAGTCCAACATGGAGCTTGAATTCATGACCCCAAGATCAAGAGTCCCATGCTCTACCAACTAAGCCAGCTAGGCACCCTACCCTGTAGTCAATTTTAATTACTTCATCCAAGCTCTTTAATCACCGGTTTCTAACCAAATCTATATCCCCTATCTAGACCTCTCTGCTGAGATGCAGACTTATGTTATCTCTACTTTCTTACTAGTTATCTTCAATAGAATGTTCTATATGCAGAGCATATTTACTCAATCCCCACCTGAACCTATTATATTATCTTGCCAAATTTGTTCCTTTGATTATTCGCTATTAAAATCCTCCTAGTTATCAAGGTCAAAAACTTTGACCTAATCCAAAGACTTCCCTCCTTTCTTTCATATCCAGTTGGTGCCTAAGACTTACAGATTATAGATTTTCAATACCTCTTACATATCATCCTTATTATCTATTCCTTCTGCCACTGCCTAGTTGAGAAACTCATCTCTTCTTGTTTGGGTCACTTCAACAGCTTCCTAACTGATCTCCCTGACCTTATTCTTTCTACTCTTCAATTCAACTCCATAATGCAACCAGAGTGATCAATCTAAATTGTAAATCTGATTATGTCATTTCATGTGATTTGTGTTTATTTACAGGATCCACATAGCATTAAGAATATAGTACTAAACAGAAAATTTAAAGCTTTCTTTATCTGACTCCTACCTAATTTTCTTAGCCTCATCACTTCTCCATACCTACACTTCCCTCTAGCAACATTTCACTATGTTTATCTAATACCTACTTAACATCATTTATGTCTGTGGCTTAGAACATATACATCCACTTTTTAAAACTACTAATTTTAATTGTGCTAGAAAGAAAGTTTAATACTCATCTATCATAAAGAAAAAATATGGAAGAGGTTAACATTATGGATCTAAAGTGTTTTGTGAAGTAAGTACCAAGCTTAATGGCTTGTGTAGTTTCCCAGAGGTCCAGACTGTCTTCTTACTCAATTTCTCTGTCTTCTTCCACTTCTTATGGTAGATCTTCATGTATCACTTTGGGTTCGTCTTCTTATAATTCATCCTCTCTACTTTAAAATCTTTCAATCAAGGTCGTAGCAACATAAGGAAAGAGAAGTTGGTTAAACTAGCTTGCTTCTTGGCTCTTTACCTCCTCCTGGCAACAACTCATATCCTTTCCTGGCTTTTTATTTTTGTTTGTTTGTTTGTTTAAATAGACTTCATACCTAGTGTGGAGCCCAAAGCAGGGCTTGAACTCACGACCTTGAGATTAGGATCTGAGCTGAATTCAAGAGTGGGGTGCTTGACCAACAGAGACACCCAGGTGCCCCACCCTTTTCTGTTTAAACTGAAAGTAGTTCATTAGGGAAAGACAAAATGAAAACACAGAAATAATTTATATATATATATACACATATATATGCTATATGTGAGGAATATATAATCATACACCTATATGATTGATAGGTGATAAATGTGATAGAACATATATCTATTTGTAGAACTAAGCTAGGGTGTCATAACATTCAGTCAATATCTTTAATCTGCTCTCAGCTTCAAATTTGGTAGATTTTGTCTTATTCAATTCTAAAGACAATATAGGCACATAGCAGAGACTTAATGTTTACTAAACAAATAATTCAAAGAATGTTCCTGTCAAAAAATAAACTTCTCTGATTGAGTCACAGCTAGGAAGGTGGAGAGGCTGCTTTGAGGGGACAAATTCAAGGCAGAAATAGGCAGCGGAGAGAGGAAAATACTCGGTGGGAACAGGGGAAAAAAACATTGCAGCCAGGAAGCCAACTGTAAGTTGTATAAATTGTTAACTTGGGGACTGTTGGCAAACAGGTTTTAGTGCTACTTTATAATTTTGGAGGATTTAACAATTTAGACACTTGAGAATACACTGTCATACTCATCAAAGAAATGAAAATGATGTAAAACACAAATGATGCCTTGAAAATCTCCTCTATATTCCTTATATTTCCACTATGTGTTCTCATTGCTACTTGGCCAGCTTGTGATTTGGTATTTGAAACAAGATGGGACAATGTGAAGAGCAGTTCTGGCACCACCAAGCACTATACTGTTCCCTTTGAATAGTGCTGCACCAAGTTTCCAAACTGGAGAGGAGTACAGATGACCACTGTGTCACACCGTTTAACTTGACAACACAAAACCAGAGAGACCAGCCTCTGTGATCTCATGAAAGAGTCTTGACCTTTTTCAAACATTCAAATGACTGTACAGTTCTCATCAGCTATAGAATGCTTCTGTGCTTCTCATTCTAAGTGGAATTCGCCAACTGAAAGGGATGTGCTTGGGTGGTCTTTTTTTAGAGCACACCAATGTGCTCTGAATAACTGAAAAATATTTTTGACAAAGGTCAAAAAGGCTTCAGGCGGAAATACAAAACAAAGGCTTGTACTTTAAAAGCAAAACTTGGAGGATGTTGATTTTGCACCCAATCATAAAGCATATTATTGAAAATGAACTCTTATCAGCAAATAAAACCATCTGGGCCTCAGCTATACTTATAAAGAGGAAACCTAAGTTGCTTATAAAGCCCCCCCAAAATCCTACAAAAGAATGTGTACACATACCATATGGTATGAGACTCTTTTATTCTTTTTTCTTTGAGAGTCTTTTAATGTTTAAAAAAACCCACCCTATTTACTCAGCCTGATTACATGCTAATGGCCAAGAAAACAGACTTTTCTGTTTAAATGCATTGTGATCCTGTAAAGCCATGCTTCTCAAACCGGAGTGTTCACCATACTCCTGGAGATGGGTGGTAGTATGATGGGGTAAGGGAATATCATGGGTGAGACAAGTGATAACTTCCTAATATGTTTGGCTGGGAAAAGAAAATTAAATAATTTCAGTGTAATTCAAACATAATTTTATTTTAGCATCAACACAACTATATTGTAGGACAGAGCCAAAAATCACCGATATTTTATCATAGATATTAGAAGTTCATAGAACTTGCACTTTCCAAGATTTCAGATGACCAAATCTTCAGGGCCTACCTCTTACTGTACAAACTCCAAGGTCCAGTTCAATTTCTACGTGCCTGAGCCCTCTCCAGAGACTCCAGCTCACCCATCCCTTTTTCTCAACTGGTTTTCCGCTGCACACCCACTCAAAAAGTACTTGCTTGCTCTATTATTTCATGCTTTAATTGAATTCCAAACTATTAAAAATCTCATTGAGTCATGGTCTTCTCATATCTTTTCTTCCTAATGATTATATGAAGAACTACCAAAAGTAGTTTTAACAATAAGACTATGAATACTAATACTCCAAATGAAAAATTTAAAAATTAACATTGATAATTCTTTAAAAAAATGATAGTATTCTTGCACGTTACCATTTAGTCCTAGAATCTAAGAACACTTTAAAATATTAAATATTTTCATTCACATTATTTATTTTGAAATACTTGAATTTTTAAATTGCACGCAGATAAACTATGAAGTTTATGCCCACTTCACTGAAGACATTAATAGAATGATCATGAAGAAAGACATATAACTCTCAGGTACTACCAACTTAATATTGTTCACATTAGCTGTACACTTGTTCTGTTGCTCCTTAAACACACCTATTCCTTCTTCTCTACTCTTGTGCATTTAGTGTAAACAGGGAAGCCCAGGGAGGTGTCCTTCTCATTTCATTCCATAAATCACTCATACTGCCCTGTCTCAGTGTTTGATTGTCTGGTACAAATATACTTACACTTCATCAACTTTAAGTTTCCACTGACATGTCATCCCATTATGAATCTGTTTCTGCTTTTCCTCAAAGTCAAACTTCCAATCTTCCAGATTCAGATTCCTCTATTGAAATGCAGGGGGATGAATATCATTGATGCATTTAGGGAAATTTTCCCAGAATCATTCCACATTACTGATAATCTGAGACAAATGTCAGATGAGAAGTGGGTAAGAAAGGTCAAATGACAACTTTCAGAACTACTATGATGTTCTGAATCTTAAATAGTAGAGAATAATATCATAAACTAGGATAAAATTTCCAGACACATTTGAAACAGAAAAAATATACATATACAATGTAGAATATAGTATAAATGTATTATTCTATGAAAGTAGATATACATCTTTTCAGGGCTATTAATACTTTAAATAATGGGTTTTTTCCCATCAAATGTAAAGGGGTATTTAACAATAAAATACATGTTTGAATTTTAATAACCTTTGCTTTTACTTAAAAAAATATTTAAATGATGACAACTGTCATTTTGATAAACTTTAAAATTCTGTATGTTAATAACTCTAATATGAGACTACAATATTAAACTATTTGTCATGAATTCACACTGCTAAGTGAAGTTCTAGACATTTTCAGCAAAGTTCCCAATACTAATTACTTAAACTAAAGCCTCCAGAGTCTCTGAAACCACTGTAGTGAGGATTAATGAACTGACCTGGTCTCAGAAAACTTCCAGACATGCTTTGAAGTACTTTCAAGTATAAAATGAATGCAATGTTTTAAGAAGTGGTTCACTGGTATTTTACCAAGGTAGACAGATATAAAGGGAAATTCTTTCAGGTTGCAGTGACTTCAGTAATAACATATAGTTAATAAATAAAAATGAAACCTCATCAAGTAAACACACCACTTCTCAATATTTTTTAATTGTGCAGTAAGAGACATCTGAATCCTAACATCAATAGGTGAGCCAATTACTATTTTTGAAACAAAATGGATATAGTTTGTGATCTCCTAAGATATAAAGAGCCCTACAGAAAAAAGCTAAAATGTGATGGAGATAATGCAGTCCAAAATCCTTCCATGTCTAATGGTCCTTCCATGATCAACCTTTTCTCTCTCTCTCCAAGAATATTATCTGCTACTCTGTGACTTCCTTTTCATTCAAACATACCTAGCTTTTTCTCAGCCCAGGATTTTATATTTGTGGATACCTCTGCCTGGAAAGCTGTTTTTGGCTTTGGACAGAGAGCTTTATGATGCTGCACATATCTCAGACATGTCCTTGCTGAAAACTAACCTGCCCCCCTTTCCCTGGGTCCTCTCTGTCATATAATCTTTCATATTTCCTTTTATAAAATGTTTAATGTGGTAAGGTACATATAATATTTACCACCTTAACCATTACATGTGTATAGCTCAGTAGTGTTAAATACATTCATGTTATTGTGCATGTTATCTACAGAACTCTTTACATCCTGCAAAACGGAAACTCTATCTACACCTGTTTTAAAAAAGCAAATTCCTTTTCCCACTTTGTCCCAGACCTTAGCAACTACTTTCTGTCTATGATTTTAACTAAATGAGGCACCTCGCATAAGTGGAATCATACAGATCTTGTCTTTCTTAGCTGGCTTATTTCACTTAACACAATGGTCTCAAGGTTCATCCATGTGGTAGTATGTGTCAAAATTCCTTGCCTTTTTAATTTTTTTTATTTTATTATTTATGATAGTCACAGAGAGAGAGAGAGAGAGGCAGAGACATAGGCAGAGGGAGAAGCAGGCTCCATGCACCGGGAGCCCGACGTGGGATTCGATCCCGGGTCTCCAGGATCGTGCCCTGGGCCAAAGGCAGGCGCTAAACCGCTGCGCCACCCAGGGATCCCAATTCCCTGCCTTTTTTAAAGCCGAATAATAATGATAATAATAATGATAATAATACTAATCCATTTTTTTTTTAATCTATCCACCCATCCATGGGCACTTGGGCTGATTCCAGCTTTTGGCTATTATGTTTAAGTCTATCATGAACATGGATATACAGATACCTCTTTGAAACCCTGCTTTTGGTTCTTTTGGATATATACATAGAAATGGAATTGCTAGATCAAATGGTAAATCATATTTAAATTTTTGAGGAATCTCTATACTGTGATCCTTAGTAACTAGACATTTTACATTTCTACTAACAGTGTACAAGAGTTCCAACTTCTCCACATCCTCATGAATACTTATTTTCTGGTTTTGGAGGGATTTTTTTGTGGTAACCATCTTAATGGATGTGAGGTGGTTCTATATTCTTTTTTTTTTTCATGTATCTACCTCTGTTTATTTATTCATTTTTAAAAATGTCTTACTGAAACAGTTTTTGAGTTAGATTTGCCAAAGAAGATTGAGAAACAAATCTAAAAGATGTGATAAATTATTTCTGAAATGATTTTGGTATAGTCTGTAATTAAAATAGAGAACAAAGTCAATTAAAAGTAAATATCTTATTCAGTGAGTACTGGCTATAAGTGCCAGAGCTAAAAATGCTCTTAATTATCCTTTCTATAGAAACCATAGAACTCACTAAGCCCAGCCTGAACTGGGATCTGCTCTTTCTCTCAGGTACTTGTTCAGAAGACTTTTGGTCAACTATTTAACCCTTGCTTCCTTATGTGGAAATGGAAATAAAATCATTCACTTATAGGGGTGGAGTGTGTGTTTGTGTGAAAATTAAGTGACTATATCTGGAACATAAGAAAGCATTCAATAAACAGTAGATATTATTTTTAATTATACAGCTATCACCTACATTTTTATATTACAAGATTCCTGTACCTAGTCATGAAATTTAAATACCATCAATTAACCGTCTCTTATGTTCTACGGATTAAATGAAAATTTAAAACTGTAATAAACTTTCTCGTTAGTCATGATTTCCTGCTTTATCATCTGTACTTCTCTCCTTGTCTTATTCACATTGTATCCCTAGATCCCAACAAAATATTTGACACAGAGTAGACATACAACAAAATATTTAATAGCTTTGGTGGTGACTCTTAGTATATCCCTAGTTAGGATTATATAACTTGTCACTTCTGAGTAGGGTTCTGTGGGAATATTCCAGGAACTCCTAGAAAATGAGTTAAGAAATGGAAAAGAATTTTGATATTTTTTCTATCTGAGAAGCAGTCCCAGATCATTAGCAGTTTGTAGAGAGCCACAGAATTAGAGTGGCCTTCACGTAACTAGGCTGAAAGAACTGCTTAATTCCTTTCCACTATACTTAAAGTATCATTTTTATTGTTATTAAAAATTGCTAATGTCAACTGAATGAACATGTTACCCAGTTCACAGCAGCCTAAACTGCTGAGGTAAGAAATTATAATGAATAGTTATTAGAGTGCAAACCATTACATGAATGCAATGGGGAGTCACAGAGCAACAACTAGATAATTTCTGTCTAACTATTGGGTAATTAATGCAGTAAGAAAATAACATGTACATATTGGAAATGAAGAATTATAGATTATTTGCACTTATTTTCTTTCCGTGGCAATTAAATTAACTATCTTTGATTTCTCACCTGTTACCATGGTTATTTTCGGTGATCCAGGTCATTAATGTCTTGAATATAATAGTTACATTAAAATTACAGCTCTTTCAACTTTGCAAAAAGATTCTAAAGATACTGTGAAAGAGAGAGCTGTTGGCTTAAGGGAAAAGTGCTGCCTGTTTAGTGAAATTGTTTAATCATCTTAAAGCTAAGAAGTCTCATACTTTGCTCCTTCCTGATTTCCTCTGGTAGTATCACTTGGATTTTGTTCACATAGGAAAGAAATGAATGGGTAGCTGTTTTTGTGACACTAAATTTTAGCCACGCTGTTAACTATTTTTGTTGTTAATTCTTCCTTTCAATGATGATAAAACAAGTTTTCTCTATTATAAAAAATCCTGGGAAAATAATATATCTTAACTATATGATGAAAAACAAATAGTGAAACAAATTCAACCCTCAGTTTTCTAAAAAATTATAATAACAAACTGAACTCCAGTGGGGCCATGACAACAGGGCCCAACAGTTTCATGCCATGAATCACCGCCATGAGCCTTCTCTCTAGAACAAATTTTCCATTAACCATGGTGGTGCTGACTAGATGTGAGAGCTCTCCTGTAAAAATCAAGGCTGTATTTTCCTAATTCTGAATTTTCTAGTTGGGTGTTGTTTTCAAAATTTACTTTATTCAGACACTTAAAAGTTTATTTATCCATTTAGTCAAGTGTTAACTTGCCTGGGCCTTGATTTTATGTTCTTCAGGGCTTTGTGCACTATGAACTTTTCTCTTGTTATATGCCTTCTCCCTAAAGCACCCATCTACTCTCCAGCATTCCCCTAATATTTGTGGACCCAGGACAAGAGGATAAATGGAGGCACCCCTTCTCTGTGGCCAGCCCCTCTCAAATAGCTGTCCCTTGGCCACCCTTGAACCGAGAGTTACACACTCCAGGGGGAAAGTATGACCTCTGAAGGACAGATCATGAAATAAGACTGCCCAAGTCTTGTCAACAGGTGTGAAGTCTTTGGACAGATAATTACAAGATATAAATTTCCTGGAGTATGTCTAGAATAGGGCCTACAATATTATTCATTTACCCAGAAGTGAAGGGAACAGCCAGAGGTAGGTGAAGAACAAGGCCCTCTAACACACAGGTACATGGCCGGGGTTACAGCTTCCCAGATCATACTTTACAAAATATATGATATGTCTGATAAGCAGATAACAATAAATATGCTGCTTTAACTGAACTCCATATCTCAAACCTTCTCTGTCTCCAAAAGGTATCCCTTCTGGCCAATAACCTGTATCAATGTGTTATGTCAAGACATGAATCTGACATGGTGATTTACCAGTTCAGATATGAGATTTGCATACCTTCTATGGAACAACCTCTTTATTTGAACAATGAGGGAATCCAGGAAATGTAGTCTTCATTTCCTGTAAAGAAACTTTTGAGGGGCCTCTTCTCTACCCATACTTCTTGCATTGAGTTATGCACAATTTTAGACCTCATCTCAAGGACTGCAACTAAAGCAGCTGCTTTTACATTCCTCTTTCATCTCAGAGGAGCACAGAAAAGTGCTGAAGCCAGGCTGATTCAGATGTTACTGGAACACAGAATGAGAAATGATGGCAGGCTGAGAGACTACCAATTCCAGATTACTGGAAAGAATACATGTGGCAATGGAGAAGGTGTCCCTGCATAAACAAGCACTTTTCTTCTATTGATTCTTTGATTCTTTTACCTAACAAATATTTCTTAAGAACCTAGTATATACTACTCATATATATATACTAGTGTATATATATATATATATATATATACACACACTAGTGTATATTCCTCAAATATATGAGGAATTGAGGAATTAGTGAATCAGTGATGAATAAAATTGTCAAGGTCCCTACTCTTACCAAGATTATAGTCTTATAGACTGAAATTAACCAAGCTATTGCATTCATATAAAAGTATAAATTGTAAAAAATGCTCTGAAGGAAAATGCAAGGTATTTTATTCTAGTATGTAATATGTGGACTCAATCACATCTGGGTCATCAGAAAATGGAAAGGGAATATAATACATGAGAAACTGAAGGATGGCCAGTGGGGATAGAGAGCAGAAAGTAAGGGAGTTCTAGAGGGTGGAATGTATCATCCAGGGTCTTGCAGGCCGTTTTATACATTTTGGTCTTTATACCAAGTGCAATGGGATGGAAAGGAGGAAGACCTATGATTGGATCTGCCTTTTTAATCTCTGCAGTAATGAACAACTACCTACTAGAGTATAAGGTGGCAAGAGGTATAGAAAAGACTCTCAATTGGGAGGTTATTGCAGAATCCAGGGAATATGGCACCTTGGCCCAGGATGGATGGTGGGGATGATAAAAAGAAGGTGACAGATAAACAATATATCAGGGAGTAAAATCAACCCAGGATATCAAAGATACATGAGAAGGAGGGTGATGCTTGTTTTCTGGCTAACACAAGATGCATGATGTTACCATTCGTAATGATATGCACACGGAAGGAAAAAAAAAAACTGGGGTGGGGTAGAGAAGAGTTCAGTTTTGCCTCTGAAGGCCTAAAAACCAGAATGGTAAATTCCCATTTCCATGAGAAAATGTTCATAATTGATATCATAAAAAGAACTCTAAAATTGAGGGTGAGAAGAGAATTTTTTTTTTACTTTTTATTGTTTGCTTACTTCTATCAACTTAATTTAAGAAAAAAACTGTTAAGAAACTGTGTCTGTACATGTGTATTTTACCTCAGATTTTAAGCTTAAAGCTGTTTAAAACTTCATTAATATAATGAAGTTATAAGATTTTATTTTTTTTAAGATTTTATTTATTCATGAGAGAGAGAGAGATATGAGAGAGAGAGAGAGAGAGAGAGAGAGAGAGGCAGAGACACAGGACAGAGGGAGGAGCAGGCTCCGTGTAGGGAGCCCAACATGGGACTGGATCCCGAGTCTCCAGGATCATGCCCTGGGCCAAAGGCAGGCACTAAACCACTGAGCCACCTGAGGATCCCCCAAGTTATAAGATTTTAAAGCTGGAGAAGATCACACAAATTTTATAGAGTTGAAAAATGTGCTCCCCCAAAGCTTGTGATTTACCTGACATTATTCAGTGAGTGAATAATATTGTTAGATACCAGCCTGAATTCTACTGATAACCAGAGCAGTTCTCTCTCCATGACAGGGACAGTATGTTTCCTAGCCTAGTTGATAGACCACATCACCTAGGGGTTGGGGGTAGGGAATGTGGCATGGATCATATATATATACACATGCTGGATCTTCATCCCTAAGATCCTCTTTCAGGCAATCTGGAGTGGAATCTGAGGGTCTGTACTTTCAAATGCCTTCCAGGTGTTCATGATTGGCCAGATCCAGGACCTAGTATATTTAATATCCCATACGACCTCTCCTTAGACCATGTTATAAGATTTTTAAATAGATATTTAAACAATTTTTCTAATTAAATACTTCTTAGTTTATAAAGCAACCAGAAGTGTTCATTATAAAAAGTATTCATCGTTGGAATGAATTCAAAGATTGAAAATTCAGCTTGACATAGATGTGAATGATAAGAGGCTTTACCATTTCTAAGGAAAAATAACATATCTCCAGTACAAAAACAATTCATTATATATACTTCCTTTTTATAAAATAAAAATCCCTTGGTTGTGCTAAGATTTTTTTAGAAACTTAAAATAGTTTTGTACTCATAAATGTCTAATTTAGTCATTTCACTTTACACTGTTTTTTTAAAGACACAATAGGTCAAAATCCAGCCTAATTTTATTCTTTGTGTACTATAAAAACTCAAAATGATAAAAAAGAAAGTAGAGGGATATTTTATGTATAAGAGTGGCCATTTTTGGTATAAACAGCATTAATACCAGATTTTATAAACAATATAAACAAGACAGTAAACTTGGAAAACTGAGCAAAATTGGATATTACGAATAAAGCATAAAATAATCCTTTAAGTATTGCTAATCAATCTAGACTTCAGTGAAAGGAGTCACAGAGATCAAAGTTAAATGAAGCAATCATGAAGTACAAAAATGAAGGCACGGAAGGCTGCAGGGATCGTAGGTAGGGAACTAGCACATCTGGCTTTAGTAGAGAGATGAATATAGTGAGTTATTTTTGTCTGACTGACCATTATGCCACAGAAACATGCAAATGCTTTCCTGATTTCTTTCTTTTCAGATTCCATAGCACCTTTGTTTCTCTCTGTTCTTCTCTCTCTCTCTCTCTCTCTCTCTCTCTCTCCTCTCGGTGGCCATTAACTATACTGACAGTTTGACAGGCTGAAATAAGGAAATAAAACACTTAAACATTGTTTCCTGATGTATGCATTCATCTCTTCTGCCAAACACAGATATTGAGGAGATACTTCACTCCTCCTGTCAGCTCACTAAATTACACCCCAGCTCACAGGCAACACAGAGCTCAGGTCTCTCAACCTCAATGCAACTCCATTCCTTCCAGGAGAATATGCAAAGGCTTCCTTCTTTTTGCAGAACTACCTCCCTTATCATTTTTAACACCAAATTTTCTTAAGCTATAGATTGGATTTCTAAGAGCTGATTATTTTCCTACTTTTTTAAAAGCTGTCAGAATTCAGTTTTATTTTTTAGGGCACAGTGAGATAACCAAGACTACTAAACCATTGGTTAAAGGGCCTACCATTTTTACAATCAATGAAGAGTTATGATCTTTCCAAACTAGTTACTAATTAACTTAACACTGATTATCTTGATTATTCCAGTGACAAGCAGAAAAAAAGTTGATCATGATATCCCAAAATGTGCCAGACCACAAATAATAGATGCTTCTTCCATTATTATTTGCACATAGCAACTAAAGTACAGACTACAGACAACTGTACAGCAAACTTGGAAAGTCTTACAAATAATAATTAATTTATTCCAGAGGAGATAGCTGTGGATTAAATTTTGAGAGAATAACTGATGACAGAAAGAGAAAAAAGGAGGGATAATGACTTTCAACTGGCTATTTACCTCCCTCTAACCACAATGAATATAAAGAAGGAGAAATTTCAGAATGAAATATATAAGAATTTAAAACAGAAAGGTTGATGGAAGTAAAGTGCTAACACTTCTTTTTTGCTTCAATTCTCTCAACAGCACTAATTAAGTAACTACTATGTAGCATGCACAAGTATATATCCTCTGAAAGATGCTAAGGGCACTCCCACATGTGCCCTGGTTGGCGTCTAATGAACTTGTAGTCCTAGAAGATATGCCATGGCCATAAGGAACTAAATGCAAGATGTAAGGTATTTCCAAATGGAGGTACAGATAAAATGCTGTAGAAATTCAAAGCAGTGAGGAATACCCCTACCCTCACTATCTACAATTAGGAATTCACAACTCAGTTGGCTAAGAGATCAAAAAAATTCCCCTATTATAAGACTTACATATTTCATTGTAATTACTTGTTTTATGTTATGTGCCTTCTCTGTCAGGCAGTAAAATCTGTGAAGCCCCATGCCTTGTCTACTCTGTTCATGACTATATTTTCAAAACTGACACAGTGGGTGGCATGTAATGTACTCCCAATAAATATTTGTTGAATGGATGAGTGAATTATCTTGTGATAATAAGCAGTGACTGAATCTGAACCTCCTGAGGATGGTTTTCTGAGTTTCTGATTCATGTAATTCCCTATCTTATTGAACATCGCCAATAAAACAGATGGGAGACTCGCATAAAGCTGCTGGACACCCCAATGATCACAGATACTATATTTAATTAGCACCATTGCCAAAACATAGCCATGACCAAATGACCAGTTTTGTAGATCTGAGCATTTCCTTTTACTCATATGGAGCTTCTTTTACAATCTGATAATCATTAATGATTACAGGATTAATCACAAAGGTAATGCACAAGAAAACTTTCTGCAATGTTTCTTTCTCCTCTTTGACTTCATATTTCTCTCAAGGAAAATATGCATTCTAAAAATTCCCTTGCACCATCTTCCAAGAATGGTAATCCAGCTATTGCTAATATAGATTATCAATAGAAGCAAAAAGTTATTACAGCAAAGATTATAAAACAATAAATGGAAGAGCCATTAAGCAAATTCATTTGAAGAACACTTCAACCAGATAAGACTAAGTTTTTTCACAATAAACTATTGAGTAACCACATCATTTTGCTTTCTCAAATGTTAACTGAAATAATATTAGATACTATTTACTAAGCATTTATTAATAGGCACTGGGCATGGTACTACATGAATATTTCTTCACGAAAGTTTCAAGATTATCTTATGAAAGAATTTTTCATCCCCACGTCACAGTAAAAAGTACTGAAGCATGGAAAGACTATCTTGCAAACTGAGGAATCCAAGTCCGAGGTCTAAAACTCCAAGCCATTTCCATTCCAACTATTATGCTCTCAGCCATCATTATATAATACAGTGATTACACTTACATTGGCGTAAATTTCTCAAGTATTTCACAAGGAAATTCTTCTTAGTCGTGGTCGTAACTTTAATCTCTTTCAAGTAGGTATAACGCACAAAACACAAACGAAAAATATATCAATGATAACATTTGTAATCTCATGAAAAAAGTCTGAAACAAGCTATCTGATTGATTCAAAATACCATTTTGATTATGGAAGAGGGGATTATACAGAAAGCTAGGATTAGGCAAAGCCCTGAGAGTTGGGTTTGCTGGGGTTTGAAGGTAAATCAGGACATAAACAGCAGGATACTTTTGACTATTTTCTCCTATGCCTCTTGCTCTTACTTTGTCCCACCCTTTTCTGAAATGTCTTGGCAATCTCTTACCTTTTAAAATGTTAAAAGGGACACTTTGGGGGGGAAAAAAACTGCTCTTCTTGTTCTCCCTTAGTCATATGTTTGGGTGAGGTATGAATAATTCTAACCACAAAAACTACACTCTACTATAATATATTGACTTCTAATAGTTTCTTCTGGATTTAAGAGGTCAAAAGAAAAACCCTGATTTTGCCATGCCTCCAAATCATTCTCTAAATTTAATTAATATAATTTTATCAAGGGATAGGAAGAAAACTGACTTCTAGACACCAAAATGATTCTATGCATAGCCTACCCTTAACCAAAAAAGACACTTGAATACCATTGAAACAAAAAGACTATCTCCTTTCACCACACTTACAACTATCCTCAATTCTATTTTAAAAACAGAATATTTTCTCACAATAACACTAAGTCTTTACCTCATAATATGGAAAATAAGGGTAGTAGAGAGACAATAGAGAAGACCGTGGAATTGTATAGAAACAAGGAAAAAAATATGGAAAATAAGGAGACAGACTCTTTTTTGTTTAGCCCACACCCTCTGGTAAAGTTAGAGGTTTGCTTTAAGATAAAATTGCCTCTTTCAGTACTCAATGATATTTTATTTCTATGTAACTTCCTTCTCAAATAGGTTAATTACAGAGGCAATTAGTCTAGCTACACACAGGATGTCACTATTCCCTTATATAAATAGAACTAGCACACATGTTTCAGGCAGAGAAAAATATCTGTGAAGACCAATTTCAAAATGTAATAGAATTTCTGTGTTGTGAGATGCTATTTTGGCTAGTTTGAATCAAATTTCACTGTTTTCACCATCCTTGTTTATTGAGCAGCCTTTATGTTTTATTATTACTGTGGAAGTTCTCTATGTGAACTAGGACGGTCAGCTCAAACCAGAATTAAAATATCCAAAAAGGAAAGGTATCATGGCACAAGGTAACTGAACAGGAATAAGTTAAGGCCTTATTAGCAAGGCAAATAGATAGGAAAAAGGGAGCTGGAACTGAAAAAGCTAATTTTGTATTAGTTTAAACAAATGTTCTAACCTATACAGCTCCTAGGTTTTTTGTGCAAGTATTTTATTTTACATATTCAGAGTTTGGAAATTAGTGACTACTGCAGTTCTGAGAACCAAAGTGTTCAAGGCACAAGAAGCATTTGAAGTGAGCTTTTCTAAAAACTGAATATACATAGCTCCGGGCAGCACAGTCCAATCTTGGTGACACACATGAAATTCACAGGAAAAGTTGTTAAGTCACTAATAATGGCATCCATTTTAGCATGAAACTTCTAACTACTGATTATTGCTTAAATATTTATCAAAACCAAAATGATAAAGTGCTTTTCAAAAGAATAAATTGATGTATCTAGTAGTAAATACATATTCATAGAGGGCACTGTCCTTCTTGATGGTAGCTACCCAGGAAGACAAAACTGTAAGACACGAATGACACACTAACATCTGTGGTTCATTAGCTTGCTTGTTTACTGTGGCAATAGTGAAAGCGAGGTCCCAGGGTCAGATCCTCATATTAACCAGTGCATTCCTTTCTCTTCTTTGGCCATAGATTATTTTACACACTTTTGACTGGCTGTCTCAAATAAGACTTGCCATTGGTCACAACAGGGCCTGAGAGAGAGAGATACAGTGACCATCAGTACAAGAAAAAGAAATTCAAATCCTATTTCCTACCATATGATGGCTCCACTACATTCTATCCATACGTGAAGCACCACATATTGCTTAAAAGTCAACCTAACAGTGTATGCTTCAACTCGGGATATCTGCCCAGATCTGAGTCCTGACTCCACCTCTTACTAGTTGTTGAGTAAAGCAAGTCACTCAATTTCTCTTTCTCTCTCAATTCCCCAAGCTGAAAATGGTTTAATAATAGCACTTGCTTCACAAGGTACTTAGGAGGCTTAAATTAGATGCTACATGCAAAGACAAAGAACAATACCTGGCAAAAAGAAAGTCCTCAGTAAATGACAGCTACTATAAGTATTTCATAGTGAACAAAAAGTGATGGGATTTTTCTGATGTTACGTGTGTGTGTGTGAGTGAGTGTTTGTATTTAAATCTGGAGGTCTGGGGATCCCTGGGTGGCGCAGCGGTTTGGCGCCTGCCTTTGGCCCAGGGCGCGATCCTGGAGACCCGGGATCGAATCCCACGTCGGGCTCCCGGTGCATGGAGCCTGCTTCTCCCTCTGCCTGTGTCTCTGCCTCTCTCTCTATCTATCATAAATAAATAAAAATTTAAAAAAAAATTTAAATCTGGAGGTCTTGCATTTAAATTTAACCTCCTTTAATAAAAAGCAGAATCTTAAATAGTGTTTAAGATTCTACAGGATCAGTGAACTGAGGTTTGTAAATCCCTCTATCAGCACAGAATCTTCCCATAGTCTAGACTGATACAGCAGTCTCTCTGGGATTTCAATCCAGCTTACCTGAATGTATAGCAGTAGCAATGTAGAACAGGCCTCCTTCTTCTAAAATGAATCCAAAGCTACTGTTGATGACACAGGAATGGGCAGGGAATGGAGTGATCTCCCTTTCAGAAGATGAACAGTGCCACTAAAAACTTCTGAAATAACTTTTTTGTAAAAGATCATTGGCTTTATTGCTTCTATTTGACCTTTTTGCCCTATTTCCTCTAGGGAGTTTTTGAGTGGGTGAGTAAGTCAGCTTTGCAGCTAGGCAAATAAGTTGTTTTGACTATAGTACCTACAAATATAGAGATATCTGCATATGCATATTCTTTCCAATTCATGCACCAGGATAGCTCCAGAAAGTATGACAATTAAAAATGTATTACAGAAGTTATAAAGGAGTAAATTAGGTTATTTCCTTCAATGTAACAACCAAATAATTAATGTTTGCTATTATAAGTCACACACACACACACACAGACACACACACACACACACAGATTTCAGTCTCATGATCTTTTCACGTGGGATTGATTGCCTGATGAGATTTAGTCTTTTGTGAAAGATAGGTACCTCAAGGTTTTAAAATTACTGATCTTGCATTTTCAGCCACTCCAACAGCTGATGTGAACTGGCTTCATGGGTAACCAGATCAACTGTGTAGACAGTAATACTTAAGAGGGCATGGGGAAGGGAATCAACTGAAATAGCCTATGAAATGGACTATAAAATCACTATCAGAATAGGCATTATAAACACAATAGAATTCTTCACAGTCCGGTTCTTCTTTACACAAATTAGGACACAGATCAATTCAAAGCAGCCCCAATGTCAAGACAATGTGATCAGGTAAGCAGTCAACACCAGGAGTTAGAAAAAAATTGCTATGAATCTGACTCATCAGTTAGATGGGTGTTATACCTTCCCCTCTAACTCAACATTTTAGATTAGTTTGATACTTAACAATTAGTTAAATATAAAATGACCAATTGTTCAGTTTTTTTTCAAGTTCTCTAGGATCTTAGAAAGAAAATCATAGTGAGTTTTCATGGTAAAAAATGAGAGCTATTAGTGTAACAGCATTACAAGTATAAGAAAATGGCCTCATCTACCAGTAGAATCAAGTAGTTTGTAAAACTCTATTCCTCAAACATTTCATTCACAGAAATACAAAAAAAGGAACTAAACATTGTTATCTCTATATACACTGTATTTATTGATGCAAAGATATATAATTACACAGCTGTTAATCTATTATTATCTTTACCCTTATTTAATAATATGTGATGAAAATTTACCTATGAATTGATGTCTAAGTTTTGCTGAATTGGTTCTAATAGTACTTTCCTCCTGTTTGCTCTGCTTTTTTCCCTTTTCTCTCTTAGTTGGCTCTTGATTTTGCTGGGCAAAAAATAATAATCATTTAGATTCATCTTTACTGCATATAGTTTCAGTTTCCCCTCTCATTCTTTCTTCTTTCTGCCATTACCCCTGGAAGATAGCCAGAAACCATGCTGGAGAGGTGCCAAGATGTCCTGTTCCTGTACAGTTTGAATGCCTCTGTGTATATCTCTGCTAGGATTACCTAAGTCACCACTTACAATATTGAGTAGAAAGAGCAGGTTGGAATAGTCAGCATTTATAAGTCAACTGGTTACATGATACAAAAATATATAGCCAACTTCAGAATTTATAGCAATAACATTTATGTATCGTGTTACTCCTAGAACAATCCAATTTATAAAGTGCCTATCGTGTATACATAAGGAATAATCATAAATCATTTACATTAAACAGTGTCAACGAGCAAAACACAACTTTCCCCCTAAATTCTGCACACTAAGATTAATGAGGTTTTTGAAAGGAAGCATACTTAAAAAAAAAAAAAAAAAACTCTGATTCATCCTAGGTGGAAAACATATCCATATAAAGGAGCAGGTGTCTGTAGTATGATTTAGAATACCTATCGAACATCTCTGGAAAATATTAACTTTCTCTGAAGTCGAGAGCCATCCATGAAATAAGCTGAGAATGTGGCAAGAACCCAAGTCTGTCACCAACCTCAAGCTTTCTTTTTATTTCCTTCTCAGTCAAGAATGGATTTAAAACAAATAAACAGAGAAAACTTTAGGCCCTATTTGACCAGTTGCTTGATATGTTTTCATCTACAGCCACTTTTCAAAAACATGGGAAAGATTATGCAGATTACCTGTTTTGTCTCTTTGACTCCTAGTTGGAGAAAAACTCTAATCAGTGACCAAAGCTACCAAAAGTTCTAAAGTGAAACTCAAATACGTATGTGGATTTTCTCCTGTTCGCTCTATCTTTTTCCCTATTCAGACAGGCAGCTGTCTTTAGAAATGTATGCTTCAGCGTCTTGGATTAAACTCATTCCTTCTCCTCAAAAAGCACTTAAAATAAATAATAGGGTATGTTTTGACTATTCATTTCTATAAAAGCATTTAATGATCGTATCTGAAACTCACACCTACACAGTTGAATTGGACATCATGTAAAGAAAAATACAGTTTGGATTGTTCTTACAGCGTTTTGGTCCTCAATCTTTTGTCTTTAGAAAGGATTACAGGAGTGACACTTTCTTCCTGCTTTAACTCACAGCCTTAAAAATATCCATGGATTTGTTTTAGCCAAAATGGAAGTCTAACAACATTTTAAACTATATATTTTTTTAAGAGTTTGTTCTTTAAAAAACTCATTTCTACAAACTCCACTGATGACTAATATTATGATGGTAAGAAGCAACTCCCTATCTTGGTTAAATCTAAAACTGAATCTGAAAAACAGAAAATGTATAGCAAGAGTTTTCAATGAATGAACTACCTGCTGTTTCCTATTCACAGATAATTGACACTTTGTAAAGATATACTGTAATCTAGAAAGCAAAACAAAACAAAAACCACATACACACAGAGGGGTAACAGATAAAACAAGAACAAACTTTTCAGTTGAAGCAAGAACTAACGGGTGGTAAACTGAGGCTTTCTGGAAGAGTTTTAAAAATAACACGTCAGTGTGGAAAGCCAGATACATTACAGCCTTTGCAGAAATATTCTGAAAAGTAAACACCCTCCAAAACAGCTGTAGCATTTCAGTAGCATTAATTGATAGGGAGAACTATAATGTCTTTCTTCACAATTGAGAATACAGACCTTAAAAAAGAGCAGTGACAACTCACTTTAGTCAGAAGTAGATGATTTTGGTTCAAAAGCTTTATTCATTCATGAGGAAGAGCCTTAAAACCTCAGAAGGTTTGTGCTTGTGTGAAGAGACAAGAGGTGGCACAGTAAAGCCCATCTTCACTTAACATGTTTATTATTTTAAAACATCTGGCAATCATGGAATTCCTTCCCATTTTTGAGTAATATTTTGATTCACTGAAGAAAAACCCCTCTTGTGTTCAGTGACGCAGCTTAGAATCCCAAGCTAACTCCTGCTTGTCAATAAACTGAGAAATCTATGCAAAAATAAAGCATGCTTATTACTGTTACCTTGGCAGTTGCTATGGTAGTGGCCACATTATTAAAAGATGGTTCTCTAACCAATATTAATGAAAAGTGTGTACTTTTCACTATGTAGGCATTTTTAAAGTATCCACATGTTCTGATGATTGACCTATATTTTCTACCAATTTTCTTAAGATTTGTCAATGAAAAATATTTTCAAGGGAATAACTGACATCACAAACATGTTCTAAAATAAAATATAGCTAAAAAGAAAAAAATAGCAAATCAACAGGTAATTTGGGCTAATTATCAAAAGGATATTCTTTACCAATTACTTACATAGATCTGATTAATATTTTTTTCCACGTAACATTTATTTTTAAATTTCTTTTAGTTGAGTGTCACTGGCACACCATGTTACATTAGCTTCAGGTATACAGGTTAGTGGTTTCACAAGTTTATACACTATGTTATATTCACCACAAGTATAGCTGTCATCTGTCTCTTACATCACTATTACAATATAATTGACTATTCCTTATGCTCTGCCTTTTATTCTCTGATTAATACTTTTTTTAACTGACTGACTAAAATGAAGGGATTTAGGATGCACATAAACACAGGACCCCCACTGCAATAAAAGTTGTTGAGCCAATATTGGAAAACTTCTTTTTTTCCTAATAGAAGTCTTCTGATGCTGCCAGTTTAAAGTTTTTACCTTGAATAAAACATTTTGCCTCTTTTTCTCATACATAATAATAGTTACAGAAACATCTTCAAGGTGAACCACTCATTTCTACTTTAGCTAACAAGAAAACAGAACTTCTTTTTCATTCTTAATTTGATATTATCATTTAAACAACCAGTTATAGATTATGTTCATTTTGTGTCTTTATTCTGGAAACAATCTAAGCAAAAATGCATTTTCCTGGATGGCTTTGGATATCAATGCTGTTTTTTGTTTGTCCCAGAAGGCACTGATTGTTACCTTTAGAGTTTGGGTTTTTTTTTTTTAATTTTATTAATTTATTTATTCATGAGACACACAGAGAGAGGGAGAGACACAGGCAGAGGGAGAAGCAGGAGGCAGAAGCAGGCTCCCTGCAGGGAGCTAGACGTGGGACTCCATCCCAGGACCCCGGGACCATGCTCTGAGCCTAAGGCAGACCCTCAACCACTGAGACACTCAGGCATCCCACTTTTAGAGTTTCTTAACCGAAAATCCATGGATTGCTAGGAAATCTACAGGAGTCTGGAATTATATGCAAAATTGCTTGTGTATATACCCATTGTGATGTTTTTTCTTGAAGCAATTTATTTATTTTATTTATTTATTTATTTATTTATTTATTTATTTATTTATTTATTTATTTATTTTGCTACCTCGCATCCATACACCATCTTTCTGCTAAAAGTACCCCCATTCCCTTTGGGAGGCATTCCTAATGCCTAGCCCATGGAAAGTGATAAAGCTGACTATCTCTTGCTCCAAGAGAGGTGCACAGGGTTGGTCTGTGATCCAATCAAAGCCAATTGGTACAAAGACACTTTTGATGGGCTTCTGGGAAAGAGACTCTCTTTTTCCTGTGTTTTCTGAATGAAGCATGAGAAGATGTTAATGCTGAAGCAATGCTATTGCCACCATCTTGCTCCCAAGCGAAGCCAAGACTGAATCTGTATTAGTGGAAGCTAAGAAATGAAAAGAAGCCTAATCCTGCTTACATTATTTGAATAAAGAAGTTAGCTCTATGTCTAGATTTTCCATATTTTAATAAATAACACACATACATGCCTGCACATCCATACCATCTTATTCCACAACATATGCATAGTTGACTCTCCTTCCTTCTTCAGCTTAAGTGCCACTGGCTTTCTCTGACCTTTACTATCAAATAAGATTTTCCCTCTCTGTATCTTTACAATCCGTCCATCCTACCTGTCTCATTACATATTGTCAAAATCATATGCCATATGCTGTTTCTGAATTTGGTCAGTTTTCCAGTCCTTTTCAGTCAAAATATGCAAGTGTAGGGTTATCTTCCAATTTGGGGGAGTTGGTAGGGAGGAAAACAGATTAAAAACTGGAGATTCAAATAGAGAGCCATGTTGTAAATTTCATCAACGATGGAACAAATTGAGATTTTTATTAGACATACACAAGAAAATATATTTCAGTCAAGCAAATATCTTTAGCACAGATTAGGAGGAAAGGATTTTTATGCATTTTAATCTCCATTCCAACCAGACCTAGCTGACATAATTATGAGGCCCCTAAAAGTAACTGCTGGGGTTTAGAAGCACTTGCCACTTCCTTTGAACTGGCTCTATAAATGCCAAGAGTGAGTATTTCAGATTAAATGAATAGATTAATAAACATCTTTGGAATATCCATCAAGGTTGATTTATGTTCTATTGCCAGCAGTAATTCAAGGAAATGCCATGCTATTCAAAAAATATTTCATGTCGTTCTCACCATTTTCCAATGTTATGACACCATGTAAGTATGACAGTATCTATATTCTTTTGCTGTTCTAACTATACGCAAAAGCCAATAGATATTAAACCACTTTAAGTTTACATGGGCATCAGCACAAGAACCACTCATATTTATAACTCTGATGAATGGCCTTTCATTTATAAATTTATAGAGTATCCATAATTTCTTTAGGGAACCAAAAGGTTCATTCAAAAAATTGCCACAACATTTATCTATGCAAAGATGATGGATATGGTTTATAAAATTAAATGCTTTCAAAAATTAAAATCATATTGCAAAAAAAGGGACATTTTTTTTCCTTGGGTTGCTCACATTTTAAAATGATCACAACTGCACTCTCAGCACTTATGATGTTTAATCTAGATAGCATATTAATATATGTATTAAATAGGTCCAAATATATTGTTGTTAGTGTTGTGTAGCATCAGTATGAGCTACTGGATATCAAGTTCACTTAAATTTATTATTTTATTTCTAACTCTATTCCTGTACATTAAGCTATAAAATATATAAAGTATAATTGGAATGTAATATTTATATTACTATTACTATTTCTTCAGGACCACTCCCAGCATACTGCATGGTGGATTGTAAGCATGAGGGCTATTATAAACTGTAACTTAAATAAAATACATATTTGCCAAAATCAACATTAACTAAACAAGGAATCCTATTTTATCCCAATATGGACTTTGCTCAATTGGAGAAATTAGTGAAGTAGAAGAAAATGAAAGGCAAAAATAATCACTAAAGTAACCAATGAAAAGCAAAGTATCAACATTACAAGCATGAAGAAGAAATGCACATTGTTGTTATGCATGATGTACTCTGGTGACATTCCCATTCTCCTTTCATTTGCCCTCACGTACTTCTGTAAGTAGGAAATACAGACAAATCTCAGGGCTATGTGTTTTTTCTTCATGAAGTAATTTTACTTTTTGAAGATCTATTCTATTATTAAAGAATATACCAAAAAATTGAAACTGAGTTTAAATATTCGATTTTGTTATATGAACAATGATCTCCAAATTAGTAACTTTATCATTAGATCACCTAGTTAAATAAAATTGTTCCAAATGCTTGCAGGATCCGTAGGCAAAATACTTCTTACACATTGTATGCTCTCTGCTTTGCTTAAAAGTAACATAATATTAAAAAATAAAAACCGCTTACATACCCCAGTGGATCGCTAGCTCCTTGTGGACAGGAACATGTTGGTCATCATCTTCGGGTCACGAGAGGCCGGCACAGCACCTGAGACATAATGCATACCTCATAAATCTGTTTGAATTAATTAAATGATACAGTGCTGACTAGAATCCATTTGGAAGGTATGAATTTAATGACATAACAATTCTATATATCAGTCCTCTCTTCCTCTATATCCTACATTATTAAAATAGCAGTGCACATTCTTATATATTTGAATGACAACTTTGTCCTGAAAACAATTCTTAAGCATAACTGCTCCTAAATTCTTATCACATTATATGTTCTTATTGTCCTTTGGTTTTGGTGGAAGCAATAAAGCATTATCATGTACTTTTGAGTTAGGCTGACATGGATTTACGTACTGGTTCCACCATCGACTATTTACATGGTCTTGGGTAAATCTCTTAATCTATAAATCTCAGTTTATCTTCAAAAGAAAAATAATCTGCAGCCCAGGTGGCTCAGCGGCTTAGCGCCACCTTCAGCCTAGGGCCTGATCCTAGAGACCCCGGATGGAGTCCCACACATCGGGCTCCCAGCATGGAGCCTGCTTCTCCCTCTACCTGTGTCTCTGCCTCTCTCTCTCTCTCTGATGAATAAATTTAAAAAATCTTTAAAAAACAAAAACAAGGGATCCCTGGGTGGCGCAGCGGTTTGGCGCCTGCCTTTGGCCCAGGGCGCGATCCTGGAGACCCGGGATCGAATCCCACATCAGGCTCCCGGTGCATGGAGCCTGCTTCTCCCTCCGCCTGTGTCTCTGCCTCTCTCTCTCTCTCTCTCTGTGACTATCATAAATAAATAAAAAATTAAAAAAAAAATAAAATAAAATAAAAATAAAAAAATAAAAAACAAAAACAAAAACAAAAATAATCATAGCATCTTTCAAATAATGTTCAAAAACTAAAAGAAACAATACTTAGCACACTGACACACAGTACGCCCTCAATAAATGATAACTACTATTTGCATTCATTTCTCTTTCCCTCCCTCTTTCTCTGTGTGATAAAGAGCTAATTTTATGCAAGAAAGATCTGGGCCTTTGTCTTTGGCTACTAAGAGGTGATCTCTAGGCCCTCTAAGTACCATCTCTGGCAGCAGTGTCTTTGCTTGCCTGAGAGCTTTGGGCACAGGGCAGCCAAACTGTGATTTTGGATGGGGGCTTGGGGCCATGCAATATCAATTTTGCCTCTAGAAGGAACTGGAAACTAAAAGTATCAACTCAATAGTAATATCCAGGAGGGGCTGGAGACTAAAAGTCAGTGACTTGGCAGTATGTGATCACATCCCATTAAAAATTCTGGACACCAACGTGAGCTTCCCTAGTTGGTAATGCTCCATGCATAGTGTTATATTGATGCTAGGAAAGTAATGCATCCTGACTCTATAAGGAGAGGACAATGAAAGCTCTGTGGTTGGTTCTTCAAGCCTCATATTCAGATTCAGCCTTAGCCTTATTCTTAATCACCTTGAGACTCAGCCTATAATTTTTCCCCTGGCTGATTTGAATTTGTATCTTTTCCCTATAGTAAACTATAACCTTGAGTATAATCTGTTTTAGTGAATACTTCTAGCAAACTCTCAAACCTGAAGGTGGTTTTAGAAACCCCTCAAACTTGTAGTTGGTGTCAGAAACGAGGAGTATGCGGGGAAGCATGTTTGTAGTTGACTGAGTTTGTAGTTGACTAATTGTACCTTCCTTTTCTTTTCTTTTTTTTTTTTAGATTTTATCTGTTTATTCATGAGAGACACAGAGAGAGGCAGAGGAAGAAGCAGGCTCCATGCAGAGAGCTCGATGCGGGACTTGATCCTGGGACTCTAGGATCATGCCCTAAACCGAAGGCAGACGCTCAACTGCTGAGCCACCCAGACATCCCTAATTGTACTTCCCTTATTTAAATTTAGAAATCCCCAAAACATTGAAAGATATTTTACTTTATCATTCAAGGTAACTTAACAAAGCTCTTACTATTAAAAATCACTTTGAGGTGATGGCATTTATGTATAGATTACATGGCATTGTTTGTTTTTCCTTGCATAAACAATAAAAACCACTCCCATTGCTACACTCTTAGTAATAAATATAGAAATGTTTTGTTCTGGTAATGTGAATCCTAGGAATAATCAGAAGTGAGTGAGTCACAAACAAGTAAAATTTCTAAAGATTAGTAATAGTACATCTGTCAAGGTCAGATGTTAGAAAATTACCTTCATCAAAAGATGTGCTAGTTTTCAAACAAAACATTAATTAAATCATACTTTTATTTTTGCTTTTTCTAAGTGATTAGATTACACTCTGTAAGAGGCTATTTAAATCTTGTTTTAAAAAAAAGTGTTATAAATAAAAGTTTGGTATGCAGAATTTAAGATGCCCCTTCCAAATTCTCCTAAATGGGAAACATGGTCTGCATAGTCCCTAGAAATGTGAATATTTCACTCTCCGAAATAGGTTATATTACATAACACAGTGGACTTTTTTTTAAGATTTTTTATTTATTTATTCACGAGAGACACAGAGAGAGAAACAGAAAGGCAAAGACACAGGCAGAAGGAGGAGCAGGCTCCATGCTGGGAGCCTGACGTGGGACTCGATCCTAGGCTCCCAGGACCACGCCCCAGGCCGAAGGTGGCGCTAAACCACTGAGCCACCCGCGCTGCCCCACAGTGGACTTTAAAACAGAGGAAATGTCTGGTTGGATCCAACCTTTCAAATCTTGAGCTAGAGGTCAAAGATAGAAGAAAATAGAGATTTAAAGCATAATGAGGATGTGACACAGCTTCAGGATAGGGGAGCACCTACAGAGCCTCCAGGAGCTATGGACAACCCCAGCTGACAGCCAGCAAGGATATAGGGACTTCATCTCTACAACCACAAAGGGCTGAATTATACCGACAAGAATGAGTTTGGAAGCGGATTGTTTCCCTCAAGAGTGTACAGATGAAGAACTCATCCAGGCCGACCTTGATTTCAACCTGTGGTTCTCTGGGCAGAGAGATCCAAGCCATGTTAGACTCCTGACCTGGAGAACTCTGAGCTAGTAAGCAGGCATTGTCTTAAGCCACTAAGTTTTTGTTAATATGACACACACACCAAGAGAAAATTAGTACACAAAGGAACAAAACTG
This sequence comes from Vulpes vulpes, assembly GCF_048418805.1. Lineage (NCBI taxonomy): Eukaryota > Metazoa > Chordata > Mammalia > Carnivora > Canidae > Vulpes > Vulpes vulpes. Next base: position 22,416,937 of record NC_132787.1, on the reverse strand, counting down.
CATGTATTTTACTGACCTTTCTTCAGTCTTTCACTCTGAAAATAAGTATCAGTTATATGCCCAGATGAATTAACCATGTAGACTCCTAGTTACCAAAGCCAATGCTGAAAATTTATAGACCCACTCTGAACAAGAAATACAGAAAAGATATTATGCATAAGCTATACATTGAATGTTTTTGTCCTCCAAAATTCATATGCTAAAATCTAATGCCCAATGTGATAGTATTAGGAGGTAGGGCCTTTAGGAGGTACTTAGTTCATGAGGGTAGAGCTCTCATGAATAGGATTAGTGCTCTTATCAAAGAGACCTCACAGAACTCCCTACCTTCCTCTACCTTGTGAAGTTACAGCAAAAAGATGGCCATCTAGAAAGCAGGCTCTCTCCAGATACAATGTGCCTTGATTATGGGCTTCTCAGCTGCCATAACTGTGAGAAATAAATTTCTGTTGTTTATAAGCCACTCAGTTTATGGTATTTTTATTATAGCAGGCCATATGGATGATGACAAAAATGTATTTATTGCCTATAAAACAGATCATTTGGAAACCTCAACTCTCTATCTCTTATATGAACGGTGTGGAGAAAGTGACTCTTAAATATTCTGTGAATTATCTCTAGATTTTTGGGGGCCATCTTAAGAGGTGGGAACAGTCAGTGCTCATGCCGTCGTAAGGCATACATGGGAAACTACCATATGTTGGGTTCAGAGTGACAGACTCTCAGTATCTAGAGAGGTTGGAGGCCACTTAAAAGGAATCTCCCAGGAGCCTTCATAGAACTTGTTATAAAACTCCTCCCTGTCTCATTCCCTTTTCATTAATCATTACTGCAATGCTCTCATATTATTTGTAATAAAACACAAATCTCATCTTGTTGTACACTTACTCAAAATAGCTATTTTGATGGCCCTCAAGATAGTTATTTATCCACTTATACACTAAATATTTATGTACAGGATGCCAAGTTCTTTGCTAGGTGATAGGAACACAATGGTCAGTATGATAGACAAGGTCCTGTTCTTCACTGAGCTTTGCTCTTTCAAAAATATACTTCCCATCTTATTCATAAAAGACTATAATTAATCTTTAATCCCTACCTTGGGCTCACTCCTCTGGGAAGTCCTCTATGACACTTCTTGGCAAAATTAGGCACCCCTTCTCTCCCATAAAATACTGTTCCTAATCATATAATAATATTGACCATAATGTATTAAAATTGCATGAGATCACATGCCTGCATCCTGCATAAACAGAATATAGAAAGAAAACTCAGGAAGGGTATGCATCCCAAATTCCTAGAGTCAAAAAGTGATTATGAATGAGTAGTTCGTCTTGGGAGGCGCTAAACCTGGATCTACTCCCTTCTGTGGGGTAGGGTATACTATCTATCTATCTATCTATCTATCTATCTATACATAATGGAGAGAATTAACTTGAGAGTAGGAATTAGGCTAGGAGGTAAGGAATGAGAGCCCATGAAATAACCTGTGTTAGTTCAGACATCTTAGGTATGCTATGCTGTAATGATAATTCCTCCTGACCCTCTATACTTTCTATCTCAATTAGGAGTTCCTGGAGGTCTGGCCCTTTGTAGATTCCAGTACGCAAGCTGGGAGCTCAAATACTATCTAGAACAAAGGGGCTATTAATCAGCTTACCTAGTGAGACAACAATCTTGAATGACAGAATTTGAGAGTGAAAAGTTGTTTAAAGTTTTCCAAAAATTCCTTATGGAAAAAAACAAGAGCAAAATGTGGATGCTAACAGAAAGACCCAATATAGGAACTCTCGTGTACTCAGACAAGAAGGGGGAAAGAAATCTAGGACAAGGAGAGAGACAGAGCCCAGAAATAGGGGCCAGGCTTTCTGCATATCTTATTAAACCAATAAGGAGGTGGGGCAGGAGAAGATCAGCTGGATAAAAGGAATCCAAGGGCCTATGGGCTGACAGTTTCTCATTATGTCTAATACAGGAAAACAGAGAGGGGATGGAGAAGTTAAGAAGCCTCTCAGGGAATCCCCGTCATAAGCCTTGTACCCTTCTAACGTGGCGATGGAGAAATAAAACACTGGTGAAGGAAAGTTCCCAGTTAGACTGAGTTAAAATCGGTTATTCTTCACAGGTTGTGTACATGTGCAAAGAACCTGAAAATTTCCAACACACACACACACACAAGCTTGACACAGAGAAAGACTGAGAAAGCCCTGGGGTGAGAAAAGGAAGGGACCTCAAGTTCAAGACAATGGTAGATCAGCAGCAGCTGCTCTGGCTCAAAATCCAGGTGGGGCCCACTACAGAATCAAGAATAGAGGCCTCTACTGATAGAGACAGTAGAGCAGAAGCCAAGAAGGATACAGAGAACAACCCCAGGGCCAGCAGACACAGATGTGATGCTCCGCACTCCCACACCAGGCACAATTATCCGTAAACCCCTTAAAGATGGTTTTCTTAGTGTGGATGGGCAGAGCCAACATGAAAGTGAGGTTTGTGAAGCCCTGAGGACAGCACAAAATGTAAGGAGTCATCCCTCTCAGGGTCATTAACTTGGCAGGGTTGCCACCAGTGAGGGATGCCTCCTTACATTCTACAGCCAAGGTGCCTCTCTTGTCCCTGCCTAGTCCTGGGCCTCGTAAATAGAGGGGGAAAAAATAACAGAAAGAGATGATTTGATAGTGAGAACACCGAGTTATTTTGTACTATATTGTACTTACTTTTGATTGCCTTTCAAAGTACCCTTCAGGGTAGGGACTCAGGAACAAGAATACATTATAGAAACAGCTCCATTTCCCCTATATATTAGAGTATATGTTGATACATTGTGACTCAACTGGATGTGTCCCAAAAATTATTATATGTTTTATCAGACTATTTATCTATTTAAATTACCCAAATCACTATAAAAATCTTTTTTCTTATTCCTTTATACATTCTCTAAATATATTAGGTCTACTTCTTCCCATACTGTTGAAAATCACGTTACCTCACTCAAAATGGAGGAAAAAAACAAAAACATAAATTTCTTAAGAGTCCATAAGAAAGATGACCACTTTTATTCCTCTACCAGCCTAAAGCATCCTCATCTCCTCTCATGAAGTCGTCCCAAAAGACATATGATCTAAAATCTTAAATCACTATAAATCTAAAATACTCCGGCAATTTGCCTAATTTAAACTACGAAGATGTGTGTTGTGGTCCTTTTGACAAATCTCAAGAACCTTCACATGTTCTATTTAATAACTACATAGGTAGCAGTACTCTATTGGAAACTGCTCTTAGGACCTATAGGTTATACCATTGTGTTCTACGAGCTGAGTGTTGGACAAGTCACTTGTTCTTTCAGGGTATTAAAATCACCACATTAAGGGGCTATCCTATCTGATTTCCAAAGTCCCATCTGCTCTCATATTTCCACTTCAAGTAGACAGCATCTTCTGATAGTATCATAACAGGAATTCCTAATACAGGAATACAGGCACAAAAAAGCTAACTGGCCAATCACAATAAAAGAACTGGTAGCATGAAGAATGAGAGGCAGAGACGTTAAATCAGATGGGGGGGGGGTGATCCACAGTGATCATAATCAAACACTTTGCTATTGTATGGTCGTGACTATGCACAGACATCATGCTAAGTGCTTTACATATAATATCTAGCTTAATTCTCAAAATGACTCTATGGGTATGGACTTTTATTTTACAGACAAGAAAACTGTGACAAGAAATTAAGAAATATGCTCAGGATCACATAGCTAGAAGCTCCTTAGCTAACTAGAATACTCCTATTAATTGCAGCCAAAAAATTCACCTAAAACACAGTGAAAAGTACAGGACAAAAGAAGTTCTAGAATCACTGCATATTAGAAATAGTCACCATAGCCATTTCTGAAACTAAAGTTAAATAAGACTGCAGGAAGAAGTTATTGCTCAAAAATTTATTTTTGTAAGGTGATAGTATAGAAATGCATACCAAGTTGAAACTGGAAAGGATATAATCATTTCTTAACTGCATTCTACAGGTGAGGAAAATTAGTTTACTAGCATAATGGCAAGACTGTGCCTGGAATCCAGGGCTTCTCTTTTCCAGCCTAGTGCTCTTCTTGGTCTTTTTCTAAAACTTTTGGAAAGGCCATTGTGGCTGAGGGTACAGGCTCAGAAGCCAACCTGCTTGGTTTGAATTCCTGTCCTCACTCATCAGCTATGTGATCTATACATCAGTTTCCATGTCTACAAGATATGAGGAATTACACCTACAGGATCGGGTTGTTGTGAGTAGTAAAATAATGTATACACATCAAGCAAACAGGACCACTCCTGGCACCCAGTAAGGATGTAGTAAATGTTGGTCTTTATTATTACAACGATTACACATGTGGAAAATAAGGAGGCCAAAATGCTAACAGTCATTCAGCAACCACAGAAGAGAGCATAAAAGGCTTGTTAATAAATATCACTGAAGATTTATCCATCCAGAAAGCCTATTCCTGACTTTCCTAAGCACACTATATAGACAGCAGAGGGTAAATTTTTGTAAAGACTACAGATAAAGAAAATGAGAAGTCATTTACTAGCAAAGTTTTAGGGAGGAACGCTAGCTTTCAGTCTTAGCTTTATCGTTAGTCATGGGATTTTGGAAAGCCAGACTACATCTCCGAGTCTCAGTTTCCTTCTTGGAACTTTACTATCTATGGATACTTCTGGACATTTGTCAAATTTCACTCATATATGAGGTCAAAAAGATTTCGTATATTAATTTTAATAATTCTAAGTGAACAATGTATAATCTTTAATTATCAAATCTTTTGTTTTTTGTTTTGCATCAGATTTCCTGCCATTATTAATTTAGGCATGACTGTAGGAAAACATGTATATTTGCAGTTCAGTTCAAAGTCTTTAATCTTAAAAGGATTCCATGGGTGAAAGAAATGGGGAACAAGTGCTCTAGCCCTGTCCCTTGCACAGCCTACGACTTGCTCAAGGGATCTTAACTCATAAAGGAGGAGGGCTGTATAGCTTTAAAATGACTTCATTCCCATATTTACATATTTTTAATAGGGCTATGATGAATCTCCTTCCGCTTGACTCCTATTTTGAGCTGTGATATTTTAATCTCCATTCTTGCTGCAACTTAGCAGATGAATGTGCAGTGTGACAGAGCTCAGAGGAAATAGTATAAATAAAGCAAAGTGGAGCTATGACATCTCACATTTTATAGCTTTTTTATTGTAGCCGAAGCATAAACAGAGCACAGCTGTGTTATACTTACCGCTGTGAGCACTCCCTCAATCCTCACCCCCTATTGCTTTTAAAAAGACAGTGCTCTTATTCAGAAAGCTTTGGCTGTGGGTAGCACAGTCCCACCAGGGCAGCCTCTACCCCAAACCTATACATTTGATGCATTTCTCCTCTTACAGATGTAGATTTATCATTTCTGTATCATTCATCTGACTGAAAACCAACACATCATCTGCAGCCCATACTGTACTGCAGCAAAAGTACACTACTCTTACCTATCAAAAGATAACTCCACAACCCAAACTATAATTTTCACTCCAACACAGACACAGGCACTCAACACAGGCACTGCACTCAAATAATTTCCGAACACTGTCTTAATAGAAGACACACAACTAGCAAGAAGTATTCAAAACAGTGCACTCTCTTAACGAAATCCCCTTTTAAAATGAAGAAGTTGTATTTCTCACTTTCAAGTTAATTCTTAGTCACATCTGGGTGAAAGTTGGAAATACCAAGAGAGTGAAATAGAATTAGAGTTAGAAAAAGTGGTGTTGAGATGTGTAAAGTAATTCCACTCACTGAGACAGTCATCAGTTTGTGGAATTCTTCAGGCCAGTTACATATTTCAATAAATCTGAAGATGACAGAGTAAAACAAACAGCAAGCACCTTCTACATTCTGACAAATATGAAGTTATGTATACACAGGGTTGATGAGCCCAGGATAAGCACCTGATAGAAGCAAAGCCAATCAGAGTCCTTCCCTGAGATATTTTATTTAAGTGGAAAAAGCAGCCAGCTATAAACTTCCTGAGCTGTCATCAATGGGGACATTTCCTTCCCTACAGAGAAATCTCTATTGAACAAGAAAGAGTAAAGTCACTATCTAAAGTGACAGGGAGACAAGAGAAAGGGATCAAACCCTGACAGAGTATGACTTCTTGGTCCCAACTGCTCCTAAGGCCAATCTACATTTCTGCCTTCCCTCCATTTGGTTATTTGCATTCTTTGTACTCCTTTGTACAACAAATTCCAGCTTTTCCCCTTAAGTTGCCTCAAATCGGGATTTATCATTTATCAAAAAAAGAATCCCAACTATTACACCTTCTAGAAGATACTTTTTTTTTTTTCTTCAGTTGGGTTAGGATTTATTCTTCCTTTTTCAAATACCACCACACTATTTGTGGGAAGGAAGGAAAACCCTCTGGGCTTGTAAAGGAATGTGTAATGAAAATTCAAAAGACACATGCATCCAAGTGAAAAGAATATAGGGGCATAGTAGCCTATACACCAGTGAAGTGAAATGAAAGACAGGAAGATTGATTTGCATCATCATTAACATGGAAGGAGAAAAGCACAAGAACACAATAACTGCAAGAACCACCTCCATTGACAAACATAATTGTTTCGAAACAACAGGCCCAACTGGGCTAACACAGGGGCAAAGTTGGTACCCCAAGCTTCTCAGCTATCTATCCGCCCAAAGTTGCTCTTCTGCCAAGCTCATTGTTTACCAAGCTGCCAGCCCAGCCCAGGGATCTGATTAGCAATTTGCACTTTTGTGAGAGGATTAACAGAATTCCTTTGTTTTGATGTCGGATTATCAAACTGCATCTTTAAAGAGGTGTGACCTCATCCAGATTCATAAGCCTGCTCCCTTGAGAATGACTTGAATTTTACTCTACTTGCGCAACATATAATTTCATAAAGGAGTTACTGTCAAAACATGGTACTCAATTCTTGATGTGTGCGAAGAAGCACATTTGTAATGTAAATAACCTCAGAAGTTTTGTGATATTTTAAAATAACCCATCTGGTGGGAAAACAAGGATTTTCAACCCATTTGGTTCCAGCACTGTAAATTAGTGTGCATCTAGCTCATAGAACCCAGAGATAAACCCTTTTCCAAACTGAGACTCATGATGCTTTTATTTTCAAGGGCAAGTATTTTTAATTGTCTCATTCTCTTGCAATATTTTTTAAAAAGGAAAGCAGGATGCACAAGAGTAAACTGGGGAAAAACAAAGAATTTGATGCCTAAGTTCAAAATGATAATGATAGCGAATTGTTTATACTGCTTGGTCTGTATGTCCAGCTTCACCTAAATATAAAGATGAAAAAGAAAAATACAATAAGAGATTTGTATTTTCTTTAATAATAGGCAACTAATCAGAAAGAAAGTCCCTGAAATTTCCACTAAAGTTTGAAACAAGTAAAACTCCCAAAGGGGGCATTTTCAGGGCAGCATGCAACAGATTGAGAAAATTAGTCTGCAGATTTTGCACTAGTGTAATTTTTACTTGAGGTGGCAATCACAAATAGAATGCACAAGACCAGTCCAGTCTCTGAAAGGCATGCATTACTAGTGTGAGAATTGTATCATGGGAAGTGCATAAATGCTCATTCAGCTACAAATAGCAAAAGGGCAGTCTGGCCACAACAAATGCTCAAAAAGCCAGACACTGCTTCAGATGAAGTGGCAGCTTTACTTGTTGACAAACTAAAAACCAAAACAAGCAACCAGAACATCCTGTTTCATAAGGAGGAAGCAAGTATAATTAAATACGTGTCTACTTTTAATATTAATATAAATTGTTCCCCCAAAGTTAATAGATTTAGAATGCCTCTTTAAATTAGGAAACCTTCAGGATGCCTGGGTGGCTCAGTGGTTGAGCATCTGCCTTCGGCTCAGGGTGTGATCCCAGAATTCTGAGATCAAGTCCCATATCGGGCTCCTTGCAGGGAGCCTGCTTCTCCCTCTGCCTATGTCACTGCCTCTCTCTGTGTGTCTCTCATAAATAAAATCTTAAGGAAATAATAATAACAAAATAAAATAAATTAGGAAACTTTCAATTACAGTGACAATACACCAGGCAGGCCCTGATAAATAAAGTGAAAGGAATGTTTGTCTGTCTATAAGTACAATACATACATACATGGCTATTAAATCAATGATCCTCAATGAATGGTTGTGTGGATTAATGAACTCACCTAGAATATCTTTTATTAAAAAATCAAGTCATGTACCCCAACTTATAACCAATAGATGGGGGATGAGAACACATTCTTCTGATAAAAATCTCAGTCAAGTAGTCTATGAATCCCTCTTAAACAGCCTTCTCTTATATTTGAAAACAGCCTTTCTATACAGCTTGCCTGCTAGTTTTGCCTTACTAACTAAATTGAAAATGTCTTTTAGGGATCCCTGGGTGGCGCAGCGGTTTGGCGCCTGCCTTTGGCCCAGGGCGCGATCCTGGAGACCCGGGATCGAATCCCACGTCGGGCTCCCGGTGCATGGAGCCTGCTTCTCCCTCTGCCTGTGTCTCTGCCTCTCTCTCTATCTCTCTGTGACTATCGTAAATAAATAAAAATTTAAAAAAAAGAAAAAAGAAAAAAAAAAAAGAAAATGTCTTTTAAAAGGTGGATCATGTCTCTTAAGAGCCTCGTGCAGAGACCTACACACAGTTTGGTGTTCAATAAAAGTTGGATAAATAAATTCAAAAGACTTGTGGTTAATTTAACAAGTACTTCAGGGAGAATAGGAATGAAAAATAATTTAGTATGAATTTGACTTTAACTCAAAGCTGTCTACATGGAATTTAAGAAGAAAACAAGGTGCATTATCTTTCTGTATCCGTAAATACAGAACATCAGCCAAAATCAACGATAAATTATTCGTTTATTCAACATTTATCTGTTGAATGTCTCCATTTGCTAGGAAGTAACTTGGGTTGTGGAGATAGAGCAGTAAACAAAACACACCAAGCTCCTTGCCCTCATGAAGCTAATATTCTACTCAGGGAGATAAAATCTGAACAAGATAAATGAATTGGAATATACTATATTCATTAGAGAAGGGCTAGGAGAAAAATTAAAGTAAGGGAAGTGCTAGATAAAATTGTAGATAGAGAAGAAGGAAGAGCCTCACTGAGAAGGTGCCATTTGAGTCAAGACCTGAAGAAAGTGTTGGAATGACTCATTTAGTAATGAAGCAAGAGCCTTGCAGCAGAGGGCACCTGATAGGAGTGCGAGGGTCTTAAGGGGCATGACATGTTAGAGAAAGAAGAGTGGGCAGTATGACTGCTGCAGAGTCAGTGAGCGGGGAGCAGCAGAAGGTGAACTCTGCTAGGAGTGTGCTGGGGGCACACTCTGCTCCTTGAGGCTCAAGGACTCCCCTGAGAAAGGAAGTCAGTAAGACCCTGCAGCAGAGGACATAATATGACTAATCTGCTTTACAATGTAAAGGGCCACCCTGGCTGCCATTTGAAAACTGACTGAAGGGGAACAAAGGCAGGAGTCCAGTTAGAAGCCTCCAGCCTTAAGTAGAAATGACGGCTGCTTGGACCAGACTGGAAATAGTGGGGATGAAGAAAGGTTGTCAGATCCTGGAAATATTTTGAAGGTTATGCTGATAGTTTTGTTGAGGGATTAGGGGGGATATAAGTGAAAGAGAGGAGTCAAAGATGATGAAAGGTTTGGGGTCTCAGCAATGGGAAGAATGGATTTTCCTTTAACTGACTAGGGGAAGATTTCCCTGGGAGCACGTGTGAAGGGAACATCAGGGGCTCATTTACATGTGCCACCTGGAATTGCCAAGGAACCATTTGGATATGTGTGTGTGGAGTTCAGAAGAGAAACTACAATGTAACAGAAATTTATATTCACCAAACAAAAATTTTCCCAAGCTCCGAATGCTACAAGGAGTTGTTTTCAAATGAGTCTTTATTTAAAAGATAGGACAGAATTTGCAGCATCTAAAAGAATGGTCTTTTAAAAAGTACAGAAATCCTTATACAGTCATTTGGTTTTAATAGAGACAATTTCTTAAAGCTCATCATATACTGATAAATCATAGGCAGTTAAATTCATGCTGTCAACGCACATAATGAATACTAAAGTAATAGACTAAGTTTGGTAGTCTGACTCACTACGACTGGAGTTCAGATAATCCAGAAGAACAAATATTTAGCACCATCCCTGGATGAGTATGGCTCACATTTTTTCCATGAATGGCAAGGAAACATACATGCTGAGGGTCTGTTGATGAGACCTCATGCTGAGCATATTTGAAGTTTTATGTTTCAGCTTTAAGATTTATAGAAAATTTAAAAATTAAATGTTTTAAGGTTTTTACAAAATTATGTCTTTCCCTTTAAATCATTATGTAAAAATGACTTTGATAATTGTATAATTACCTTAAAGTCACTATCATCACCACCATCATCATCACCACCAACATCATAGCTATCTTTTACTATGGTCTACTATGTGGTAGGCCTTATGTATAACTTTTATAATTCTACATACCAGATCCTTTGTGTTATAAGCATTAAATCATTTAATTCTAATATTAACCCTATGTTATTCACAAATATTTGTTACACTGAAGCCAAATGTCTCATAAAAAAATATAGATAAATGTCTTCTCTTGCATTGTGAAACCAAAAACAATACTGAAGTAAAAAACACACATAAGTATTGGGGAATTGGAAGCATTTGAGAAAATTGTACTCCTGGGTTCTTGTCATGTAACTGAGAAATATCTATCTGAACAATAATCCTATACTAAATGTCCTCCACCAAAATAAATGCCCTAGTCCAGTGAAATGCCATCCATTTCAATGAATTGAGAATTTTAGTAGCTAGTTAATAAAAATTAGAATAGCACTTATAGAAATAAAGAAAGAGTAATCTAAAACTATTGGCCTTTAGTAAAGAGTAAAATTTGCTGTACAAAATACTGAGAGGAAAAAATTAATTTCTAAAAATCCAAGAAGTCTAATCAAGTATTTATAGTATATATCTGGATGTCCAGAAATAAATTAAAAGAAATAGAAAATATACTTCCACAGCCTTGAATATTCTTTTCAAATCCTACAACCATTTCAGTTGGCAGGATATAATCAGTGGTTTATTTGCATAATGTCCACAGTTGTAAATGAGCATCTTCGTTTCTGGATTTTGGCACTGGACCATGTATTTGATTATATTGCTATACATTTAATGTAATAGATATAATATGGCACAAAAGTGAAATTACCAATTTTAGAAAACCATAAAACTCATCAAACAACTTATCTAATTCCTCAAGGTAAGTAGCCTGCAAACTGTGAGGTTACTGCACCTAGCATCTTCATTAACATCATCACTCAAGCACTTTCCACTCTCTTCTAATATCACTTTCATCCCATATCCCATCCCTATAGATCCTCTTTAGCCAAAAGCAGTGAGGAGTGGCATAAAGCATGCCTCTTGGCCAGCACAGAATAAGGTGTGGGTTCTATGGCAGATCTAGCACTTCCCCTACAGATCCAGCAGGAAACCTAGTGAAACATACAGGAGAGAAGATATACACGTTTCTTTGACATCTTTCATGTTCATGAAAGCCAAATATAATTTTCTTAGAATATTAAAGTGCCATATTTTACTGTCATTTTAAACTAAAAAGGAAAGTAGGGCTAATATAATCAGTAAAATTGTTAAGTAGGCAAATTTTATTTCTCCAAATCCTACATCTTTGACAACAAGCTTCTTTCTTTTTCTTTTGCCATTTCTCTCCTCAGACTTGAGCCACATTAGAGTTCAATTTATTTGTCAGTGAAGTTGAACTCAAGGTGACCACTCCATACTTATAATATTCCCTGTGCTTTTTCACTATCATCAAAATCTATCTATTCCATGTTCTGTTAGCCAAAGCCCAAATCTTGAACTTCTAAACCACAGCTAGCCAAATGATAATACAATCAGTGCCAATATGCCAGGGGTTAGAGACAGAAACTTGAGTGTAAGAAAATTTCAGAGGTAATTAATTCAATCCTTAATTTAAAACTAGAATCCTCTATGTAATTTCTCTATTATCATTTCAGATTCAGTACAACTCTATTTCCAGAAATCAAAATGCATTTCATTTTAAAGCAAAACATCTCATTTTAACTTTCCTCTACTGGTCTCAGTTCCAAAGCTACACATAAGCACTTGTGTTTCATACCCACATTCGAGCTCTACCTTTCACCTAGCTGCGCCCTGGGTTGCTGATTTCTATAACATATCAAGAGAGTCCCTTGCTCCCAGGCTTCTGATTGGTTTTTGAAAATGAGAGGCATCAGCAGGAGATCAAAGAGTAAGACAAAAGCAAGGTCAAGGTATGTATTTCTGCAGCTTCCTCCTTGCAAGTGACTTTCAGAATCTGGTGGTATCTCTCCCGTTAGGTGAGTCTCTCCATACAGTTCCCCTCTCCTGGTCCCATTAGGCCTAGAGGTAGTGACAACTCTCTGCTATTATTATCCCCAGAGCACTGTACCAACCTTGTCAGTGCCATTTAATAACAGTTTTATTGAGATATAACTCACATATCATACAATTCACCCATTTAAAGTGTACAATTCAACGGATTTTAATATATTCAACAAGTTGTACAACCATTACCACAATCAACTTTAGCACATTTTCATCACTCTAAAAAGAAACTCCATACCCATTAATAGTCATTCTCCACTCTTTCAACCTCCCAGTGCTAGAGGAGAAAAAAAAATTATTTTCTGTTTTTATAGATTTTGCTTATGTGAGCATCTCATATCAATGAAATCATACAAGATATAGTCTCTTGTGACTGGCTCCTTTCATTTAGCAAATATTTTCAAGGTTCATCCATGTTGAAGTATGTATCAGTACTTCATTTATTTTTTTTTTTTTAGTACTTCATTTATTTTTATTTGTAAGTAATATCCCATTGTGTGGATATGCCACATTTTATTTATCCATTCACTACTTGATGGATATTTGGGTTCTTTCCACTTTTTGGCTATTATGATTGATTCTGCTCTGAGTATTGCGTACAAGTTTTCATGTGGACATATGTGTTCAACTTTTGATGAATTGGAGAATAGAATTCCTATGTCATATGGTAACACAAGATTTAACCTCGTGGGAGTCTTAGAGATAGACTCTTCTAAGCTGCTGCCCATTTTATACTCCTGTCTGCAATGTATGATGGTTCCAATCCCTCCATATCCTCACCAATACTTATTATTTCGTCTTTTTTATTTTGGCCATTTTTAATGAGTGCAAAGTGGTATCTTACTGTTGCCTTGTATTTTTAAAACCCTGTCTATATCCTTATAACTACTCCCTTTCTTAAATTCTCCCCAAATCATTTCATTTAAGACCATCATGTTTCTTTTTTTTTCCCATTATCTGTTTCTTTCATTATCTGTGGCCCTGACTGACTCAAAGGCCAATCCTTTTTTGATATTTTTAAGAACTATATTGAAATCTTTCCTAAATTTCCCTTTTTCAAGCTAAACAACTCCTCTTTATGTGAACTATTAGCTTTCAGAGTATCTACCCCTCTAACTCACCAGTGAATGTCCTTCAAATTATTTTACCCATAAGTGTCATACAAACTGACTACTTTACTTTTTACCAGGTGATTATCTCACTGGTTATGGACACTCGGTATCTTCTACTAATGCTGTTAAAGATGACACGACCACTTGTTTGAGCAGGTATATCTTACTATTGGCTTATACTGAACATAAAATCAACCAGAATATCTTAAAAATGTATCAAACTCAAATACCCTCCATCTACAATTGACCAATTTATTTTAAAAATTATATGTATATTTACTTTTACACCATTAAATTTCATCTCGTCAAGTTTGGGCCAACATTGAGCCTATCACTGACTTTCTAAGTACCCAATGAGATAAAATGGGTTAATGTGACAAGCATGTCCTTGCCAAAAACAGGAATCAAAGTGTTAGTCCACTTCTTACTTCGTTCCTTCATCAAAGTTGTTCTTTTCTTTATTTTTTTAATGAATAGACAAACCTTAGCATATCATATTATCCTACTGTGTCAGGTCTAAAGACAAAATTAGGTGGACCCTACCAAGGAATATCCATTCTTTCTATTATACTCATTATAAGCCAAGAATCTTGAGGTCTCATTATTATGCTAACCTGCCTTAATAGCTTAAATTAATTGGTAGACTTAGAGTTTTTTGAGAGTGTCTTAATTTTCATCGTATCTAGTATGCTTCCCATACCAAATTAGAGTATGTCAATGCTCTCCATTTAAATCCAATGGTTAGTCTTATTTTTTTTTAAATCTTTTTTTTTTAATTTTTTTATTTATTTATGATAGTCACAGAGAGAGAGAGAGAGAGGCAGAGACACAGGCGGAGGGAGAAGCAGGCTCCATGCACCGGGAGCCCGATGTGGGATTCGATCCCGGGTCTCCAGGATCGCGCCCTGGGCCAAAGGCAGGCGCCAAACCGCTGCGCCACCCAGGGATCCCCAATGGTTAGTCTTAATATCGAACTGAAACTGCTTTGTTCTTGACCTTATAGGTCAGGGTCTTAGCCTCAGGACTTAGTATTTTCTTGATATTATACAATATATATTTATAGACATATAAATGTATATACTAAATATATTAATTTATATATATTTCATATATAATTTTTAAAATAATATACATATATTTAAAATATGTGTTTTTATTAAAGTATAACTGATATACAATGGGGTTTTTTGATATACAATGTTATATTAGTTTCAGGTTGGCAAGTTTATGCATTATGCCATGCTCACCACTTATATGGCTACCATCTGTCAGCATACAATGCTATTATGATATCATTGACTATATTCCCTATGCTGTACCTTTCATTCCCATAACTTATTTATTCCATAACTAGAAGCCTGTACCTCCTACTCCTCTATACCCATTTTGCCCTTCCCTCCAACCCCCTTCCCCATGTCAACCATCAGTTTGTTCTCTAAATTTATAGGTCTATTTCTTTTTTTTTTAAGATTTTATTTACTTATTCATGAAAGACACAGAGAGAGAGAGAGGCAGAGACACAGGCAGAGGGAGAAGCAGGCTCCATGCAGGGAGCCCGACGTGGGACTCGACCCTGGGACTCCAGGATCACACCCTGGGCTGAAGGCAAGTGCTAAACCGCTGAACCACCCAGGGATCCCTATAGGTCTATTTCTGCTTTGGATTTGTTTTGTTTTGTTTTTTTAGATTCCACATATAAGTAAAACCATGTAACATTCATCTTCGTCTGACTTATTTCACTAAGCATAATACCCTCCAGGTTCATCCATGTCACAAATGGCAAGATATCATTTTTTATGAATGAGTAATAGTCTTTCATATATATGTATATATACACAAATATACACATACCACATCTTCTCTATGCATTCATCTATCAATGGACATTTAGGTTACTTCCATATCTTGGCTACTGTAAATAATGTTGCAATAAACATAGCAGTGCATATATCTTTTGGAATCAATGTTTTTATTTTCTTTGGGTAAATACCCAGTAATTGAATTACTGCATTGCATGGTCGTTCTATTTTTAATTTTTTTGAGAAACCTCTATGCTGTTTCCAACAGTGGCTACACCGTTTTATATTCCCACCAAAAGTGCACAAGGGTTCCTTTTTCTCCACATCCTTGCCAACACTTGTTATTTCTTGCCTTTTTGATAACCATTCTGGCAGGTATAAGGTGATATCTCACTGTGGTTTTGATTTGCATTTCCCTGATGATTAGGGATGCCAAATATTTTTTCTAAAACATGTTAGCCATTTATATGCCTTCTTTGAAAAAATGTCTGTTCAAATTCTCTGCCCATTTTCTAATTGAATTATTTGGGTTTTTTTTGGTGCTGAGTTGTATAAATTCTTTAAATAAGTTGGATATTAACCCCTTATTGATGTATCATTTGCAAATACCTTCTATTTAGTAGATTGCCTTTTGTTTTGCTGATCATTTCCTTCACTGTACAAAAGTCTTTTTATCTTGGTGTAGTCCCAATAGTCTATTTTTGCTTTTATTTCCTTTGCCTGAGGGAACATATCTAGAAAACTGTTGCAAAGGCTGATGATGTCAAAGAGATTACTGCTTATATTTTCTTCTGGTTATTTTATGATTTTAGGTCTCACATTTAGGTCTTTAATCCATTTTGAGTTTATTTTTGTGTATGGTGTAAGAAAGTAGTCTGCCTTCATCAAAGTTCTTAATAAAAGTATTAAAGAGGATAAGCTGATGAACAGGCCTCTCTTTAGATTGATAATATTATGTTAATCTATATCCTTTAGATATGGTTCTTCAACTATTAATTCATGTTACCAAGTCAATTTCCTTTCTGCTCAAAATTACATGATATATTATAAAACTATAGTTTATAAATGATGGTACCTGATATTCTATTCTGATAATAGAATAACTTTATTAAAAAGAATAAGGTTAATTTTGCATGATTGTGTGTTAGAGAACCCATACTAGCTTCTTGTGAACACCATCTTGTTTCTAAGTGTTCAGAAATGATCTACAAAAAACACAATCTAGGAGTTTACTAAAATATAAATAAATATAAAAAATAAATATAAATATAAGAAATATAATCCTTTTCTCTCATTTTAAATCCAGGGTAACATTTACTCATCTTGAGTCTCCTGCCACTTCTTTTCTTCTACAGGATATTTCAAATTTCACCAACAATGGATCTTTAAAAACAACTTATATTTAGTAACCACCTCACTACATCCTATAACCTTCCCCTAACTGTATGAGTTAATTATAGGCATTCTGACCATTCAATACCTGAAGTCAAAACATCTAAAAATCACCCTTAATTGTCCTTTTCATATACATCCCCATAACCAAACCATCAGTTAGAGCTATTCAAAATATATGAAATATATGCCATTTGATTACTTCTCGCCAGCTCAACTACTATCACAAGTACTAGATAGAATCACTTCTCACTGGACTATTACAATGGTCTCCCCACTGATCTCTCTCTGCTTCCACTTGCCCCCCGTAATCTACTGTCTACACAGTAGCAAAGTAAGTGATTAAAAATGTGTATCTGACCAAGTCACTCCCTCACTTACAACTAGTTTCCCATCACACTCAGAATAAAATCCAAGTGACCTGATCCTCCTTCCTTCCCAATGTCATTGCCTGATGCTCCTTCTCACTCCCATGGCCCACCACCTGCTTCAGCTACACATGCTTTCCTGTTGTTCATGAAACTTAACAAGCTTGATGTCTCTTCTGGGTCTTTACCTTTGCCATTTCCTCTCCCAAAAGTCTCCCCATAGATGTTTCCAGGACTGGTCATCGCCCAGGACTCAGGAGTCATCTCCTCAGAGAACTTTCCCTTGCTTCTTCATCTAAAATAGCACTTCCAAGTCTATTCCTTACTCTACTTCATTTCTTTCATTCATTTGGTTTATCACTTTTTTGAAGTATTGTGTATTTATTTTCTTATTCCCATCTTTACCCCTAGAGTATACACACTTCCAGAGCAGGGGCTTTTTCTACCTTGTTCACCCAATATATTTCTGGCCATCCATAACTTATGCCTAGAGAGCACTCAAAAAAATTTAATAAATTGAATGAGAACCCCCAAGGAACAAATATAATATAAACTCTGATCTTGGTGGAAATAGAAATATGTAAGACTGAGGGCTGCTTTGGCAAGTCTTCCAGTCACATTGTGCTTTAGACCCCCACATGAGAATATAGTCTTCATTCACTAACGACATCAGTCAAAAGACCAACAGGTCCAGCTGGAATCTGCTGCTATCAGAGAACTACAGCATTTGAGAACCTTCAATCTCCAGTGCGGAGCATGAGTATTTTTTTCCATCTCAACCACCACACTCCTGAATATAATAAATGAATAAAGTAGATAGAAGTTAAGGAAAAAGAAAGTAAAATTAGAAGCTGGCAAAAAGCAAACCCACTGCCTGGGGCAGCCTGGGGCTGATGGATGATGACAGCTAGCAGACAAACCCTGTTCCCCATTCTAAATTCTGTCTACTAAACAAATTAGCAAGCTCATCAATATCTACACGGCATTTACCTTCTGCAGCAACAGCTGCTGCAAAATCGCGAACTGACTTTTTGGGCTGTGGTCTTTCTGATGGGACACATTTACAGGCCAACTAGGATCCAAGATAACAGAATGACAACCTGATACTACAAGGAAGGGCTTTGTAAGGGCTTGGGGAATGAACAGCTTGGGGGTCACCTATACTGAATCTATCACTTGCCCCCACCTCCCCAATAATTCGATGTCTGAATGATGAGACGTAAAAAGTTAAATTCTTGTACTAGTAACTAAATGAGTAAAACCTAAAAACATTAAGTCATTAAGCAGAAACTTATAAGATATATAATCTTACATCTGGATTTGCTTTAAACATAGTTCTTTTCATGAAAACCTACATTCAGTGTGGAAATTATATATAAAAATGGCAAAACTTCCATTGTTTAAAAAATTATGATGCAAAACAGTTTTCTATTTTAGCATAAGAAGAAATTTTGCCCCTTGTCCCCAAAGAAGAGAGAAAAGATCAAATACAACAAAGAGAATAAAGTACAATAGACATTTTGCCCCTCATCTCCAAAGAAAAGACAAAATACAAAATTCCCTAAAAGTTTAAAATGAAAAGAGTAAAGGGGGAAAGAAAGGGATTTTATGATTAATTTTACAAGAATTGGTTTATATGCAGCTATATGAAGACAAAAATGGCAAAATATTCTTAAAACGATATCCTTCTCAGGGAAAACATAAAACTAAAAGTGACTTAGTTAATGCTCCACAAATAGTATTGCAGAATTGAGAGCCTGACCACTATTAATTAGGGGAAAGGTGACTGAAAGAAAAATAAAAGAGATAGTAGAGATTCTGAGTCTATTTCAGGCAATTTTTTTCATTAAAACCCTGAAATTCATCTTAGTGGGTTGGGTTTATACCACTTTTAACAAGAAAAACCTGCCCCTCTCTCTCTAGCTAACCATGCCCCTTAATATGAAGAGGCAACAGAGCAGTAGCCACATCCCAAAAGAAGGCAAGCCTCTTCCCACCTGAGAAGGAAAAAGAGAAGGTCATCAAGAACCTTATTGTAGCTGAAAGAAGCCAAGACACAGGATCCACTTCCCACTTGCCTTCAGCAGATCCTATTGATTTCAATAATCCATGTAGAGGCTGCCTTCCAAGCTTAATTTGGGCAGGGATTTTGCTCCCTCTGTCATTGCCAATTCCAGCTGATATTTGTTGATTGTCCACACCAAGCTGAATAGCTGGCTACTATTAGGCATAGATGTCAAGATCCTTGTCATGCGAAGAGATCTCAAGAGGAGGGAGGTGTCACTGCTATCTCTCCTCTGCTCTCAAGCATTTGGCACCTATCTATTAAGGCACTCACCAAGTTATACAATTGATATTTGTACAAGTGTCATTATCCTCATCAGGTTGTGAGAAAACATGTATAATTCCTTTGGGGTCATATCTAGAATAGGACTTGAAGGAGTCAGTCAATCCTCAATAAGTGGTGAGCAAAAAGGTGTCGTCCTCTTACTCACAGTTCCCCTAAGTTAAAAATGAAGATGAAAACATAGGAGAAGAGCTACAACAGAAATAGTATTTTTATTTTTTCACAATGGTGATATTCTTATTGGCTTTCTACAGAAATTTAAACTCTTCTTTTTAAATTATGATGAACGTTTTCTCTAGAAGGTGGGCTTTAAGAGCCCAGAGATAATGTTCTCCCCCCTAACACAATGCTTGATGATCTCATAGATTCTCAATAAATGCCTGTTGATTAATGAGCATTCTACTAAAGCCAGCTAGATATTGATGATTCTCCCATTTTTCTTCCTGCCACTCATTATACCTTTCCTAAAAAAGAAACATGTTTTAAATGATCAGTCCCATTCTTCTTCAGTGAATCAGAGCTTTATCTAAAATGTACCATGACAGGAGTAGGGACAGCAGGGGGCATTCACTCAGGCACAGTGCCAGTAGGATGACAACAGATAACACAGAACTATACCTTAAAAAAAAAAAAAAAAAAAAAAAGCTGCCATTTTGTCAGTAACCTTGGGTCTTTGGAGCCCAGAAGCCACAAATCAGTGTCTGGTATCAGCCTTTACAAGACTGAGTCAAGGGAGATTTTAAGAGAAGACCCATTTTAGGTATGAGAGTTTTACAATAACTTGAAGTAAGTAGAAATAACTGGCAGGAAAAAAAAAAAAAGGACTCTTTCCCTATAGGCCTCTGTGTGACTTCAGATGGATGTGAAGGCTCTCTGTGCTCTACTTTCCTCATCTATGAAGCTGTGGGAAAAACCATTAACTTCCAGTAACTGTCAATAATTTCAATAGGATTAAGTATTTCTACATTTTGTGACCCTTAAAATTCCTAGTGGGTGGCCAGCATGGCAAAAATAATTAATACTATAGCATCCTCCTTATGGAAATAAACCATCAATAATGCATTTTCAGGACTGCGGCCTCCCTCATTATCTATTCTGGGGTGCTGGAAGTAAGTTACCTGTGTTATTTTGTGGGTCCTGACAGGCTGGTGCCTTGTCACATTCTTGCTTCTAATCTTCCAGAACTCTCAAGCTGAAAACCACTTTCAAACAGGGATTTCCTGGGTACTGCTAACATTGACATCAAAGCCTTCAGTTCAAGGGTCACATCTTCTCTCCCACTCCCCTGACGTCTCTGTCTGGCCTGAACTCACTGAACGAAATGCCCTCTTTATCTCGAAGAAGTACAGGCTGCTATGAGAAGGAGTCTGGGGAGGGAGGTTATTGGTTGCAATTGTTTGAAAGATTCTAATAATTGCAGCTAGGGATCCATCCTCTCGTGTCACACAAGTTGGAAAATGGGTCAGACATAATGCATTTGGTTAAGTGTCTAAACTGAAAAGGTGCTATTTTATTTTAAATGGCATAGTCTTTACAAAGGCTAAGGTTACTGGTGCAATGCTCTCTCATTTTAAAACGTATCAGGGACATGCCCTCTGAGGGTCAGGCTTTCATTTGCTGATGTTAATTCTCAGCTGCCTGCTTCTCGTCCTTCATTGTACCCTGGGTCTTAGCTGGGCACGCTCCTGATTCCCTGCTATATCCAGACGGTCCATGTAAATAGTGTTTATGTTAAGGAAGTCATGTTCAGTGTGACTGGAGCACACAGAAACTGATGTTGTTGTCACTTTAGATTAAGCTCTTATTTTAGTAAAGGAGGCAATTGGAGCAGGCAGCTGAGTGGCCGAATGAAATATTCAGCTCATTTCATTTAGAGCTGCCTGGTTTCCATTGTTCATGCTGGCAAGGCTGGTTAACCCTGTTGGTGCCGGCACAGGAGAGCCCCCACTTGCTCATGCACCCACACAAAGGCCTCCTCCAGCTAACACATTTGAAGTCATCCATCAACACATACAGAAGTAATCAGGTAAACCATGTAGGCACAGTTACCCCTGGGTACATATTTGTGAACTCCCACCCATTTGTATGCCCAAAGTGGATGCTTTACAAGGGGGTGCTCTATATGTGTATAGACTATGTCTAAATCTCCAGGCACAACTGGAATAAGAGAGCATAGAGATGCTTAGGACAGAGTGTTTTTGTGTCAATCTTAGGACAGAGTGTTTTTGTGTTGAGAGTTAAAATGTTAAAGTGTAAAATGTGTTTACCAAAGGAAGATATTGAGCTTAATTCCCTGAAACATTGTAAGTACCATCTGCAACAAGGAGTTAAAACACAGGTAGATACCATCATTCTAAAACAAATGCACTAATTAAATACATTTTTGTTTAAAACTTATTATTATTTAGAAGAACTTCTAGGGAGGGAGTCTTAGTAGCTCTTTGCTACTTTCCTGGGAGTGCCATTGACTGTGTGCTGGCCACTTTTGGGAATATGAAGCACCTGTTCTGAGACTCCCCTGCCATTCTGTTATAACCCAATCTGACCAAAGTCTTCTGATTTCTAAAGCTTTTTCTTTCTCACTTCCTTTTTCTCTTCCTCTATGTCTCCCTCCCTCACCCACTCCTTCCCTCTCAACTTCTTTTAAAACACAGAAACAAAAACTTAACCCAGAAAAAAAAATGGTTGAGGGAAAAGATAAAGTAAATATTATTTCTATACATCAAAATCCTTGGATAGTGAAGGACTTTTAACAGTTTTCACCCATAAAAAAATGCTTTGTAGAATGAATGATTGTATCATCTCAGGATCTTGAGAAGATAGAAATTCTTCTTACCTACAACTTACTAAAGATATTACTTAATGTCCAAAGTGCCAGCCATCATTGAACAAAAATAACAAATTGTTACTATGGAGATACATTCAACTCCAAACACAAAAGGAGTAACAAATACATACTAGGATGTATGCCTTCATGGTATCTAAATATTTAAACTATTTATTTATTTATTTATTTATGATAGTCACACAGACAGAGAGAGAGAGAGAGAGAGAGAGAGAGAGAGAGGCAGAGACATAGGCAGAGGGAGAAACAGGCTCCATGCACCAGGAGCCCGACGTGGGACTCGATCCCGGGTCTCCAGGATCACGCCCTGGGCCAAAGGCAGGCGCTAAACCTCTGCGCCACCCAGGGATCTCGGTATCTAAATATTTAATAAGCGTTATGTAGATCCAGGTTTTGTGGAGCCACAGGGCTTATGCAATTTTAGAAAGAGAATACAAATTAAAATGATTAGTTTAACATGAAAGTAAATACTTACAATGCAAAAGTCCCCAAAAATTACTACTTCAAAATGCTAAGAAAAATTTTTAAAAATCACAAAATCTAGAAAATAACCCCATGATATTCATATTAATTAGCTCCCTGACTATACCTCTCTAAAGCTATCTTCCCCTTACAGTTATTGGCTGCGTACTCTCTTTGTAAATATCATTTTCTGTGGAGAAAACAGAAAGAAAATTCATCCTTTTATCAAGCATATTTAATAAAATTTGTTTTCAACTATTCATAACTGGGATTGAGAAAACATGCAATTGCACACACATACAGCAGTACGTGCAGCGTATATCGTTGCTACAAGTTTGTGTCCTAAAAATACAGATATTTGAGAAATTCTATTTCTGTAATATCCATCAAAAATGAAAAAATCCAATGTGTTAATAACAGTATAAACTGCATTAGTCTTTAAATTCCTAGCAGGAAAGAACTTCTACTGGGACTGTGCATTGATAAAACCATACACTCTATTTATAATATTATATATCTAATAACAACAAAGGTTTTCCAAAGAGTAGCTTGTGATTCTGTAGGTTCAAACCTAGTCTTACTCTTGCATCCTCATGCATCATTTTTCAGTGTTGTACATATGTCCATAGCACACTGTGGCCTCTGGCTCCTGGGCTCCAATGTGGCCTCTGTGTGCCAAATGTCTAGTGAATTGGCAAAGTGGAACATCATCAATAGCTTCACTATACACAGAAGTATCTGCAAACAATATAACTCTATCCCACTTAATTTAAAATAATTGTATCACCACCTTGATTCCTTCTTTGGTGGACTGTACCCCAGATCAAAACAAAGCCCTGGCCTCTCTAATTTCACCACAAAACAGAAAAGGAATGGAAAGATGTTAAAGTGGAGGCACTGGTCACAAATGATCACAACTAAAATAGCTTACTTAGCAAATTTTACGATATATGTGATCATGTGAACACATTGCCTACAGTTTCTTCCCAAACCTGAGCCAGAACTCAGAAATGAAGGGCCCTGATGCTCTGTTTTGCCTCTGATGAAATAATTTACTCCTTTTCTGGCTGAAAAAAAAATGTTTTTTTAAATAACAAGTATCATATACTTGTCAACAATTGTGATTATAAACATTAAAGGAATTTTATTTTAAGACACAGTAAGTCCAATTGTAGTAAACAATAATTGGACAGTTCAGTGAAAATTTTTTAAAAACGGTGTTTAGAACAAATTTTGTTCTTGGAATTATAAAACTGTTAGTACCAATTTTCTAAAAAAAAACCAAAGACCTTCTGCATCTAAAGCAGAAATGAAATATGGAATTAAACAAATTTTTTAGATGGCCATATATTTCAGCAGCTAAAATACAAGATAGTTGTTGAGAAGAGCATGCTGAGTTAGTTATTGGCAGGAAGACTGTGGAAAGATATATTTGGAAACTTCTTTCCAAAGACCCTATGGAAATAAATAAGAGAAGGAAATAATTCTGAAATTTAAGTTTGATGGAATTTTCTCCTGTGCTTAATCTCAGAAACATAAAAATTACAATCTTATAATACATTGTCTCTAAAAAATACAGAGCTTACTTTTTTGTGTAAATAAAAAAGTAAGCTCTATGTATTTTTTAGAGACAATGTATTTGTAAGATTGTATTTTCTTATAAATTTCTCCATTAAACAATATATTAAATAAAAATATTCTATGTCCCAGTAATGTGGGAAATTTTTCTGTAATTTTTTCTTTTTTAATTTAAACTCAATTTAGTTAACATGTAGTATATTATTAGTTTCAGGGGTAGAATACAGTGATTCATCAGTTGCTTATAACATCCAATACTCACTCACTACATCACATGCCCTCCTTAATGCCCATCACCCACTGACCCCATTCCCCTAACCCCCTCCCCTCCAGTAACACCCAGTTTGTTTCCGATAGTTAAGAGTCTCTTATGGTTTGCCTCCCTCTGTTTTTATCTTATTTTCCTTCCATTCCCTTATGCTCATCTATTTTGCTTCTTAAATTTCACATATGAGTGAAATCATATGCTTTTGTCTTTCTCTGATTGACTTATTTCACTGGGCATAAAACTCTCTAGTTCCATCCACATCGTATTTTTAAAAATAGTGTTTTCATATTCAGTTCATTCACTTGAATTATCTTCGATTATGCAGTAGAAAGATACCAATGCTTTGTACCCATATTGACTAAAAAGATAAAATAAACTTTCAATCTAATTACCAGTTCCTAAGAAATCCAGTCCGTAATTCAACATACTCATGAAAATAACTAAGCTTACTCAAGTTTTAAAATTCCCAAACCATTCATTAAGAGTTTAAAGGAAAAAATGGTCTTAGATTTAGGAATCAAATTCCAGCTAAAACTTTGTGGAGATTAAATAGCCCAATCTCTGAAGTGGGTTGCATGACCTGCTTATTTTCATATCTTTCCATTTCATTTCTTTTCTTCCTTCCTCCTTCTTTTCTTTCTTGAAACCAGAGGAACTGGGTAGCCTTGCCACAAAAACCATTAGCAAATGAAATGTAAATTATAAAAAGTATTTCAAGACATCAAGTTTGTGAAGGAGGGTCGAAAAAGAATGAAAACATTCTGGAAAATTGCTGAGGAACAACAAAGCTAAGACCAAAACAGAAGCCCCCAAAAGTCAGCAGAAGCAGTCATTAATGAACAAGATCAATTATAGTCAAATCAAAGTCAACAGGGAACACTCAAACTCATTCCAATGTATATAACAACAGATGTAATTTGGACCTGTCAAATCTAGCTTCTTTTACTTTTCTGGTAACAAAACCTGACAAAATGCTTCATTGTCATATTATTACTACCCTAGATATATCATAATTTCTGTTGATAATGCAGAATAAAACCACCCACACCGTATACACATATAACACACATACACACACACACACACGTGGATACACACATTTTGATGAGTATTTTGCAAGTTGTAGATTTGCCGTAAGCTCAAAAAAAGGTAATGTAACAGAGCTGAAACATATTACCAAACAAAATATTTTTTAAAAACTTAATGGAAAATGACTTATAAATGGTCACTGTCTAAAACAGGTCAACACAGTATGGTCTATAGTCAAAATCTAGCTCACCACCTATAAAATAAGAATGATTTAATGAACAAACATTTATAATCAATTTGAGAATTGAAGACATTAATTATGAAATGTCTCCCCCACCAAAAAAATTCAATTTTTCTCATTATTAGACTACTATTATAAAAACTTTCCTCAATTATTATTATTAGATTTTGAAATATGCCAATAAATTTTGTGGAAATTTTTTTTTCTTTCTTAAAGTACTTATATAATATCCTCAATTTTGCCTCCTAGTCTACAACAACTGAAATATTTACTATCTGGTACTTATCAGGAAAAGTTTGCCAACACCTGGTCTAAAAACAATCTCATCTACAAAACTGTTTTAGTCCTACTTATTTGTAGCTTTTATAATATATATGTGTATGCATTTAGAGTATATAACATGACTATTCACATAAAAGATTTTTAACTACCTTCTAATGCTTTCTAAATCATCAAGGGCCATAATAACTATCCCCTGAAAACAGATTCCTAGGCAGAGCTACCAATAATGGATGGCATTGATCTCACCTCAGAATAAAACAGAAAGAAGGTACTAATTTTACCCAATAACTTAGTTTTAAAAAAATAAAATTATAAAACCCAGTGCTAGCTGGGGCATAAGCAAGAAAACCCATTTCTACATTAACTGTAGCAGTGTTACGTGGCACAATCCACCTGGAAAGGAATATGGTAATAAATAACAAAATCCATTAAAACACCTTGATACAGTTAAATACACTTTCTGTAAATCCAAAAATATGAAAACATACACACGCATAAAGATGTCCAATAGACTGTTACTTATCATTATAACCTGCCCTTACCATTTGCTGAGTTTTAGAAATGAGAAAGCTAGGCACTACCCTTTTCCTTCTTACCAGTAGAAAATCATTCCTCTCCCTTAGTCTTCCTTTTCTTTCCCTCTTCATCTCTGCAGCTACTGTCTTGGACTAAGAACCTGCTATTTCTCATTTGGAGGCTGGATCGACAAAGTGAGGCCTAAGTTTATCCAATTTGAAAAAAAAAAGAGGTAAAAATTGTGAATACGAAATTTGCATCACCAATGCCACTCAACGTTAAGAGTACGTTAAGAAAAGCATAATACAGGTAGATTAGTAATATAGAAAGAGAAAATGGTCATAACTAACTAAATTTAAAAACATACTTTTTATAAATTCTGTAAAAACGTATGACCATGGGAACACATTTTAGAGTCCCTACTCATGCTAGAGGTCCATGCAAGCCAAGAGTTTTTCATTTAAGCTTTATTTCAGCTCCTTGGTATATCTGGCTTCTTATCAAACCCTCAATTCGTAAGGTTAGTAATTTCTAAGCCATTCATCCAATCATACTGCTGAAGATTAATTTTTCTAAAATGAAATTCTAAACACTTTTCTTCACTACTTGAAAAACTTCCTTGCCAATAGTATAATTGGCACAAATCCCTCCATGATATCACCTCCACCTACTTCTCCAACCTCATTCTCTGTTGTTCCAGACATGCTGCATTATTTACAGTTCCTCATAATGTTATTTCAATCCTCCCATACCTTAGCAGATGCTCTTTCCTCTTACTAAAATACATTTTCTTCTCTTTTCCAGCTAACAGATTTCTACTCATGCTTCTTCTATCCCAGCTTACCTGTTAAAGCCTTCCCAGATCTTACAATAGAGTTGATAGCAAGCTCATTGGCTAACTTGGCTGCAGTACTGCACATACCACCTGTTAGAAGGACCCATTCACTGTGTATTTTCCCTGATATTTTAAAAGCTCATTCAGGGCAGAGATCTTGTTCTAGCCATCTTTCCTCAAATGCCTGCATTAAGTAAGTAAGTACCTAGTAATCCTTGGTTGAAAAAAATGAATGAAAAAGGAGAAGCAAGTATGACAAAAGGTTATTTTTGTTGCTCTCAGTTATTGATATGTTAGCAATTTTTACCTTTATTTTAAGATACTTTGTTATGTGGCTCTATTTGTTTTATAATAGGAAATCTAATTTAAAATAAAACATTTATTGGAACCTTACTCTAATTTTCATTAGATGTGCTATCTAATTCTCTTAAAACTCTGCACACCTGTGCCAGGCTTATTTATATGGCCAAGAGTCTGCTTTACTTGAAATCATATTTAGATCCCTATATACAATTAGCTAAATAAATATCATTAGTGCAGCTTCATTAAAGTGTATTTTTCTCAAATATTTCTCAGTACACAAATTTCTCAGTAAGTGAGCATCTACTAGAGTTTGGCAAGAAAAATCTTATAATGGACTTATTTTTGTAGGTATATATTTCAAGCAGCAACTGAAAGGGATAATAATTTTTTTTGCCATCTGGAATAAAACAGTGATAAATACTACAAGATTCAAATTATGTTTATATGCATGAAGCCATGTTTCTGAATCACTATTATAATTCCTATCTCCCACCTAGGATGCACTAAAGAATTGTTTTTAAAAGGAAAAAATCCAAAATAATCTGATAATTCCCCTAAATATAATCCTCACTGAAGCTGAACATATTTTATCCTTTTTCAGTAAAGCTATCATTACCATTATCCAGCAAATGCCTGCAGAGACTTTATAGCACACATTTACCCTTTTACTTTTGTATGATTTAAATATGTTGTTTTATTACACATTGTTTAAATATGCTCTACATGAAGCAGCCCACATACACACAGCACATTTAGATATGAATACAAGTTAAAAGCACCAAAATGCAAACCACAGGCCATAGGAATAATATCACCATTTTCATTGCTTCAGAGCCATTTGAATCCTGGTTGAACTTAAACCCTAGTTCAGTTATGAATTCATTTTCTAACCTATGTTATAATGGCATTATATTGGACCTCTCCACAAACATGTTCCTATTTCTCCATTGTGTAAGGTGTTATTCTCAGTCCATGTGATGACAGACCTTTTGGCTAAATACGAGCTTTTTTCCAGGATGGACCCATGCCTCAACCAGGCTGGTTTGGTTGTTTAAAGGAAAGACAGTACACTCATTGCATAAGTCTGCATGCAAGATTCATCTGAGATAAAGTGTAGTATAGCAGGAAGAATACAAGCTTTAGAGTTACACAGTTAGGGAATCCCTGCAATAGCATTTTAAGGTCTGTGTGAAATTGAGGTCATTAAACCCTGGTGTTATGGGTTGAATTGTGCAAGCCCCCTCCCAAATTCATATGTTGAAGTCCTAACTCCCAGTACATCAGAAAGTCACATTTGAAAATAAGGTCATTGTTATAATTAGTTAAGATGAGGTCATTAGTGTGGGCCTTAATCCATTATGATTGATGTCCTTATTTAAAAAAAAAAAGCAAATTTGGACATAGAGATAGACACTCATAGAAAAAAGATGATGTGAAGAAACAGGGAGAAGAGCCATCTACAAGCCAAGAAGAGGAAATAAATTCTTCCCTCACAGCTCACAGAAAGAACCAATGCTGCCAACACCTTGATTTTGGACTTTGACCTTCCAGAAATGTGACATAATAAATTTCTATTGTTTAAGAGTCAATCTGCAGTCCTTTGGGTTTCCCAAACTCTAGGGGACATATTCAGGTTGTCTAACTTGTTACCACCCTGTAGTATTTTGTTATGGCAGCCCTAGCAGACTAATACACCTGGTTTCCTCAAATACCAAATCCTTAATGTAAAGGATGTAGTGCCATTAAAAAGATTAAAAAACACATTAGAGGTACTCAAAATAGGGTAGGGAATATTTTTTTATCATTTAAGATAGAATATTTGAAGAATTTATTTCATACCCTTAAATCTTGTTTCTTTCCCAATTCAGGTAGCCATGTTGTCATACTCTGTACTCATAGCATTAGAAAATTATTAGCAGACAGGAGAAGCATGGGGGTGGAGGTGGCAAGGGAGGTGTTGATTAAAGTATTAGTTTTTGAGCTTCAAAAGCCTAAGGTCTCCTTGGGAATCTGTAATGACTCCATGACTACAGAAGACCTAGAAGAGACTGTCCTATGTATTAACTAAGCTTAGAGTACTTTCACCAGGTGGGTAAAAAATAAGGTGATCAAAACATCTATAAACATTAGTGGACCAGAGGTAATTTGAGGTGGGGTGACTCCATCTTTACCCTCCCCTCACCACCTCAACTCATCCTAGTGATGTCGGAATAAACAGACATTAGATGGGAAGATTCAAATGAGTTATCGCCATTAAACAGGTATGAAATTCCAAAGTAAAGGGCCAGATCAAATTCCAGATTTAAAAAACAAAAACAAAAACAAAAACAAAACAAAACACGAGACTGGTCAGATGGCTCTAAAACCTACAAGATAATGTAAAGGATCAAAACAATAGAGATTAAGAGAAGCTTTACAAAGAGATTCTTGATTGCGCTGCTACTTTATGGTAAGCCCCACCTCCCCACCACCTACCCAAGCTAAAGGGCTGGAAGATACTATCTTTTCTCTTTCCAATATTTAGAGAGGCTTCAAAGGAACAAGTTAGACAACCTGAATATGTCCCCTAGAGTTTGGGAAACCCAAAGGACTGCAGATTGACTCTTACCTTGGAAATCTAGAGGACGAAAGGGTCAGACTAGGAGCAGCTCTGTAATCTGAGAAGCACCTGCACCCTTCCTGCCCACAGAAGTTCTAAGATGCATGCTTTCATGAAGCAAGTGTGGGCCACATGTGAGAGAGCCGGCTTGAAGACCAAGATGACCATCTGGAAGTATCACTGATATACCAGATGGAAGTTCATGTACAATGGAATATCTGAAAATCAAAAGCTCTACTGGAAAGTGAATAGCTAGAGAAGCCTGGCCCATGTCAGGGGAGGTGAAGCCAGATGGGTCTAGCAGGGAAGCCACCAAAGTCCTCCCAAAGTGGCCGAGTATCCAAGTGAGTTTAAACATTGCCAGGCCCCAGAATGCATGAAGCCAGCTTAACATAGGACCGTTTCAAGTAAAAAAACATTCCTAAGCCATGTATCTCCTCTTCTTTCCCATGCTCCAATCACTTAAGGTTTAGCAATAGCTAGCAACTGGGAGAGGAGGTGACAGATAAAAAAAGAAAAAACTCCACACCCTTTCCCAATGCAATTTTTGGTCCAACCCAAAAATGGGCCCCAGATGGGGGAGACGAGATGATGGATATTAAATTAACTTTCAAGCTATGATTATGGTCTGAGATTAGACATTCTAATTTCTGAATGAACTATGTTTGGAATCTAAAGTGCCAAAAAGATTTTTTTTTAATCTAAGAGTAGTCCTATTAGGGATGGAGCCTGCCTGAGACCTACTTTTTTTTCCTAAAGGCAAGGGAATATCCACCACCCTTTCTCAATTCATTTTAAAGAAACAACAAGAAAAACAAATAAATTATGTTTAGATGGATTTCCTAAGTTTACTTGTTCAAAGTACTGTTGCAGAGAGAAACCCCAAATATAATGGTGGAAGAAAATGGTAGAGGGGAAAGGCTCCTCTTTCTTGGATATAGTTTGGATCTTAGAGATGGCCAGGCAGATGGACCTGATAGCCTTGTAAAGGACCCCATACAATAGGATGATATAAGAGCAAAGCAAGTATCATGTGCTTCAGAGTGGCATGCAAGGAGCAAAGAACTTCATCTCACCACAGTTTCTTCTGATTCAGCAGGAGTGACAGCATGTCCTGATATGCCCAGGAGGTACCTGGAAGAAGCTTAGAGAAGAAATGCAGAAGATCCTCAAAGGAAGATCAAGGTATGCCTCAGCAGTTAGTCACAAGTACTGACAAGGGATAGGAAAAAATCTGTGGCTAATGAAGGAATGGCAGCCAAGTGAACAGTGTCACCCCTCAAAAGCTTGGTATGTCATAACCTTACCTAGAACTTAGATGCAACTTCAGATTGCTTCCACGTGGTTAAATGGAAAATCAAAATGTAATTTAGATTTACCTATAGAAGAATGAAGTTACCAATCTTGCACATTTAGTGTGTAGACAGAGACATACCTGCCACATAAGGGTAAGCTTGTCCAAGGCTTCTAAGGATCCTCTTGAAGTATGTCTTTACACTGCAGACTGATTAAAAAGCCTAGAAGAGAATTAGAACTAAGTCATTTAGAGGCAGATTCACTGTGTAAAGACTTCAACTCTCAAATATTAGCCGTTGGGGACATACCAATGGATTGTGATAAACTGAACTTAACAGAATACAAAGCATTTACTAGTATAGAACCCAGGACTTCCATCTAGACATCAGCAGAAAAAAAGAAAATACAAAGGAAAGAAAATAGAAATCAGTTTCTTTAGTTTGTTTTTTTAATCAAATGTTCCAAATTCCACAACACATAGTAAAGTGAAGGCACAGTAGGAAATTTAAGGTTCCCATCCTAGAAAGGTAGAATTTTTTAAAGTATCAAATATGTTTTTACTGAAAGAAGGAGAATAAATTAAAATAGGGCATTAGATTGTGACAGGAGTGCTACTTTAGAGAAAGTATTCAAGGAAAACCTCTTTAAGGTTTTCCTTAAATATTCCTGAATATTCCTTGAATATTTAAGCAGAGAACAGGATGAAGTAAGTAAACCAGAGGGAGGAGCTTTCCCAACAGAGGGAATAGCAAGTACAAAGGCCCTGTGGTGAGAGCTTGCTAAGCAGTCCAGGGACACCAAAACGGCCACTGTAGCTTCAGCATGATGTGGAAGGGAGAGAGAAGTAGGACATGATTGAGGTTGGAAAGGGCCAAGGAAAGGCTTTGGATTTTAATCTAGGAGCTGGTAGAGGGCTGTCTTTTTAATTAAACAATTTAGTTTGAGATAATTGTAGACTCACAGGCAATTGTAAGAGATACGCTCCTGCACCCTTTGCTTCATTTCCCCCAGTGGTAACATCTTGTCAAACTATAGTATAATATCAAAACCAAGATATTGACATTGATACAATCAAGATAGACCTTTCCTTACCATAAGACTCTCTCAGATTGTCTTTCTATAGCAATAACCATTTCCCTCCCATCCTACCTCTTCCATAAACAGTGGAAATCACTAAATTAACTTACAATTTCTGTAACTTTGTCATGTCAAAAATATTACATAAATGAAATCATATAGTCAACATAATTCTCTGGAGATTTATCCAGGTTAGAGTATCAACAATTATCTCATTTTTATTGCTGAGTAGTGTGTTCTATGGAATGGATCATTTAACCATTCATCCATTGAAGGACAATGTGCTGTTTCCAGTTTGAAGTTATTATGAACAAAGTTGCTATAAGCATATGCATATGGGTTTTTAAGATTTTATTTATTTATTCATGAGAGGCACACACAGAGAGAAAGGCAGAGACACAGGCAGAGGGAGAAGCAGGCTCCATGCAGGGAGCCTGATGTGGAACTTGATCCCAGGACACTGGGATCACGCCCTGAGCCACACAGGCATCCCTGCATATAGGTTTTTATGTGAACAAAAAGTTTTCCTTTCTCTGGGATAAATGCCCAGGAGAGCAATTTCTGGGTTGTACTGGAGCTGTATGTTAAATTTTCTTTAAAAATCTGCCAAACTATTTTGCAGAATGGTTGTGACATTTTATATCCCCATCAGCAATGCATGAGTGAGCCAGTTTCTATGCATCCTTGCCAGCATTTGGTGTTGTCATTATTTTTTTTAATTTTAGTCATTCTGCTTTTCTCTAATGATTGGTGACGATTAGTGATGCTGAACATCTCTCATGTACTTATTTGCTATCTGTGTATATCTTCTCCCATAAAATGTTTTTTTCATGCCTTTTGTTCATTTTCTAATTGGATTTGTTAACTATAGATTGAGAGATTATATTCCTAATACTAGTCATTTTTCAGATACATGGTTTACAAATATTTTCTCCCAGTCTATAGCTTGTTTTTTTATCTTCATAAAAGAGTCTTTCACAGAGCAAAACATTCTTAGGTTTGATAAAATCCAATTTATCAATCTTTCCTTTTATGGATTTGGTCGTGGTAGAAAATGCAAAAATGCACTGCCTAACCCTAGATCCCCAAAACTTGCCATTTTTTTTTCTTAAAAATTTTATAATTTTAGATTTTACATTTAAATTCATGATATATATTGAGTTAATTTTTATATAAACTGTAGACTTAGATAACATTATTTTTTTTTTTGCCTATGAATGTCTAATTGCTCTAACATCATTTGTTGAGAAGACTGTATTTCTATCAAACTGGTTCTGCAACTTTGTCAAAAATTAATTAAATAAATTTGTGTTGGTCAATTTCTGGATTCTCCATTCTGTTACAATGATATATGTGCCTATCCCTCTACCAAGATCAAGGAGTCTAGATTACGGTAGCTATATAATAAATCTAGAAATTGAATGGGTTAATCCCTGTCACTTCATTTTTTTTAATTCAAATTCATTATAGCTATTCTGATTCCTTTACCTTTTCATGTAAATTTTAGGATAATTTCGTCTACATGTACAAAAAAGTCTTGCTGAAAAGTTGATAGGAATTATGTTGCTACTGTATGTCAGTTTGGGGGAACTGACATCTTTGTAATGGTGAGTCTTCCAGTCCATGAACATGGTATATCTATATTTAGATATTTCTGGATTTTAGCATTAGTCTTATACATGATTTGTTATATTTCTACCTAGGAATTTAACTTTTTAGTAACTGTAAATGGCATTGTATTTTTAATCTTGTTGTCCAGGTGTTCATTGTTATTTTAAAAAAATAAAATTGATTTTTGTATGTTTATCTTTTATCCCACTACTTTTCTGAACTCATACTTATTAGATTGACAAGTACATTTTCTACGTTTCTTGGGATTTTCTACATAAACAAAAATCTCACCTGAAAATAGGGACAGTTTTATTTCTTCCTTTCTAATCTCTATGCTTTTTAATTTCCTTTTTTTTTTAATTTTTATTTATTTATGATAGTCACACAGAGAGAGAGAGAGAGAGGCAGAGACACAGGCAGAGGGAGAAGCAGGCTCCAAGCACCGGGAGCCCAACGTGGGATTCAATCCCGGGTCTCCAGGATCGTGCCCTGGGCCAAAGGCAGGCGCCAAACCGCTGCGCCACCCAGGGATCCCTTAATTTCCTTTTTTTTAATATATGGGCTAGAAATTCTAGCAATATATTGGATAAGAGTAGTGAGTATACACATTTTT
Source organism: Vulpes vulpes (assembly GCF_048418805.1). Lineage (NCBI taxonomy): Eukaryota > Metazoa > Chordata > Mammalia > Carnivora > Canidae > Vulpes > Vulpes vulpes. The sequence goes on along the minus strand of NC_132787.1, from coordinate 22,381,892 downwards.
TTACCTACTTCCTTATCTAAGGGGAAACAATTCAATTTTTCATAATTAAATGTAATGTTAGTTGTAGACTGTTATGCATTTTTATAGATGTTCTATATCAACTTGAGGAAGTTCCCTATTCCTATTTATCTGAGAGTTATTATAATGAATGGGTATTAAATTTTGTCAAATGCTTTTTCTGTATGAAATGATGGAATCAAGTGACATTTCTTCTTTAGCCTGTTACATGATGGATCACACTAATAGTTTTTCAAGAATAAATTCTATTGATCATGAGATATAGGTCATTTTATATGGGTTCTATTTGCTAATGTTTTGTTAAGGATTTTTGTGTCTGTGTTCATGAGGTTTATTTGTGTCTGGGTTTTTTTTTTTTTGTTTTTTTGTTTGTTTGTTTGTTTGTTTGTTTGTTTGTTTGTTTTGGTACTTACTGTCTTTGTTGGATTTTAGTATCTGGACAACACTACCAAAAAATAAATGGTTTTCTGGAGGAGGCTATAGAGTTGGCAGTACTTCTCTAAGTGTCTGTTAGAACTCTCTAGTGAACCCATCTGGGACCAGATTATTCTTTTTGAAATTATAAAAATTTTCTCTTCAATATCATTATTAATTATAGGGATATTCAAATTATCTATTTAATATTAGGTGAGTTATGGCAGTTTATGTTTTCTGAGCAATTGGTCCATTTCTTCTAAGTTGTCAAATGTGTGTGTATAGAGCTGCTTGTAGCATCCCCATATTATCCTTTTGATGTCTGCAGTGTGTGCAGTGATCACTCTTTTTCCTTCCTCATATTGATAATTTATGTCTTTTCTCTTTATTCTTTGTTAGTCTTGCAGAAGTTTGTCAATTTCATCAGTTTCAAAAAGCCATATTTTTTTCACTGATTGTTTTTCTGTTTTCAATTTTATTGGCATTTGTTCTTAACATACTATTTCCTTTCTTCTGCTTTCTTTGGGTCTATTCAGTTCATTTTTTTATAGGTTCTTGAAATGGGAGGTTAGATTACTGATTTGAGGTTTTTCCTTTTTTCTAATGTATATATTTAGTGCTTTTTTTTTAATTTAGTGCTTTTATTCCTCTTAGCACTACTTTATCTGTGACCCACATATTCTGATGTTGTATTTTTATTTTCATTCATTTCAATGTATTTTTATGTTCTTTGAGACTGCTTTTCTGGCCTATGGATTATTATTTATATTCAGTATGTTGCTGAATTTCCAAGTGCTCAGAGATTTTCATGTTATTTTTTTCACTTCTAATTTGATTCCATGGTGGTCAAAGAATACATTCCAAAAAACTTTAATTCTTTTTAAATGTGTTGAGACTTGTTTTCTGATCCAGGATATAGTCTCTCTTGATATATATATCTTAGTCACATGACAAGAATATGTGTTTTGCTGCTGATGGGTGGAATTGTTTCTCTTTTTTTAAAAACTTTATTTATTTATTTACTCATGAGAGACAGAGAGAGAGAGAGAGAGAGAGAGAGAGAGAGAGAGGCAGAGATACAGGCAGAGGGAGAAGCAGGCTCCATGCAGGAAGCCGGATGTGGGACTACATCCTGGGACTGGGGGATCATGCCCTGGGCTGAAGGCGGCGCTAAACCACTGGGCCACCGGGGCTGCCCCTGCCTAGTTTTCTAACAACTGATGATGTAGGGGTAATGAAATCTTCAACTATATTTGTGAATTTGTCTATTCCTCTTTTCAAATCTGTCAATTTTTACTCCATGTGTTTTAATTCAGTAATTTAAGGCATACATATTTAGGATTGCCATGTCTTTTTGATGGAACTCTTTAATTTTTATAGAATAATACCCCCTAGCATTGATATTTTTTCTTTTGTTCTCCAGACTACTATATCTGATAATAGTATAGCAACTACTGCCTCTTTTAATTTAGTTTTCATTATATATCTTTATTTATCCTTTTACTTTCACCTGCCTATATCATTATATTTGAAGAGAATTTCTTATAAACAGCATATAGTTAGGTCCTATTTTTAATACACTCTGACAGTCTTTCAATTGTTGTATTTAGTCCATTTATATTTAATATAATTATTGATATGTTAGGACTGAATTCTGCAATTTCATTTTTTGTTTTCTGCTTTCCTCTATTTATCACTTCTTTTTTCTGCCTTCAACAATTTTTATAATTCAACTATGATTTATATGCAGTATTTTTGACTGTTTATTTGTACAGCTTTTTTAGTTGTTGCTTTAGGTATGACATTATATATACATAACTCATAGTCTGATGATATCATCATTTTACTACTTTGGGCTAAGTATGTCATGAATTGTTCCCTACTAAATATTTCTAGAAAAATGTGAGATTGATAAATCAAAAATATGAAAATCAAAATAAATGTACTATCTGAGATACTGTTTAGTCTTCTCCCCACGTTTTCTTATTTCCCTCCACCTAAAACTATGCATGTATTCATATCTCCACTAAAAAGATAACTAAGAAATGAATTGAGATTAGTTGGGGTTGGAGGGGGAGGAGAACCTGACTTTAATTTGAAACACCAAGATTTCTGGCATTTGATATATACTCTTGGATAGACAACTTTAAAGGTAATTTCTAAGAGAATGTGTTTTCTAATGAATTAAAATTAAGAGAAATCAGAAAAATTTTTGAAGTCTGAACAAAATTTTTCCCTAATGTCAAGGATGTGGACCATCAGCAATTCATAGTCTGTTAAAACTGTGAGTAGGTTTAACAGTTACTTAGACTGTTGTTCTATTTTATAGAAAATGGTTTTCAGAGAGATGAAGATAACTTGTACGAGGTCACAGGTGAGTCAGTGATACAGCTGAACCTAAAACTGAGGTCTAATGATATGGAACTACCAAATGAAGAATAAAAATATTAAATTTTTATCTAAAGTGTATCAAAAGTCTGCTTGGGAATGGAGTTATGCTTCATTTCCTTAAGAAAGGCAAATTAAGAACATGGCAGATGGAATATGATCACTCATCTACATTGGAATTTAACCAGGACACTGGGGTTTAAACTTACCCACATGCCAAAAATAGCAATTGGTAGCAAATAAATGGTCCAACCATTGATACTATTGCAGACACTGACCCACAAGAGGTCCCAAACGTGAAACTGTAAAACTGTAAGAGTTAGCATGTCCTTTTCCATTGTGTATCAGTAAGCTTTATCCCATCTATTCAGGCTTCTCCAAAGTGGCAAATTTGAAGGACACCGGCATAGTTTCCACATTATGCAGTTCTTACTCACTTTAGATGTAAAAACACTTGAGTGCTTGCAAAAGGAACTGTCCTCAATCCCAAAATATTTTTTATACTCCTTGATTCATTTTATGAAGGATCAAAACTCTAGCTTGTAGCTGAGTATCAGACTTCCTCTTTTAGTCATGAAATCATCTATGATCCAAACTGTAGAAAAAATTCTCGCTCTACATCTCCCATTTATATTCACAGTCAGATACTATAATTAAATAATAGAGTTTCATTTACTTGGGCTCAAATCCATTAATTTTTTTTCTTATTTTTACTCATCTCTTTTCTCTGAAATGTATCCCAGTATTATTATTATCCTTGAGCACACAAATACACAGACTGTGAATCTATAATGAGATCTTCCTATTTTTTTTTAGAATAGATTTTGCTTTGATTAAATGTCTACATTGCCTTTACTTAGATGCTTTCCAAATTTGAACAAATACCTGATCCTATTGAAAAAATAGTCAACCTTTAACAGATGACCTCCTAGCCAAATATAATGTATTATATTTGCTCCAGGGAAAAACTGGTTCACAAGCTTACTTGGTTTCCTTGACCTGATGCCAGCAGAGAGTGAAAGTGCTAATGCTCTGCATCGAAGTGAAAATTCAAATGCCCTTCCGTTCCGGCCCAGTGGATTAGCCAAATGATGGAGAACTGTTAGGATCATGTACAGGGAGAGCCACCTACTTTCTTCTCAACCAGTAGTGCCACATGTGATGAGAAGCAGCACAAGAAGGAGTAAAGGTGCTAAATACTGCAACAGAGAAGTATCTACATTGGAAAGAAAAACTAAGCTATCCAGCTGTCACTGCATCCACCTCTTTAACCAGAGAGAACTACTACCACACTCCTAGACTTTTTTCACAAGAGAAGAGGAAGCTTACAAAATTTGTATTCACACGTCCAATGTTGTGCTCTCACTGCATGCCTATGAAACTCCCTTGTCAACAGAGCTTTTACCCTTGCCTTTTTCTCTTTTTCAGGATTTCTACTCCAAATCCCCAGCACACTTAGAGTAGTGATCTCAGAGGCATTTCTATAGCTGATGCAAATTATATTTCTTTGTTTGCCTCCCGGAGATGGGGTGGGAAAGATAAAGAAGTGTAAAAGCCCCAAAGTGGCAGCTAAAACCAAAACAGCTGATGAAAGCTCATAACATTTTTCACTAGTTTACTGTGTAAATGCCCCCTGCTAATTTAGAAAAGCCTTTGTGGCTTTTAACATTAAAAAGTAAAATAGATGTACTTCTATGCTGATGTGCATGGACTGAAGATGAAGTTATACTTTACCAGTGAAAAATCAGTAATTGAACAGATATAATACCTTCAACATAGCCTATGAACTGTTGATAAGAGGGCAATTTATAATACATTTTTCATTGTTAATAGCCGACATTTCTACATAGGAAGACTTGTTTCCCGTTCCAGTTGTAGTACCATCATGTATCAAATGTAAACTATAAAATAACTGACCTAGTTTGGATATGATAGCACATACTATTTTAATGCTTTTTACAACACAAAGCTATTATTCCTGACTAGAAGCAAAAATCCTCATAATACACCAAATTCTATATCAGTGAACAAAAAGCAATCTTAAATTAACCCCTCAGCTGATACAGTAAAGACTGAAGAGATAAGTACAGTAAGAACTACATACCAATCTGTGGATTAAGCTGGTACACTTTGTTCATCCTATAGCTCTTAGCCCAAGCTGAAAGTGCAGAGTAAAACAGTCTTCAGGCCACCTCTATGAATAAGATGAAATTCCTGGTCTTCATATTAATGTCACAGACAGTTCACCCCATCTCTGAGCACTAAGTCAAATTAAATAAATATATTGTTGAGCAATACCGGTAACGTACTTTGTTAGATGATGTGAAGAAAACAAAGTCATTAAAACTTATTAATAAAGAAGCTGTGATCTAACTACTTCAAAGTTAGAAAAGTCATTAGCAGAGAAAGAAGTAAAACAAGGAATGCATTCCAGAATGTCAGGAAAGGGGTTGTTACAAGAAAATATACATTTGTGTGTTCACATATAAAAAAATTAAATAGTACCTGAAGTACAATAATGTCAAAAATTATAGAACACTGAATTTAAACTGAAATTCTCTGGTCAGAAGAACAGGAAGACCTAGAGTTGCAGCAAAACAGTAGGTGGTCTCTCTAAGTACTGAAAGGGCAGGAAGAACCTGAAGAACAAGGCCTGCTGGCAGGCTCAAGCAAGAGCTGGGCAGGCCCTAGGTTTTGGAAGGAGCCAGAGATAACAGGACCCAAACACTTTCATCTAAGGAGCTCTAAGAATCAGGGTTTCTGCATCCACAGTTCAGTCAATCCTGATTTATTCTCCCCAAGTGTCTGTCCACTGACATATCTTAGACTAGCCCTTGTAACATGCTCATGATTCTCTCCACTTTATATCCAGTCATCTCCAAAGGCAATGGAGGGAGACGTCAGTTGCCAACCCATTTGGACGACATCTGATATTTCTTAGTCATATGTAGTATCTTTGGAGCCCACAAAGACCCACGGAAGTATTTGAGTATGAAGATCTGAGTAAAGAAACATAGTGACTGAAACAGTATGTAATAATTTCAGATAATGGTTCCATTCCTGATTTGATTAAAAAAAGATACTGAGTATCTAAAGAGGATGGATGCTGAAGGTACACAAAATAAGGTCTATACAGTAAATGCTATTTTTATTTTGAGCATTGATATTCAAAAACAGTTTTATAAAAATACTACAATAGAACAAAGTGTTTATCATAAAATCTGGACTTTATTCTGGGTAGAGTCTTCCTATTTGGGTGATCTTAGGCTTGTTACTTAATCTCTAAGCCCAGTTTTTATCTATAAATTAGAAATAATACCAGAAAAATTGTTACTCAGCATCTCATTGAAAAACCACACTATTCTCAAACTTCACGGTTCAAGTGGGTTTGACCCACACTCCCTTTAGCTACAGTTTAGGGATGACTGTTCAGGCCTAAGTCATGACCTGGTAATGACTGGTAATGACCAGTTCTGGGAAGCCATGTGGGGATCCCCAACACCACAACAATTGCTAGATTGTGGTTACTGAGGGTCTTTCAGGCCAAAAGAGTCAACTAAGAGAAAAATAAAACTAAGAGATGGGAAAACAGAGTGAGAGATGGATGCCTGGACATATACTATGAGCTTAAAGGTTATATTTTAATTAGGGTACCAGTATATTCCCTTTCTTATTCAACTATTTTGAGATAGGTTTTTGTCTAACCTACTACATGGAGTTTTTGTATTGGTATGCAAGGAAAAACTGAGATAACACCCATAAAGTATTTATATATATATAAAATATAAACTCTTGGGCATAGAGCAAATGCTTAGTAAGTTATTTTTGTGTCCAGAATGATAGATTATTTAAACTTCCCTTTCCAAGATGATTTAATTGAAAAACAATTTTCATGGGACTCATTAAGGTATCAAGGGTTTCTATTTTCAAGAAAGTCATAATCAATAATAGAAGATGTTAATAATAGCTCAAAGACATAGAAGAGAAGTCTCAAAAGGCAGCAGATAATTTGACCAACAAATGAATTAAAGACAAAGTGATACCTAAGTCTTCAGAGGGAAGAGAGAGAAAAGACCCTTGAGCTAGGCTGGTTACCAAAAGGCTTCACAGACATGATATTTCAGCTGAATTTTGAGGAACAGGAAAGATCTGGAGAGCTGGAGGGAAGAGCAGATAGCATTCCAGGCATGCATCTCAAAAAATATAAGTGGTGGTGCTAAAGACCAGGACACTCTTGGACCTATAATAGAGGGTTTTCAAGGAGAGCCAATGAAGAACTAGAAAAAACAGCTCATTGCAGATGACAAATCTAAAAAGGGCAAGTTTAATCATATTTCACGATTAAAAGAAGTTGGTTTCACTGAGCTCATTTACAGGTACAATGGGATGACATTTGGTTGCTCATGTAATTCTTAGTGAAATTTTTAAAAATAATAAAAATCAGAGGAATGTTTTGAAAGACATTTATAATCAAATAACACATCTTTGGGCCACCTGGATGGCTCACTCAGTTAAGTATCCGACTCTTGATTTCAGCTCAGGTGATAATCTCAATCTCAGAGTTGTGAAATCAAGCCCCAAATCAGGCTCCATGCTGGGCATGAGAAATCTGCAAAGTTTCTTTCTCTCCCTATGCTCTTCCCTACTCATGTTCTCTTTCTATAAAACAAACACACACACACACACACATACACACACACACACACACACACACCTTTGGATACATTATATCATATTGGCTTTTTCCTCCCTTATTTCTTATTCCAGCAGTAATTGTTCATTATTTTACTCACATTCTACACCCAAACCAATACACAAAAGCACCCTTGGACATAATGTAACAGTGTAGTTTTCTCCTCAATATCCCTTCCTCAGCATGTAAGAGCTGTGCAGTTTGAGAGATTGACCCCAACCTCTGTGGTATTAAATTTAAAGCAACCATGGTAATCCCATCCGCCTTGCCAGTGACTGGTTGATGCCAGGAACCTATCCCTTTCAGTAGGTTGTCTTTTCATTTTGTTGATGGTTTCCTTTGCTGTGCAAAAGCTTTTTATTTTGGTGAGGTCTCAATAGTTTATTTTTGCTTTTGTTTCCCTTGCCTTAGGAGACATATCTAGAAAAATGTTGCTAAGGCTGATGTCAAAGAAATTACTGCCTATGTTCTCTTCTATAAGTTTTATGGTTTCAGGTCTCATATTCAGGTCTGTAATCCATTTTGAGTTTACTTTTGTGTATAGTGCAAGAAAGTGGTCCTGTAACATTCTTTTGCATGTAGCTGTACAGTTTTCCCGCATGATTTATTGAAGATATTGTCTTTTCTCCACTGAATATTCTTACCTCCTTTGTTGTAGAGTAATTGGCCATATAAGCATGGACTTTTTTTTTTAAGATTTTATTTACTTTAGAAAGAGAGAGAGCATGAGGGGAGAAGTGGAGAGAAACACAAGCAGATTCTGTGTTGAGCACAGAGCCCAAACTCATGATCATGAAATCAGACCTGAGCTGAAACCAAGAGTCAGGGGCTCAACAAACTACACCAGCCAGGTGCCCCATGTTGGATTATTTCTGAACTTTCTATTTTGTTCCATTGATCTATGTGTCTATTTTTGTGCCAGTTGCATACTGCTATGATTATTACAGCTTTGTAGTATATCTTGAAATTTGAAATTGTGATACCTCCAGCTTTGTTCTTTTTTCTCAACCTTTGGCTTTTAAAGGTTTGTTGTGGTTCCATACGAATTATAGGATTTGTTCTAGTTCTATAAAAAATACTCAAAAAAAAAAAAGAAAAATGCTCTTGGTATTTTAATAGAGATTGCATTAAATCTGTAGATTGCTTTGGGTAATATGGACATTTTAACAATATTAATTCTTCCAATCCACGAGCATGGAACACTCTAAGGCAAATCAAAACCACCATGAGATATCACCTTACACCTGTCAGAATGGCTAGAATCTAAAAGACAAGAAATAACAAGTGTTGGCAAGGATGTGGAGAAAAAGGAACCCTCATGCACTGTTGATAGGAATATAAATTGGTGCAGCCATTCTGGAAAACTTACAAATTAAAAATATAAACACCATGCAATCTAGTAATTCCATTACTGAGTATTTACTCAAAGAAAAAGAAAACACTAATTCCAAAAAGTACATGCCCCCTTATGCTTATTCTAGGATTAACTAAGACAGCCAGTATATGGAAGCAGCCTAAGTATCCATTACTTGAATAGCCATTGATAGATAAATGGATAAAAAGATGTTGAGAGTGTGTGTGTGTGTGTGTGTGTGTGTGTATGAGATAGATTACTCATCTATAAAAGATGAGATCTTGCCATTTGTGAGAGCATGTATGGACCTAGAGGGTATTATGCTCAGTGAAATAAGTCAGACACAATAAGACAAATACCATATGATTGCAGTTATATATGGAATCTAAAAAAAAAAAAAACAAACAAACGAATAAAAGAACAAACATAGCAGAATCAAATCTATAAATACAGAGAACAAACTGATGGTGGCCAGAGGGAAGGGGGTTGAGGGATGAGCAAAATGGATATAGAGGAGTGGGAGACACAGGTATCCAGATATGGAATGAGTAAGTCACAGGAATAAAAGGGACAGCACAGGAATATAATCAATATTATTATAATAGTATGGTGACAGGTGATAGCTACACTTGTGGTGAATATAGTATAAACTTATTGAATCACTATCTTGAGCATCTGAAACTAATGTAACATTGTATGTCAACTATATTCAAATAAAAAAATAGAATAAAGCTGACATACAGAGGATGGCAGAGCTAAGGGAACTGCAGAGATAAGATGGTGAAAGCACTAGACAAAGTCAACCCAACAGTCTGCTCTACCTCGAGGGTCTGGCTATGTAAATTGTTATTTTTCTTTATTACTTAATCTGGTTAGACATTTTTTTCAAACACTACCCCAATTTAAGAAATACTTTATTTATTTTTTTAAAAATTTTTTTATTTATTTATGATAGTCACAGAGAGAGAGAGAGAGGCAGAGACACAGGCGGAGGGAGAAGCAGGCTCCATGCACCGGGAGCCTGACGTGGGATTCGATCCCGGGTCTTCAGGATCGCGCCCTGGGCCAAAGGCAGGCGCCAAACCGCTGCGCCACCCAGGGATCCCTTAAGAAATACTTTAATAAAAAATAAATAAATACTCTAATGAGCCAGTACACTTGCATATCATTTGCAAATGACTGTGATCCAATAACACATCTAATTTCATGGCCCTCTGGTTATTCCTAGGGCCTCTAGAAGACCACAAACTAGGAATCAGGACAGGTAAACAGTTGGAATGGAGGATCTAGATGTACCAGAAAGCACTTGTCCAAGTGATTCATTTCAGATGAGCAGAATACCATCTTCCAAAAAGATGAGAGTAGTCGGTTGTCAGAGTCACTCAGATTGGTCCAGATATGCTTGCCAAAAAAGGGAACCCCAAAAGTATACATAACCAAGGTTCTAAAAGACACAAAAGCTTTAGATCCTACCATTCTACCCTTCCTCTTTCCTCCTACACAACTGCTAAGTAGGGGCATTCTAATCCCTGCTTATATTAATGAAGAGATCCTTATAGATGAGGCTCTGCCTATAAAGGATTTTCTGAACAAGTGGATGCTCTAGAGACTCTCTAACTTTCTATGTTTGTTTGTTTGTTTTTGCCAAACAATGCTTTGTGGTACAGTCTCAAGGAGTACAATTATCCATTTAAACCAACTATGAAATAGGATATATGCAGTAAAATTATGATATTTTGCTAGTATTTGAGTGTTTAACTACAGAAATATATAAATAATATCATGTATATGACAACTTCTGAGGAAATGATATTTACCACAGTAGATACACATTGGTAAATGGTGATCAAAATGAAGCAATCATACTAAAAAATAAAAGTAGAATTCCATGCATAAGAGCCTATAAATACAGTATCTTGTAGCAGATAGATCACCATTAGCCAAAAGAGAGCTAAATATGAATATAAACTGTGAAAGAAGATTTTGCCCACAGCATTAAGCAAAAAAGATACTAATTTCAGAAACATTTTTAATGTATCCACTATAGTTCATAGCTAGAAGATGATATTCTTCTATGGCTGAAATGTGGTTCTTTTTTTTTAAGATGTTATTTACTTATTCATGAGAGACAGAGAGAGAGAGAGGCAGAGACACAGGCAGAGGGAGAAGCAGGCTCCATGCAGGGAGCCCAACGTGGGACTCGATCCCGGGTCTCCAGGATCAGGCCCTGGGCTGAAGGCAGTGCTAAACTGCTGAGCCACCCGGGCTGCCCCTGAAATGTGGTTCTTTACAATCTTAGAACTTCTGACAGACATCACCTATATTAGGACCAATTTAGATACTTTTGTTTTGACATGAAATTTGATAGTCCAAAATTAATAGTTGAATACTAAAAGTGAAAATTCTCAGCACATCCGATAGCACTGTCTATTTAGGCCTATAAATAATAACCACGCCAGTAGCAATGAACATACCTAGTGTTTAGAAAACAAAAAGTAGCTGAAGAAGTGGATGATGGCAGAATAGATACAAAATGTGCCTAGAACATCTTGACATGCCACATGCCAAGGACGCTATCAAAGATGACTACAGTTATGTCAAAAGTACTCAGGGCCAACCTGAAGAGGTTTCCATTAGACAAAGGTGAGACAATATGAGGCTTCAAAAAGACTAGGAATTTCAATAGATCAAACTCATCAAATATACTTAAATTCATGAGTTCATGATGATATTTAAAAGAAATTACTTGGTTACTTCCTGAGGATGACAGGAAGCTGCTCTAAGTGGTAAAATATTCTCTTTTCAAGGTCAAATACACCCTTGTTCTCAAAGTTTTGTTGCTACCCAAAAAAACTTAAATAAGATACACACTTTAATTACTGTTTCTACACACCTATCAGCTCCAAATACTCTGCTTTGCTTAAAAAGATAATGGAGCATTCATTATACTATTTCATGCTCTCTTTTCTTTGCAGATCCTATCAGAATGAGTTGAAGAATGTACTGATTCTAATGTTTCCTTCTTTTGCAAATCAAATAACAACTTCTTTTCCAACCTGAGAAATTGTTAGCTGCATTTAATGTCACCAACCCTCATGAAAAGTGGACCAAAGTATTCTTCTGCAATGTTTATCATTATAGCAAGTTGGTTACAACTACAATTTAAAAGCTCAATATAATCCCATTTGCAAAGGTTGAGTGCACAGTGACCTTAGTCAAGGTAAAACCTGTTCCATAAAACTTAAGAATAGCATCATCCAAGGAAGTCTAGATGAATGGGTGCATCAGTAAATAGACAGAAAATACTAGTTTTTAATAAAAATCATTCATTGCACTCCTTGCTGTAATTTCACACACACACCTTGAATAATGTTTCATATTACAAAGTTATTCTTAATAAGCAAATAAGTCAATACTGGATATGATCAATATTCTCAATATTGATCACAATCTGGTTCTCTTCCCATCCCAGTGAAATTAAGAATGACTATATGATTAGTTCTAGCCAAGAAATATGAGAAGGAATGTTTGTCACTTTTGGAATAAAGCATTTAATTGCCAGTACTTAGCTATCCAAATCTTCTCTTCCTTGGCCTGAGAGTGCATAGAAGCAGGTATATATGGAGGTGTATTAAAACGGAAATCTGGAAAGCAAAGCCAACATATGGTAGATAGCTGACATTCAGAGTCACCTAAACTCACAACAAGGTTTGTAAATGAGATTTAAGGGTTATCTATAATGGTGGCATAACTTATTCTAAATGATGCGCTAGACTTCTGCCTTTTTCTCAAATATCCTTTCCACAAAGATCTAATAAAAACTACTGTCTTATATTGATTTATTGTGGCTAACCAAATTAATTGGATTATGGAAATGAAAGGATTTAGAATTAATATTTTCAGGACTGCAAATTGCTTGAAAATATTACCTATATTTGATAAATCATGCCCGCCTAATAACTATAAAACAACAAATCTGTACTCATATAAATAGAACTTTACTCTAGGATTTCTCTACTGAACAGAGAATGGCATGAATATAACATGAATATAATGTGCAGTAGGCATCTGAACCTAGTTCTTCCTTAAGAACTATGAAAGGACATAAGGTAAAGAGCAGTGTTGATGACATTTATAGAGTCTCTCAAGTCTCAACTGATTCTGAAATAAACTGATAAGGCTTATATTTTCTTGACCTCCTAATCCTTGGAACCAAAAGTACCTGGTAAATGAAATTTGTCTTTCATGATTTCCTCAAATCTGCTTGCTCTGATGAATCCAGTATATACTACCAAAGAGTATTAAAATATAAAAAGTCCATTGTGATATTTCAAGAAGGCTCAATCCAGGGATTTTGTTTGATGCTTTCTCTATGTAAAAAATACTAGGGAACTTTTAAAGTGGAACTTTGTATTTTTCCTTATACAGAGAACATTTCATATAGCAAGTGGTATGTAAAAATCATACAACATTCCCAGGAAACATAATCACCTTTTATCCAAAGCCTCAGCAATCAACAATTTGAAATACTATTCCCTGATGAACACAAAGGTAGTTACCTGGGTCATGAACTAAAATGGCAATTGTCCCAAATATTTCTATTCATTTGATGGGTGCCATAGGAGCTTAAATGGACATGGTAGTGACAGCAATGTATGGACTATTGATTGGAGTATGACAGAGGACTAACAAAATTGCTTCCTCAGCCACAAAGGTGTCCTAGGAGGTCTGCTAGCCCAAAATGACCTGGTGGCTTTTGAGATGTGTAGGTACCACCTGACACTACACAATAATGATAGAGCTGTGTGGAAAGTGGAGATAAGGGCTCCGGCATGTATCTTTGGCAGCAAAATTCACAACATTTCATTTCTTTAAAAAAAATAAAAAAAGACAGTGGGCAATCATTATACAGTTTAATTACTCCTTTGGGTTCCACAAAGAGCTAAAAAAAAATAAAATCACCAACCACCAATCTGCTACCTGTGGCAGCTGAAAAATATTATAGTAGAATTTCAGGGGCAAATAGTGAAATGAGCATCTCCAAATTGTTTGGAAAAGGATCTCCAATCTAAGGAGAATTGACAGCACAGCTTTAAGAATAGATAAAGGATTGCCTCAAGGATCTGTCTTGCTTCCTTACTTTTTTAAAGTAATACCTTCATTTGCATAGTAATAACCCAATTATTGTAAGATTAGGTGACAGGAATCTCATTATTGCTATTTCCACAAAACAGTCAATATTCTATTCAATATCTTTTAATGTTACGCACCTTAAAACATAATTATTTCAATATACCCTCATTCATCTTTAATGTAATTTTCTTTTTTAAAAACCTTGCCATAATTGTTGGTTTTTATGGAATATATTAGTGTTTAAACAAGCATTTTTTCCCCTCAGGCTGCTATGAGAACAAGCAGAAGCAACCAACAGCTTGGGGGCATTTCTGCCTCCCCCCCCCCACCCCCCAGGAGTTAGTCCACCAAAAGACCAAAGGCACAAACACTGCTACTGAAAAAATCTGTTGTAACAACCTCCACACTCTTCCCAACACTGTAGTTTCCCCTCCTGCTCTTTCACTTCAGGCTCCACAAAAGATGCTTCCATAATGAAATTTCGTCTTAAGGCAACTTTAAAAGTGTTAGCAAATACATTCTGTTAAATTTCAAATTGTATGATCTGGGCTCTTTTCTTCATTGTGTGTGTGTGTGTGTGTGTGTGTGTGTGTGTGTGTGTGTGTGTTTTCCCAGACCACACTGTAGTACAAAAAAAAAAAAAAAAAAAAAAACCCACTTCCGAGACAGCTGACATACTGGGGAGACCATCTGCCTGCCATAGGTTTACCTGCCATAGGCTTTTACAGTTTCAATTACAAAATAATCAGTACAATAAGTGGCTGGTTACCAGATTAACACAGGAAACAAAGCAAGGAAATAGAGGGGAGAGAGAGAGAGAGGACTATCTACATTAAGAGACTACAGAGCCATACATGCTATTACTTCAAAATGATATCAAAATTAATGTACAGTGAAAATAGCAGTTAGATTTTGTCATGAGAGGAAGTAATATCAAAGGGCTGTGGTTTGGAATCTAGAGTTAACACTCCTTGACTGTGGCTCTACTGACTACATATTCTTCAGAATGTTAATCTCTCCGTACTTTGTGAATGAAACTCATTATTCATGAGTATTACAATTAATTTATAGAAAGAAGACTATGTTCCTTCGTCAACACCGACTAAGTTTTCTCAAAATATAAACTTCATCAATCATTAACACCATTCATTGCGTGTTTTTCCACATGTTTGATGCAAAATATCTCAGTAGGCATTAGATACCCCAGGAGTCCATCTAAACACAATCTTACCATCACACACCCAAATCATCAAACCACACTCAACTCTTTCCATTCTTGATGGCTGAATAAAACTGCAAGGCTGATAAAACACCTTTCTGCATGTTTAATGAATTTTAGGGTATGCTAACTTTATTTCATCATTTTTTTACAACAATGGGAAACCACCATTCTTTAAAATGAGTTTGGTTGCTATAGGCAATTTTCCCACAAACATAAAAACTAAATAGGCCAATTTCTGATTTAGCAAGCCTTTACTGGAATTAAGTTGTGTAGTTTTATCTCTTTCAAGTCTCTGAGCTGCTCCTCAGAAACTACTCATAGTAGCAAGGACATGAGTCAGATAGACATTGAGTACAAACCCCAGCTCTTTAGAGAAGAATAAACTCAAAGAGCATATTTTTTAGTCAAGATCACCAGTCTCAGTTTATAGCTAAGGTAGAACTAGAATTCAGTTCTCCAAACTCCTATTCTGGAGCTCTTTCAACTTCCTCTCCTATACCATTTAAAATCCAGACCTGATGGGAAGGAAGAATGGCAGTTATACTACATTGATTAAGTATTTTTATCCCTCACTGAGTAATACCACTATAAGATGGTCAAGCCAAAAACAAACAAACAAACAAACAAACAAACAACCAGTGATCATTAAAATCATTATATATAGGTATCAGACAATGTACTGTTTAATGTTAAATATTAGAAACCCCATTATTGATGAAAAGCTGAGGTCTAAGAGGTTAAGAAAAGTGATCAAGATCATAGAACAAGTTCCAGAGTCTGAACTCAAAACCAGGTCTGTCTTGGGCACCTGGGTGGCTCGCTCAGTAAGTTAAGTGTCTGACTTCAGCTCAGGTCATGATCCTCGGATCAAGTCCTTCCTGCAAGGCTTCACTCTCTCCCCCTTGCTCCTCTTATGCTCTTGCTCTATATATCAAATAAATAAATAAATAAAATCTTTTAAAAAATAAAGATTATTTTATGTTCTAGAGAGAACATATATATATATAGAGAGAGAGATAGAGATATATATCCCTGCTTATGCTCTCTCTATATATTAAATAAATAAAATATTTTGTAAATAACAAAACTAGGTATGTCTTTTTTTTAAGATTGTATTAATTTATTCACGAGAGACACAGAGAGAGGCAGAGACACAGGCAGAGGGAGAAGCAGGCTCCACGCAGGGAGCCCAATGTGGGACTCGATTCCTGGACTCTGGGATTACACCTTGAGCCAAAGGCAGACGCTCAACCCCTGAGCCACCCAGGCGTCCCAAAACTAGGTATGTCTTAAAGAGAAAGCATATAAGTTGCTATTACACAAACAAAGTTTACATATATAATTTACTTTGCTTTCGGCCTGGACTTTCACAACCTTGTCTTTCTGGAGAACTCCAGATGCCATCCAACAGTGCAGACATTGTACAGGGTAAGGCCAAGCCCAGACAATTCAGTCTTCAATACCATACAGTTTCATGCCTCCTTATCTTTGGGTATGATACTCTCTTTTTCTGTAATGCTGTCACCTTCTTCTATTGCCTTTACTTCTCATTGATCATCTACTAAACTCTTATCTATGCCTCAAAATCCTGGTTAGTCATTTCTTCTTCTGAAGTCGTGCCCTACTACCTAACCCAACACTTTCCAGGAGAATTAATCTCCCCTTCCTCTGCTATTTCTGAACATTTTTTAAGTTTTTTTTTTTAAGATTTTATTTATTTATTCATAGAGGTACAGAGAGAGAGGCAGAGACATAGGCAGAGGGAGAAGCGGGCTCCATGCAGGGAGCCCGACGTGGGACTCGATCCAGGGTCTCCAGGATCACGCCCCGGGCTGCAGGCGGCGCTAAACCACTGCGCCACTGGGGCTGCCCTATTTCTGAACATTTAAACCATATATTCAATTACTGAATGTAATGATTAGCTTACATGCCATCTCCCATTAAGAAAAGCTCCTTGGGGGCTGGTTTAATTCATCTCACTATCCACAGTACCTACCAGCAATATACTTGAAATAGAGATGTTGTTTTATGTTTAACTGTTACTGAGCTAAAGATATCTATCAAAATTCACTTATACCAATTATCACATTCTTCTTGCAATGATAAATTTCTGCTTATGCTTTTTCTATACAAGAAATAGTTCACGTCTTGTTCCCCTCACTGCACCAAGAATTCTTTATACATAATAGGTGTTCCAGAAATGCTTGTAGAGTTGAATTGCTTACAAGCTTTTTACGAAAGAGAGAGAGGGCAAATAACTAAGATCTTACAGACTGCTTTAAACTTAGTTGAGGATAATAGTAAATTTTTCCTTTCTTATGTCACCTTCAGAAGCATGGGATTTTATCATGTGAAGGTGTAGAATAAGTACACTGTACTTAAAAACTCGATCACTGAGTCCATGGCTAAAATGATGCTTTTCATAAGGATTAATTGAGTGCAATCTTTTATCTGTTTCTATTCAGCATATGTACTGTATATCTGCTATGCATCCGAGGACAGCTGCCATTCTATTTACAGCATTATCTAAAAATGGCAACATTAAATCTATCTTCCATCTCTTTGAGATCTTTTTCAACCACAGAATCATCTCAGATGTTCTGCTTTTAGAGCAAAATATATGAGGTGTGAATGTGTGTAACAGTAAAAGACTAACAGGCAGAAATCCACAATGGAGGAATTATCCACTGGGGGTTGATAAAACTTTCCTCCTTTTCCTATCTCAAGAAAAGCTAGGGGAGGCAACTCAAGAACATCAGGGGGCAAATTAAAGAGGTAGCAAACCCTGCCCTTACACCCCTATCAGGAGTCTAAGAGCCTAAATATTGATTTTTCAGCTCTGTTGCTGACGATAGTGATTCTGAACATAGACTGGAAAACACAGCAGAGGTGTGTGCTGATAAGACTCCCCAGTACTGTATCACATTCCACATCTTTTTTGAAAAGGAAAGTTAAAATTAATCTTTCAGCTATTGTAGGAGAGAGGAAAAAGCTGTGACCATGCTAATTATTTACTGTAACTCTCCACAGCATACATCTTAACACAAATCCTCAATCTCCCTGACAGCTATTATTACGAGAAGCAAGAACCTGATTTTACACACAAACAAATAATATTGACCATTCTGACCACTCTGAACAACTTGGGAAAATTTATTCTCCTTTACCTGTTCTACTACTCAAAATTTCAAATTTCAAAACAAACTCCTTTGTCTTTACCAAGCTTAATGTCCATTTTTAAAATCAATGTGGCAACCAGAAAGACTGGACAAGGGAGAAGCCCTTTCATAGCAAGGATCAACTATATCTGGGGAAAAAAAATTAAAGCTTCATTTAAATCCTTCCTTTAAGACGATAATTTGCTCATCATGGCACTGATCTTGTAAGTACTGGAGCCATCATCCTGAAAGTACTTTGCAACTTGGAAGTAATGCAGTAAATTGGTTGGGGGTAGAGCCAGACTGCCTATGTTCAAATGCCAATGCTGTCATTTACCAGTTGTGTGACCCTGGGCAAGATAGATAATATGTAGTGACTTATTTATGTGGCTTCAAGGAATATTGAGTTAGTATGTGTAAAGTGATTGGAATAGTACATTCCATGTAGAGAGAAATCAAAATATGTTACTTATTTTCATTATTAAAATAGTTCTGATGCTTAAAATGCTCAAAACAGTAATTGGTTTCAACATTTCTCAAATGGAGATGGGGAGAAGATCTACACAAGAAGAGCTTTTATAAAAGAAATTGCAATGATTTATTCACTACATGTTGCTTTCTCACCTAGCTCTTTCCTTGGAAGATATCTACACATCTGAACTTTACATCTACATCTTTGACTATGGGAAGTTAAATTCAAGGCCTCCATTTCAAAACACAAGTCTATTAAAAAAGGTATGTTTTGTGGATCATCCAATATATTCTCTACAATGCCTAAAGCAGGTAAATATACAAATGTTTTTGTCTATCAACCTCTAAATTATTTTTATTTAATTAAACAAAATAGCTAAAGGACCATAAGAATGACATTTAGCACCACAGGTGGTACATATATGTTCCCATTTTTAACAAATGGTAACAATAAGGGAGACAAGAATCATAGTGAAACACTCACCCTACATCCGTCATTGGCATTTTCAATTATTTCACAAGTTAGGTCAAGTGAAGCTGAAATTACTAGTTATCAAATTTTCACTAATATGAAATTTGAAGTTTTAAAAGAAAAATCAATGTTATTCCAAAAAGCCAACCCCATTAACACAAACTTTTTACTGTACATTTTACTCTAAAATTTGTATTATCATTACTCATCAAATCATTTTATAAAATCTTGGAGGAGCAATTTAAGTATACACCAATAGTCTATTTGAAACACGAGCTGGGGTGCCTGGGTGGTTCAGTCCATTAAGTGTCTGTCTTTGGCTCAGGTCATGATCTCAGGGTCCTGGGATCCTGGGATGGAGCCCTGTATTAGGCTCCTTGCTCAGCTGAGAGCCTGCCTCTCCCTCTGTATCTGCCTCTCCCCCAGTTCATACTCTCTGTTGCTCTCTCCTCTCACTCTTCCTCAAATGAAAAATAAAATCTTTAAAAAAAAAGGAAACAGGAACTAAAGGTTAAAGAATTGGAAGTGGAAATACAGGTTATACCTCTTCAAAGAAAATCTAATGCATAATTTTTGCAAGATGCCAAAATCATCAAATCATACATGTTATTAACCTTAGGTGTTTGCCTACCGACAAGAGTTCCAGGGCATCTCTCTCGAAAGGACTATAAAGCTTTCAAAATATAGGTATGAAAAGTGGTAAATCCACACTTTTATTACCACTAAGACAGGAAAGTATGTTTTCAAGAACTAGTATTAAAATTTAACCACAACAAAATATTTAAGAAAATTCTAATTATATGTGCATATGTATGAATATGTATATTTAATATGTAAAATTCATTAAACCTAAGTGTTAATAAAATTAAAATAAATATGCCCAGAAAAACACAATAAAAACAACACATACACATTTAAACAGTTATTGTCTTTTGCTGAAGATAATAATTTTGCTTCATTACAAAGATCCCAGTTCTAGGAGTTAAGAGATCATTTTCTGCCATTAGCAACTATATTTCCTAGACTCTAATTTTCATTTGGATTATAGAGGTCTATCTTTCATATAACTTATTTTCAAGGACCATTCACAAAAAAAAACTTTGTAAATTTATCTGCTTTGTTAGCCATCAGCAGTAACTTTATTATTTAGGCCAAGACAGATTAACATGGTGGTCTTGGTTCTGCCACCAATCACCTTATTTCCCAGTTCTGAGCCTCAGATCAGTTATATTTGAAATCAGAGTGTTGAAATGGATCATCTCAGTGTATTTATGCTTGAAAATGTTATAATTAAGTTACCTTTTCCATAGAAGAGTTTAACCAATTTTCAGCTTTATAGCAGAAGAGATGGTTGAAATGTGCTCCCCAAACCCACAGAAAAGCAAATACAAAGCAGAAAGTTGCCTTAATATTTTTTAAGAAAAAAGTCACATTCCTTGGTCTATTTTGGCCAGAAACTGTACATCTATTCACTTCTGTCTATATCTCAGATGAAAAAACAGAGGCTCTGAGAGATTATGCGATATACCCAAGATTTAAAGCTAGCAATTGGTAAAGCTGGGGTTTAAACTCAAGACTTTTCTCACTATGAGGTTTGAATGCTTCCCTTCTCAGGAAAAAATTCATTGAGAACATAACTAAGAGGCAACTCTATTGCTAAATCTATTAAATTGTTCACTGATGGGAAAGTCTCCATCACTGTCTACATTTCTTAAGCAAGTTCAAGAACGTAGTCTACATCTTTGACAGGGAAGTTAAATTCAAGTATTCCATATAAGCTGCTTATGACTGGCCAGAGGCAGGAATTAAGGTAAAAAACTTGGTACTTGATAACACATTTTGTGATGAAAATGGTACCTCTTAAAAATTAGACAGATAGGTGGGCTTTGGCAACAGTGACCAAGTAGAAAAAGGAAACAAAACAATGTACATTATGGTGCTTTTCTAACAGGATTTCAAGATCTTCTCTGATTACCAGGGGAAAATTATTCCACTCTTTCCACTTGGCTTAGGGTTTCCTTGAAGTCTCATGATGATGTTCCCTTGCCCCAGAAATCTTCAAAGATGGGCAGATTGAAAACACTGAGCAAGCAAGCATGCTCAGTGTAACATCTTACTATGTATATTCCAAATGTCCTCACTGTATTTTATTCTAGTTTTCAGCCCAGATCTGGATCTGAATTTTGGTTCTACCACTTACTAGTGCTATGAGTTGAAGTTAAAATAATAAATCTCTCACTTTAGGTTCTTTTCCATTAAAGATGGATACTGCTGGGAAGCTCATGAAATTGTTGTGAGGAGTCAAATTATATATATATAATGAGCACAGTGCCTATCACATGAGAAGCTCCCAGTAAAAGTCAGGTGTTATCATTATTATGATCAAAAAGCAATAGGATATTAGAACTTATATTTTTTATAAAACCCAGATAGGATACTGTTCCTAGTATTAATTAGATAGGGGAAAAAATTACACCCTAAAAAGTTACATACAAAATTTAGGAAATGTATAATGTTTTCTTAAAGGGAAAAAAAATATACACACGCACACTGTCTGACTCACCAATTATTATTTAAAAAAGGATAAAAAAATGTGTATTTCTTAATAGAAGCTTGGAAGGTCTAGATGCATTCAACAGTGGTTACATGTGAATAAAATTTAAATTGCTTCTCTTTTACTCACCAGTGTTTTCTAAATCTACCATGATTATGCATTTGCAATAAAATATTGCATTTTTAATTTTCTTATATAACTATATTCATACTTCAAAAAATAAAATAAAACTTTTAAAAAGTCTATATGAAAACAGAATGTCAGGTAGTAAAATATCAGAAGTTAATGTCCTGATACTATTTATGATCTACTGCATAATTAAAGGAGGCCTGAAGATCAAGGTGATTATCCTCAGATGGCTAAAATGGTGCTTAAGCCTTTGTCTTAAGCAAAGCAGATGACAAGATATTCTAACACTATATATTTGGAAAGTCCAGGGTAAATCTATAATACATTTTAATATTCAATATTCATTAGTTTTTAATGGTTTTTCATGGGTGAAATGTTATAAACTCAACTTTCAGCACCAAAAAATGCACTGTTTGGTTGATAGTATACACTTGTGTCTGGCTTATTATCTACTCAAAGAAGTTGGCCACTGTGAAATTGGATGTTTCTACAAAAATGATTGGAAAAAGTAGTAAAATTCTTGTCAGTTGGACTGAAGAAAAAATGTACCTTTGAAACATGCTTTCTGAAGCAATCAACAAGTAATATTCTTTTTGAAGGCAAACAATCATAGAAGTTAACTTGATAAAAGGAGTCACTTGGATAAAGATGAACTGTTTGTCTCGATTTGGTTACTAAAGAGGGATGGACATCCATTTAAAGGTTGTGATGTAATGAATATTGAATTCTTTGATGTTTTGAATGTAAGGATGATCATGCAGGGAAAACTGAGGAGGGGAGAGGAATCATAGAAGTGGGAACAAAAGTTCATTTTGCAGCCCTATCCTTGAAAATGTAGCAGTGCCCCTCATCATCTTCCTGAAACTCAGTGACCTCTCAAGGTTCTGCCCACATTAGACCTTCTTTGTGAATTATGCAGACCAGCTGCATGCCTTGTTCTCTCTATAAATTTCCCTAAAAGTTTACCTCTTTCATTATCAATCAGTATTGTTTTCTATCTAACTCAACCTACAGTTGAAATACTAGCTTCTTGCTCTTTAAATGTGAACAAGGCTGGGCAGCCCGGGTGGCTCAGCGGTTTAGCACCACCTTTAGCCTAAGGCGTGATCCTGGAAACCCACGTTGGGCTCCCTGCATGAAGCCAGCTTCTCCCTCTGCCTGTCTCTGCCTGTCTCTGTCTCTCCCCACCCCCGCCCCCCCCCGTGTCTCATGAATAAATAAATAAAATCTTTTAAAAATAAAATAAATGTGAACAAGGGCATGGTCTATCATGTCCAGTGTCACATTATGGGGTTATTCAGAAGTACCAGTTAGAATACAAGATTGAGGCCTAAATAGTTGCTTGGAGCAACATTTAATCTTTCTTGATTGTTGGCAACATAAATTAAAATTTAAAGTAACAGCAATGAGAATTGTAGGAACGGAATACGTACCAAAATATCATAAGGGAAATGCTCAACTTGTGATCTTTATGGATCATGGAATCTGGAATACACAGTGAAGGATCAGATTCTAGCAGGGCTATTGGTACAGATAAGCATAGGTGTTCATAGATGTCATGAGAATGAATGGGAATGGAAAGAGAGGCAGGCATGAGCTCTGGAGAAAAGAGACATTAAGGAGAGGTCAGAAATATAGCAGCCAATAGTAATGACTCAGAAAAAAATGCTTGGATGGGCAGAAGAGAACAGGGAAAGGACAATGCCTCAAAAGTCAAGAGAGGTTAAAAGGTCCCAGAGAGATATGAAGTCAGTTAGCACTGTAAAGAGAACACAGAATCTGTATAGTAGGAAGGCACCAGTGTTCTTTACTAGAGTAGTAGAAGTGACATGATATTAGTGGAATATTGATCATGGTGGGAGGGGAGAGTAGGGAAAAAATTGAAGAAAATATTATAGAGAATAGATTGCCTTCAAGATGCTAGGACATATATAGAAAGAGAGTCACAGGGATCCCTGGGTGGCGCAGTGGTTTGGCGCCTGCCTTTGGCCCAGGGCGCGATCCTGGAGACCCGGGATCGAATCCCACGTCGGGCTCCCGGCGCATGGAGCCTGCTTCTCCCTCTGCCTGTGTCTCTGCCTCTCTCTCTATCTCTCTGTGACTATCATAAATAAATAAAAATTAAAAAAAAAAAAAAGAAAGAGAGTCACAAGGCATTATTTGAGTTTATTTGAGCTTGTAAGTGTCATGGTTTAGCTCCTCTTCCTGGAAGAGAAGCTTTCCTCTGTGTCCTAACAAACTCTCTGTTAAATCTCAAAATCTGAACTATTACTAGCACTACTTCCTATACATTTTCTGCAGTCACCAGAAAGACCCCTCTATTCTCTGCACTGTCCCTCAACCAATTAATGGAGATGTCGTATTATCTTCCATATGTTCCCTCCCACTCTCTTATGCTAAAAGAACATCCTTCCTTTTGAAGAATACATTCCAAGTTAATTTGACTGGAGCCAGCCACCTCCACTTCAAATCACGGAGGCATTTAGCTAAGGGAAACTCAATAGAAGCATGCCATCTGCCTGGCCACAGTGAGTGATTCAAGAAGGGCACAGAATCTTAAATGGGCCAGTCATAAGAAACTTCCTGGGCCAAAAAAAAAAAAAAATGCACTCTTTTCTCTGGAAATACTAGTTTAAAAAGTGTCATAGCCTAGAGCTGTTTCTGTAAGAAGAAAGCTGCCTGTGCATAAAGCTACGGAGATGAGTAGAGCAGAGTAATGGGAAGAGGAAAGTGTACTCTGTCCTGATATTAGTGTCATTTCCTTAACTACCTAGTTATATGAGCCAATAAATCTTCTCTTTGGCTAAGTTATTTCAAATTGGGTCTTTATCATTTGTAATAAAAGATTCCCAATACCATTCACATCTCACTAATCATATGTTTCTGAATATTGCAGGGATCTGTACTAAGGAAATCTCTCTATTCCACTAGATTATACATTTCTTGAGGGCAGGAATGATATCTATCCACCATAATGCTTTACACATAGTACCTGTTCAATAAATATTTACTAAAATAAACCAGCAAAATCAGGTCCTTTACAGCATGCCATCGAGAGCTCAAATTTAAAAACTTGGCAATTGAATGAGATAACAATGAATAATACATAGTTATCTGGTTTGCTGCTCTATTTCACCTCCATCTATCTAACAAGACTATCCTAAACATCCTTATTCCTGTGCCAGTCCTAACTCAACCTCCTCTTCTTCATATTCATACTATAAACTATATTTACAAACCTGGAACTTATCTATCAGTTTTTTTGAGAAGACTAAAATTGCACTCAGAACAAGAATAAGGGAAAATTCATTGCTACACATGGCCCTTGAAATCAGGAAATATATCTGTAGCATGATGCCTTGCACATACTACCTGTTCGATAAATGTCTATTAAGTAAGGTAATATCCTAGTTGGGGGCAATTTGAAATTTTAGTCAGAATAAATCTGAGTCAAATTTAGACAACTGACTAAATGGAGAAAAAGACAAAGGGAAGAAGTAAAAGATGAAAACACTCTTTATTGGCTTGGACAGCCATATTCTGCTACTGGCCAGGGTCCTAATGCTGGCTCTTTCTTGTAGTGTGTGTTTTATGAATCCCTAGAGATTCACCTTGCTGTGGTTTTTAAGCACTGGTAATGCCATATATGAGGACTGGTGGACCCGTCAGTTTCTAGATCAGATCATCAGACTCTAGTCGTTTGGCCAAGACTGTCTTCCTCTTAGCAGGAAATTCTTCAGAGTGGGGGGTAGGAGTGAGGAGAGAAGTAGTGACTGGAGACATCATAATTAGCTCCCTTCTGGGATTCACATATGACCTCCAGGAAACCACAGCTTTTTCCTACTAGTTGTGGAAATGGGGTTTATTCCCACTGCATCCCTGTCCATTGGTCCTGGCCTCTTACCTTCTGACTTTTGCAACTCTCATATCAGCTACCAGGACCTATGCCCCCCACACAGGCCAGGCTACACACCAACCTCCCTGAGTGGTTCCCTGCCATCCTGTTCACTTTGTGGGAACAGGAGAAAAGAATAGGGGAGAATGAGAGCAACATCTCAGCTGTCTTAATTCTCTCCACTGGAATTCTCACTATCATACTCTCTTCATCAATCTTATTATAGTCTTCCTTCCTCCTCCCCTCACACACCCTCTCTAGGTGAATGAGAGGTGAACTGTAAAATAAAGAAATAAATATACAAACAAATGAGATTTCTCAATCTCCCAGCAAATCTCATATAGATGGTTTGACCCACGATATTCTTGGTCCTTTGGAGCCCCACTGCAGCTCTGATACAATTCATAAAGTCACATGTAACAACCTATTATAAAAGGGAAATTATTGCATGTTCTGATTTTTTAAAAAAAAACATGACTTTGCTATGATTTGGGCCATGTCCCATAGAGTTCATGGATCCATGCTTTATCAAACAATCAGTTGAGGTTGCAAGTCAGGCAAGAATTCATATTGTCAGAAAGTCCCATTTACTTTTATCCACTGGTAGAGCTGGGATGAGAACCTAGGATTTATTTCCCAATCCAGAGTCCCTCTCCTGACACTTTGATAGAAGGACCAATAATTTCCTAATATAACCCTGGAAGCAGAGAAATCATCAAAAATGAAAAAAAAAATCCCTCCTTCTGTCCTTCTGTATAAAACAAATAATCCTCTATATCATCCTACACTGCATGTGCGATAAGAGGCTCCATCCTCTCTTGTATCATATTTGGTATTCATGCAATCCGTCTCCTCCTACAGTCCACCTAATCTTATGAAACATAATTCTTTTCTCTCTTCCTCCTCCCTACACAAACTAAATTCCTGATTCTCCTGAAGTATGTGTAAACTATTACACTAACCTTCTTTTAAAGCAAGAATCATACTTCAGCCTAAAACAGCAATTGGACAAGTGTGTTTACTATTTTATATTATGAGCTTGGTTTTAGCACCTTTTATGACAAAAGTGTTGATTTTTTCCCCTTTATAAAGTGGCTGTGGCACTCTGTGGCGGCATGCTACAGGCACAAGTTCATGGTAAGTTCAGAGGAAAGGAATGTTCAAAGAAAACCGAACCCAAAGCATTGTGGGTAGTGATATGGAAAGTTGACAAAACAATGATAAACAATGGGGGGAAAAAGAAATAATTAAGTGTTCTAAAGCACTGTATCAGCATTTTATGCATTGTTAACTTTTTTTAGGAAACTGTTTTATTGTGGGTGGTTTCATGGAGAGATACTAACCCCATCTGTTGAAATACCCCTCTGCATGTATAATGATTATAAAACTTTTTTAATAAAAAAGAAAATGGGCAAATATGTCTGCCTGAGATAAGACTTTCTGAACAAAAATATAATACATGGAAATCCTTTCTTGAAGTGCTTTGTGGATTTAAGGAGGTAGGAAACTTAAAACAGTAGAGTTACAGTAAACACATAAGTCTAAACAAGGTGTGAAAAATTGAACTATATGCTGCAAAGCAAGAATAAAAGTAACAGAAAAAGGTACTATATGCTACAAAGCAAGAATAAAAATAACTAATAGAAAAAGGTAAATATAGACACAAAGGTACTTCTGAGAAACAATTTGAGCTGCTAAGATCTGTCAGACACATTTTGAATAATGTTAGAATGCAATCCTATATAAATCATAGTTCAGTCTATATTCACTGTCTTGTTACGTCCATTTCAATATAGATTACGTCCTTTTGTTCATACTAATTTAGTTTCTGAAATTATTTTGGGTACCAGGGATTTGTGAGTAGACAAACACATAAAACTACCTGAACCCATAAACATTACATTCTAGTGAGCAAAGAATACAATAAACACAATACATATGGTATAGTAGAAGATGGTGCATACAAGGAGAAAAATATAGCAAAGAAGACAGATGTATTGTCATAGTGTCAGGGCAGGGGTGAGGGGTCTGCTGTTTTATAGTTTAAAAGTCAGAAGAGGAGAAAATAATGACAGGATCACAAATGATCAGACTTAAAGGAGATAAGAGAGTAAGCATTCACTTAACTGAGGAGTGTGTTAGCAAAGAGCAAATTCAAAGGTCCTGAGGTGGGAGTTGTCCCAGTAAGTTAGACAAATATGAAGAAAACTAGTGTGGATGATGGGGAGGAAGCAAGAGGTGAGATGGTTCATAATGGGTTCAAGAGGTAACTAGGGAATGGGAAAGGTCAGAGCATCATAAGTATTACCAAAACTTGGCTCCTATTCTGAGGGAGATGGGAAGCCATCTACAATACATGGAAGTTTTCTACAAAATGACATGATCTAAGATATCACATGCTAACCATTAATTTCCAGAAGTACTTACAATGTACAATTTTTTAAACTTTTTAATTTTATGGTGTGTTTTTTAAAACATCTTTTAGGCCTCAAAACCTAGAAAGGTAAGATGGAACCAGGAAGCAAAGACAGAAGTGAGAATACTGTAACATGGTTACCATGATATCACTTTCATTCGATGAATACCTGAGATGCCAATGAATTCAGTGATTTTCATCATATCCTACTAAAAAGCACAGATTGAATCCATAGTACCAGCCAATTAGTGTAATCTGCCTCAGCATACCAAACCAATTTGATTCTATCAAATCTTAGAGAGAAAATTTACTTCTTTACATAAACCAGGTTCCTACAAAGAAAGGACATACATTGCTGATATCATTCAAGTGTCTGTTTTGTTCAGCACATGTCAGATGCTAGAACAAGAATGAGTTGTCATAGTTTTAGAGATGTTTGATAAAGAAGTACTGCTAGCTGAAGGAAGGATAATATCTCCTGGCAGGCCAAAATGCACAATAATCAGTATTGACTCAAATCAGATGTTATTGTGCATTATCAATATAGCAGGTTGAGACTTGAGTTTCCTTTGTGGGAACAACTGTTTTGAAAGAACAAGAAAAAATAAAACAGCTTTTTCAACACCCATTTTAATATAGTGATACTTACAACAGGTGCAAAAATGTACTGCTTTCTTGTGAACCATGAATAAAGGATTTGGTCAGTAAATCCTTAGATTGTTATTGTATATAATGACAATATTCAGAAGTGTGAGGAGCTTCCAGAAACCTGCAGTCTTTAAACTAGTGTTTAACAAGGAGGGAGATGTGAGGGAGGTGGGAGGAATTGAGCTAGTTCTGGATATGTGGTTGCTGATATTTCAAGGATCTCTAAGCTCATTTTATATTTCAATGCTATCTCCTTCTTGAAATACCTACAGGATACAAGAAGAAGGAACTATCCTCTTTAAATGAGTAATAGGGGTCTGTGAAACCTAATTGTTAGGATCTTAGCCAAATTAGTTAACGGTGTATTTCAAAGTCTGAATAGAAAAAACTTATTCCTATTAAGCATTCAATTATATGCCAGGTCACTGTATTTGTGTGTGTGTGTGTGTGTGTGTGTGTGTGTGTGTGTGTGTTTGCAAGTGTATTATGAAGAAACCAAAGGATATATTCAGGGTAGATATAGGAGCTTGCGCAAGAATGGGAGTACAACAATTTGAAGGTGAATACAAATGGCATAGAAGTAGAAAGTTAGCAATGTGACATAACATTTATACCAATTTACCTGTAGAAGATGCTGTTGTGTACTATTCATTCACCCAACAACTAAAGATCTTCCCTTCAGTTAAAAGCACTCACTACCCCAGTTGCCGGCAGCAATGAATGCTAACAGCTCACAGCTGAGCCCCTCTCTGGGCTCTGCCTCGCTGGAGGCTAAACTCCTCCCCAGGGGAAGCAAATGTCTAATGACCGCTAAATAAGGAGATACAAAGGCCAGCTTCCTACCTCAATTCAGGACAGCTCTGAATGGCCAACCCAGCTCTAGAGCTCCCCATAGGATTGGCTGCATCCTTTGCAGCAACTGCATCTCAATTCAACCTCTCCATCTGCCCATCCTGCTTCCCTCACCCATCATAGGTATTGTTCCCAAGAGCACACAACAATAAACCTCATAGATGCAAATGTCAGAGGCTCAGAGTATGTTTCCAAAGGAAGCAGCCCAAAGACAACACCATAGCAAAAATAAATACTAAATGATAACACTTCCCACCATCTGAAAGAATTGAGATTAAAACGTAGTAACTGATTCTACTGGGTACCTCCATAGGCTAATACTAGTTTCTAGCCAATTCCCATTATAACTGGAAGCAAATCACAAGTACTCACACTGTTACATTTAAGTTAGTTAAAACGATAATGAATCATTGACTTAAATGAGGAATTGTTAATTAGTGAGTGATTTTATAGGAACTATAAAGTACTATATAGCTCATGTAAGCTATCTGGTGGTCAGATCTGCATGGTATCAAATATGTCTGATTAACAGCATATGTCTTAACTTAGTAAAACATTACGTTTGTTTGAGAAGCTTGTTAAATATTTTTTAATTACGTAATTGTGTATGAGCCCAAAGAGAGTAAAAAAAAAACTGGCAAAAAGAAAAATAATTTCATAGCAACAGACTACTGAGTTTCATGCAGATCCAAAGACTCTAAAAAAAACGGCTTTTGAACATTAAGACTAGGAAATAAAGATCATAAGGAGTCAGAATGGGTTAAAGTGGTAACACAAAGAATGTATCAGCTACACCACATCTGAGTGTCAATTAAGATACCTCCTGATGATTTCGTTGAGGTCAAGACAGAGATATAAGCTGAAAAATAATATAAGTAGCTAAGGTTATAAAATGTCGAACAACTATATCCAGAGAGAACTGAAACCTTAATTGACAGTTGGAAGGAAAAAATTTGATGGCTCCAAGTTTTGCCTCTATATCTCTTATCTTGTCCTGGTGATCTATAAAGGAACGGTTGCACACAGGGAGGGCTTGGATTTATAGGCTACATGCAAGTGTTGATGGAAACAGGACTGGCTTTATTTTCTCAGGAGAAAATTCATTATAACAAGCACAAGAAGTTAACTAAAGAATTATTATACAATCTTAATCAGAATGGTACAATGCAATCCTATAAAAGCACAACACAAGGGCTTTACAGACTATGGGGACCTCAAAGTAAGTGTTACTCAGAAGACATTAACTGGGCCTTTTGCAGCCAACATTAACAAATATATATTGAGCTTCTTACATATGCTAGGAACTGCTTTATGCACTGAAGATACAGCTATGAACAAGAGATTCAAGACCTTGTTGCATTCCAGTGGTGGGAGAAACCAAAAAATAACAAACAGCTAAGAAATTATTATGAAAATATCCCATGATGATGATTGCTAAAAGAAAATAAAACATGGCACTATTATAGGGAGAAACTGAAGCTACCTTTGATTGAATTCAAGAAAAGTCCTCCCTGAGAAGGTGTCATTTGAGCCAAGATCTGAACAGCAAAGATAAATCAGCCATTTGAAAGTATGAGGGAAGAACATTCTAGGC
Organism: Vulpes vulpes; assembly: GCF_048418805.1. Classification (NCBI taxonomy): domain Eukaryota; kingdom Metazoa; phylum Chordata; class Mammalia; order Carnivora; family Canidae; genus Vulpes; species Vulpes vulpes. Next base: position 22,350,481 of record NC_132787.1, on the reverse strand, counting down.
AGAGAGAACCAAAGTTAAAAAAGCCTCATATAGAAAAGCTTGGAAAGGATAATCATGTGGCTAAAATATACTGAATGAGAGCTCTAAAGGTTAAGAGTTGAGATCAGAGACATAAGCAAGAGTCAGATCAGGTAAAGCTTTGTGCATTGAAACATGGAGGGTTTCCAAACAAACATAACTGATTTGTTTGGAAAGATCACTCTAGCTGCTATTCAAAGAACCAAATACAGTGCACATGGAGGTGGTTAGAATGAAAGTTCAGAGATCAAATAAGAAGCTATTGCTATAGTAGGCAAGAGATGATAGTAACAGGCAGCTCTAAAATGGTGAAATTTAATAAGGACAATCATAAGGTTTGTTTTTATACCCACAACCCTCTCCCGCAAAAAACAATAGTGCAGTATAAAATAGGAGATTCATGAGTTACAGCTGCACGATTTTAGAAGAACAGGGAAAACGGTGCCTGGCTGGCTCAGTTGGTTAAGCATCTGCCTTCGGTTCAGGTCATGCTCCCAGAGTCCTGGGATTGAGCCCTACATAAGGCTCCCTGCTCAGCGGGGTGCCTCCTTCTCCTTCTCTTACTTCCCCTGCTTGCGTGTTCTCTCTCTCTCTCTCTCTGTCAAATAAATATATAAAATATTTTTTAAAAAATAAAAGAACAGGGAAAAGCAAAATGGTGGGGTTATGTCAGAGGGACATAGAGCCTAACATGCAAAAACTTCCATTGGCCAAAACTGGAACAATTTGATCAACAAATACATACATACATACATATATATATGTATATATACACATACATACATATATATATGTATGTATATATATACATATGTACATATATATACTGAATATATATATTCAGTGTAATGAATTATATATATAATATACATTATATATATTATATATATATTCAGTGTAATGAATTATAATCCAAAGTATCAAATAAGTATCCATGAGTCCATACTATATAAATAAATGATTAGATAAATGGAGGAAACTGACAAATCTCCCATATAGAATTCCAAATAATTTATGTAAATACTCTGCTTCAAGGAGATGAATTAACTCCTTATCCCTTGAGTGTGAGCTGCTCTTCCAAAGAGTGAAATATAGAAAGATAAAGTAACCTCACAATAGAGAAACCATGGCCAGGTGATCAAAGATTAGTGTCAGTGATAAGTCAAGTGGACAGTATGTGCCCTCGAAATAGTAAGAATGAAATTTCACCTTTCTGATCTTCTTCCCCAAAACCCATAACCCCAGTCCAATCATAAAAAAAAATAGACAACAACAAATTAAGAGACACTCTACAAAATACCTGACTGTCAAGGTCATAGAAAACAAAGAAAATCTGAGAAACTGTTATAATTCAAAAGAAAGTAATGAGACATGACAACTAAATGCAATATGTATCTTGGATGAGATCCTGGAACAGAAAAAGGACATTTTCCTAAAACCTAAGGGAATACAAATAAAATATAGAGTCAACAGCAAAGTACCCAATGTTGGTTACTTAGCTGTGCTGAGCATATCATAGTAATATAAAATGCAAACAATAGGGGAAACTGGATGGAGAATATATGGAAACACTGTACTATCTTTCAGCTTTGCAATCTAAAACTATTATAAAGCATATTATTTTATTTTTAAAAAAAGCATACGGACCTTGGATTGTTTCCCATCAACATAAATATGGCATCTATAAATTGGAAACCAAAGACTTCTTCCACTCAGTGTCTTTGAAACACAGCCATAGTACTATGTTGAACACAGTGATGCAAAAGAAATGCTCTAGAAACAAGAGTTAACCAGAATGGACATAGGACTTAAAGTTATGTAACATGAGAAACAACTAAAAGTGTTGGGTATGCTTAACCTAGGAAACAAGAAAGGCACAATAACTATCTCAAAATAAATGAGAGTTTACTATAAAGAGTGAAGATTAGACCCTCTTCTAAGTCTGAAACTGCAGAATTTGGTAAAAACGAAGAAAAGAATATGAGTGGGAAAATATTCAAAAAAAAAGGAAGAACATTATAAATCTAGAATTGCCTACCCTGGGAGGAAAACCCATGCCTTTCCAACAATGAGTATTCAGGCTTCTTCTGGAAATACATTTGTCCAGAAGTTGTAAAGGAGAGGAGTATTTGAACTCCAGAAGACTTTCTAGATATTCAATATGAAAACTGAATGTCTTCCCACTTCTCTATCAGCATTTAATAAATGATAAGAAAACAGGTAGTACCCAAAACCATGGCTAACTATAGTAATTTGTAAACTCTAGAAACTTTTAATTTTTATTAACAAATTTATTTATTTATTTTACCTTTTAAAATGTATTTTAACTATAGGTAGATAGACCTTCTCAACTGTTAGTGGAATAACGTGGAATAATATATCCTTATATCGCCAGCACAGATTTAACTCTTGAATTCAAGATTCACCTATCCAATTATTTATTTGACCTCTCTAATAGAATGTCACTATACATTTCCAACTTCATATGTCCAGTACAAAACTTCTGATTTCCACCTAAAACTCCCCCAGTGTCATCAACAAATACCACCAATCTATACCTAATTTCCTTCAATTTATCCCATACATCCATTTCATTAGCAGTCCTTAAAAACCTGTGTGTTGCAGTCTCTTTGGCAGAACATTTATTAAAATTGGAACAATACAGAAATTAGTCATGGCCCTTACACAAATATGACACCCAAATTTGTGAAGCAGTCCATATTTTTTCATGGTAACAGATGGTACCTGCTCTTGTAGTGAGCACAGCATAACATGTAAACTTGTTGAATCACTATGTTGTACACCTGAAACTAATATAACATTGTACGCCAACTATATTTCAATTTAAAAACCCTGTATGTTCATTTGCCAACTTCTCTCCAACTTAACTACCACCCCTAGTCCAAACTAGTCCTTCCTAGACTATTGCAATCACTACCTAACTGGTCCCCCTGCTTCTACTCTTTCCCTTTGAAATGTATGCTCTACGAAGCAGTCAGAGACCATGCCCATGTACACGCATGTGTGTGCGTGCCCGTGCACACACACAGTCAAGCTCTTCTTACAGAGTTAACCCTGATGCTTTAAAAAAATTCTAACTCCTTACTCTGTGGTCTGGTTCTTGTCAATCTGAACTCTTACTATTTTCCTCCTTGCCAATGCTCCAACCACATTAGCCTTTTCTCTATTCCTCACAGCCTCAAATTCATTTCTCCCTTAGGGATATTGCACCAGCTGTTCTCTCCACCTAATATGTTATCCCCATGATCTTCAAACGTCTGGTTCCTTCTTGTTTTTCTAAAATAGCCATTAAGGCACTCTTCACCACATCAGCCTATTTTATCTCTCTCTCTGCATAGTACTTATCACTAGTTGACATTGTCTTGTTGCCTTTGTTATGTTTGTGTTGCTTTTGTCTGTGAGTCATCTGAGAATAGGAGGCTTGTATACCTTATTTACAGCTAGTCTCAGCATCCAAAACAGAGCTCTGAATATAATAAGCAGTCAGTAAATATCCAATAAGTAATCTTAATGAGTGATGACATCTTGTATGACATGACATGAAATTGTCCTCAAGTGACCTTTTCTAATATTTGAAAAAATAAAACCAATCTTCTAAAATATAATCAACAGTTAAGATTAATACAATAAACATCAAATGATGCTTATCCATCAACTTTTTCTACATTCCCCAAACTCTCTTTGCACATTCCACTCTCTTTGCACTATTGCCTGACTGAAATATTATTTCTCATGGAAGGTTCTCTAATGCCCAATACCATCTATGTAAATATTACAAACTGTGAAAATATCTATTTTTAAGACCCAATGCCAAATGTTACCTTCCTTCTGACACATTCTCTGATTAATATCTATCTTGTATGCACCCAAAATAATCTGCTTTTTCTTTAATACTTTGCTTTTTAATGACAACACTTATCTCCGTGAGAGGGCTGGGTATTAACAGGTAAGAGTTTCTCAAAGTTTGTTCCTTAGAACACTAGGACTTGAGACAATGTGTACAATTCACATTAGCTTGGGAAACACTGCAAAATATACATACCTACTTTGGGGGATTCACAACACAGTAAAAGGATCTGGACAAAATCCCATAGTAAGTAATGTGTGGGATGTAACTTTCTGTAACTCAAATTTTGTTTTCCATTATTTGATTACAGAATCATCAATTGTCTTAAAAAGCAGATATCCATTAGTATCTCACAGCAGATAGCCTGAGATATACCTGAGTAATGGTTAAGAGCATGGGTTTTGGAATTCGCTAAGTTGGAGGACTTCCATTTTAACCTGACCTCTAACAATTCTTAAAGGAGTGACTACAAGCAAGTAACTAATTTCTTGGCTTCCACCTTACCATCTGAAATAGAGTTGAATAGGACTATCACATAGGATAAGTATAAGGACAGAGTAAGAGTGGCAGGGTGGGGCAGCCTGGGTGGCTCAGAGGTTTAGCCCAGGTCCTGATCCTTAGAGACTCAGGATCGAGTCCCATGTCGGGCTCCCTGCGTGGAGCCAGCTTCTTCCTCTGCCTGTGTCTCTGCCTCTCTCTCTCTCTCTCTCTCTCTCTCTCTCGGATAAATAAAATCTTAAAAAAAAAAAAAAAAAAAAAAAAAAAAAAGGTGCCTGGGACCTAGCAGCCACTCTATAAATGCCACTCCATTAGAATAACAATTTTTATCACTGTTGTGAGGTCAGGAATTTTAGATGTTCACTTATGAATCTCCCACAAGAGACAGATACCACGCAAAGAGACTTAAGGGTTTGCAAACTGTGGGCATACTTTAAGCAGAGTAGCTAGCACAAGAATGCCAGCCAGCACAAGGTCGGAAATGCCTCAGGCCTCACACCATCCCTCTTGCCTAATAGAGGGCTTATTTTAAGATTCATGTTACCAGCCTTGTCTTCCAAGGCATTAGAGTTTACAACCCCTTACTCAGAAGTCCTCAATTAATATTTGTCGAATTGCTTGATATCAATGGATTCTGACTTTCTTCAATTCTTATCCATGAGAAACTCCAACCCCACCTCAAAAGAGCATGTGAATTCTTTAACATAGACCTCTTGCAAAAGAGTGATTCACTCAAGCAATGATTCATATATTTAAAACCTAAGTTAGGAAGAAGGTAAAAGGTACAATTTTAAAAAGTTCTAAAAAAAAAAAGTTTGCAAATCTGATGTGCACTTCTCCCAATGGTCAACAAGATAAGTCCACAGTGCCTAAGAAACCCAGAGAATAAGGAGGTCCCTTGGGACTGGCTGTTAGTGCCAACTCCCAGAAGGTAGGGGCATTCTTGCATGGAGGGAACTACAACTGATGACCTCCAGAGGGCCATTTCACCCTTGAGTTTCTATTAAATCATTGGAATTTAAAAAAGAGCTCTAAAAAGAACTTTAAGAGATCATCAAGGCCATCCCCCTGCCTGTTAGAATATTTTTATATCTCCAAGTTCAATGTTGAAGTGTGAAGGCTCAAGCTGCAAGAGAAATTGATGGGTTAGAGGGCAGGAAAGCTTAGGGGGAGAAAAGAGAAGGGAAAAGAAAAATCTGAGGATAAAGGAATTTATGCCCTCCCAATTAACCTTACCAAGGACCTCAAAATTCCCAAGGCAACCTTGATTCTACCTTTCTTTCTTTTGTTTTCAAATATGGAATTTTCCCCAGGACTAATGTTAGAATTGAGCATATTCTTCCTTTGATTTATGAGAACATTCAGGGAATATAAGGTCATGAAAGTTACCAAACCAGCTGGCTTCAATGCAAAGTAATTAAATAGAAAGTCTTAAAAACTTAAAATCCTTACTAGACTTGTTTCAGAAGAATGTTACATTTATCTTCCTTTATATTTCAAGTACTCATTCTTATATTTTTAAAATATTTAATCTAGATTTACATGAACCTTCCCCTGATGATAGCAATGGACCCAAATCAAAAAAATCTATAAAAGAGAAGAAATTAGAGCATCTGTATTTGTGGTTAAACTACTAGTGAACATTTCAGGAAATACATGGTTACAGTAATTAGATAACCATAAATGCCTGTTAGTTCAGAAAAGCAAAATTAAATGCTGGAATTTTTTTTCCAAAAAAAAAAAAAAAGCCACTACAATATGAAACAAGCAGAAATAAAAAAAACAAAAACAACAACAACCAACCCTGATTTCATAAAATGTTGAACAAAACTGCATACTTAAGTGGTTATGCTCTAAACATGAAAGCAATCTACTCAGAGTGGCATTAAGACGTGGGTTTTTAAGCTTCCCTATATTAGGTAAAATGACTATACCAAGAATTGTGCTATACTATTTATTTTTTAATTCCTTTGATATGATCCTTAAATTATACTTAATGATACCTTATCCACCAGGGCCCACCCAGAGGCTTTCATGACCCCTCTAAGCTAATACTGTCTTTTTAAAAATTTTTTTAAAGATTTTCTTTATTCATGAGAGACACAAAAAGAGAGAGAAAGAGGCAGAGACACAGGCAGAGGGAGAAGCAGGCTCCATGCAGGGAGCTCGATGTGGGACTCGATCCTGAGACCCCAGGATCACGCCCTGGGCTGAAAGCAGGCGCTAAACCACTGAGCTACCCAGGGATGCTCTACTACTGTCTTTAAGACAAGTCAGGTCCTTTGAAAAGCCTCTCAGGTTCTAGATTTTATAATTCCTTTGTAGTATGCATATTCAGATACACATGGTTAGTAATTTTTCTAAGAAAAATGATGTCTGAAACTACACTCTTGCAGGTGTAATCCTGAGCACACTCACACAAGTAAATCACTCCTACATCCAGCAGCTAGAAAACAGAGCCAATTTCTGGTAAATGGACATGATAGCCAATTAAAGGAAACCAAGTGGTAGCATGCCTAGATGGTGAAACATGAGCCAATTTTCTGTGACTTTTGCTTGCAGAACCAAGGCATGCTTTAATAGAGTGGCTTCAGATGTTGATACTCTATCAATGTCTGTATCTCTCTGATTGAGCGTGACATAATAGCTCTTTCCTTTTTGAAGGCCGAGTGTTTCCATTTTCTTGTATCCTATAGATATCCAAGAGCAAAGAGAGTTGCCACATTACATTTCTCCAAATAAAACCATGGGGTAGTCAAATTAATCTAATTATCTGTGACCCAATTTGATAATACTGCTAAAAGCAATGTTAGAAAGGACTTCTCTAGAGTATGCTCTTTGTTTTCTCATTCATTCTCTTGTTCTAATAATTTGGCTGAGAAAATACCCTTTCACACTGAAAATGCACCTGCTTCGGTATTTTATGCATAAACTTGCACCATGAAAATATGTGCTCTATTTACTGGTATTTGGAAAATGTAATAATGAGACACCCAAATTGTCATCAGTTTAATAAAGGTCTGAAAAATTCTAAAGATTGATCCAGCATCATTTTCATATTTAACAATCCCACTCAAGCAAGTAATTCTCAGGTGACTAATAAAACAGGTTCAACTATTGGTTCAGCAAAGGTCAGAAATATCACTTGCTTGCAGCTCTTTTTATGAAGTTGGACACAGTGAGTTTTCAACTTGCTTCTTTCTTTTCTCACTTTGATCCACTCTTGATACTATTCACTTTGGTCTCTAACTCACAGATAGAGACATGTGGCAGGTTTTATGATATTTTAGAAAATAATTTCATGTCCCATAAGTAACAGAGATGCACAACTCTTTATGGGAATCATTTCATTCCAATTTTTCCAATTATGAATTTACACGAAGCAAGACTACAAAAACCTCTATTTCTTTTCTTTTTTTTTTCATTTCTTCTCCAATGTACTGTCATTCTGAATTTTTAATATTTATAATGAACAAAATTATATGCTTGGAATGCACCCTTCAACATAATGGTATTACAACTAAATATTTATTTGAATTACGTTTATGGTAATAATAACTAATGTGGGTTTTTTTTTCACGACATAGGTTAAAAGTCTGCAGCCTCTAATTTGACAGGAACTCTATTATCACTTTCTGCAAAATTAGACAGGAAAGAATATTAAGACATCTAAAATCTGACACAAATAGAAATCACTTTTTCTCTCACTTTACTTTTTTTTTAAAACAAGAAAGATGATTATATGCTGCTTGACATTCCATTTTCAGGCCAACAAAGGGGATACAGAGGTTCACTCTTTATCTTCTCCACTGAATAAGACCCTTGCAAGAATGCATTGGTATTTAATACATTAAACTTCTTCAGATGTAGAGAAAGAAGATAAAGTTAGCTTTATCTTCTTGATGGTCTTATCCATTCAGCTCTCTGTTTCAACTAACATAAAAATATCTTCACTGCAAGGTCCCAGCCCAGACGGCTAATCCACAGTACATCATCTGTGAAACACATATGATCCTCATACTTAAAAAACCACTAACTAAAGATGAGTGAACAGTATTGAGACAAGAAGAATTCCTCTACTCAAAACTAGAACAGAACCTGAAGAAAAACAGTTTTTAAAATTTCAAAGTAAGGCTGATTTTCTCAGTGATTTGTGTGACTGCCTATTTGAATCTAAAAATGTCTCATAGTGTACTTGAGCACTTTTTGTTTTGGTCACAACTACAAACGGAACTAAAAGCCAAGGCTATTTTTCATGATGCCTTTGGAGAACTTTGTATGAGAGAGATCCTTTAGAAATAGTGCAAAAAAGTCTATGCTCCTACAAAGTTCGGTGAAGACTTTACAACAGAGTATTTTGATTCATTTCACTTTGGAAAATATACACTCATAGCCTATGCTCATAATAACACCCCCAATCCATCCAGTGATTCCAAAGTTTAGCATTTCCCCCAAAATATCTCTGAAAATAATAAAGATTGATATTCTGCTGAGTATAAGGCCATGACCCTGAGATGCTAGAAAACTAACCTCATGCAGTAGGGGCTGTGTCAACCGCCCCTCGAGGACTGAGGCACTCATTCTGGCTGCCAGGTGGTCTGGCTGCTGCTAACTCCTAAGTGACTCCTCCTCAGGACCTGCTCCCAGGAGAAGGAAGGGGGCTGCCTTGCCCGGAGTCGTGGTCCTAGGAAGGGTTTTAGAGTGACAGAGGCTAGGCACCCTTACCTCAGTCACCAAAAACTCCCAAGGGCCATGCAGTGCCCAAGCTCTCCAGGGATCTGCTGAGGCCTGAATTGTAACTACATTTCAGTACAACCCCTCCAGAGGCCTGGTCCTGGGGCTTACTCCCTCACAGGCGTTGATCCCAGGAGCACTCCCAGTCTCCAATTCAGCACCTCAGGGAACCCAACCCAAGAAGCATTACAATGAGAGGAGCTGGAGGGAAACCAGTTTTTATTATAATTCAACATTACTTCTTTTGTAAAGGTAAAGAAACCTCAGCCAAGAACAATGAAATAATTTGCATTGAATCTGTCTGGTACCGGTTCTTCTGCCTTTTCACTTACAGACAGGTGTTCTTTTATTAGAAATTGTTTTCCTGGGCAGCCCCAGGTGGCTCAGCAGTTTAAGGCTGCCTTCAGCCCAGGGTGTGATCCTGGAGATCCAGTCCCGCGTCGGGCTCTATCCCTCTGCCTGTGTCTCTGCCTCTCTCTCTCTGTGTCTCTCATGAATGAATAAATAAAATCGTAAAAAAAAAAAAAAAAAGAAATTGTTTTCCTCAGTGGACTTCTCCTAACAAAATCACATTTGAGCTTAAATCTGGCCAAGTAACAGTTAACAGTTCTCTTTTTAGCCTCCCACGTGCCACATGATATTTCTAGAAACTCTACCAAGGAAGGAGAATCAGCCTAATGGGTTGGAGGGATTCAGGAGATCAAGAAAGTTAAGGTGGAAACTAAATTTTTTCTGAATATCTAGTGGCATTATCTAAGGAACTTAACGTAACATTATCTTAATCTTCACAACTCAATGAAGGAATATTTCTTCTCTCACTTTACAAATGAAGGAACTGAGCTCCAGTTGGATCATATGAGATTTGATTCGGAAGCCGCTGATATGTCCATTCACCCCAGTGCCTCCCTGGGACTGCAAATAAACATGCTCTGTCCTCCCTTATTCACCACATTTGCAAGAGGCCTTGGTTATAATTTCCTGATTGTGACAGTATAACTTCACTACATAATACACTACTAACTTGACTCACTATAAATAAAAATCAACAATGCCACACTTTTCAGCATGTTGATTAGCATTTATGATTTCATAGTGCCAAAATAAATAATTTATTTTAAAGGATTAGTAAAGCTAAGACATATTCTTACATTGTTTTTCACCAGGATAAAAAATTTACAATGACATCCCTTAACTAGGCACTTAAGAAATCATTTGGCAGTTTACTTTTTGCCAAATGCCATACATTGTTTTAATGTCAGATAGGAAGTAAAAGTTATTTATAGACTGAAATATAACACTATTAAAGCTCAATCTTATATGCAGCAACACATTCCAAATAGAGTTCTCAACACTACATTTTAAAGCGCAAATCACTGTATTCAATACCAGCATATGAATGTCTTCTTAATAAAGTACCAGATGTGTGACAAAGACTCCAAAAGGGGAGACAGTTGAAAGAAAAATCTAATAATGTCAATGATATATTTTTTACCTTAACCTAAAAATTAATTTTTGTGACTAAACATTTCTCACCTTTTTTTTTTTTTTGATATTTGTGATTCATAAGACTGCTATCAGCATGAGTCAGGTTAAATGTTGCTTTTAACAATGCTGAACTTTGACATTTTAGTTAATCTAAGTAATTTTTTAAAAGATTAGCATTTCTTATTTGGGTATATAGACACAACATTTTTTAGCCTTGAAAGACTGTTTCATTGTAAGATAAGCCTTTGGATAATTATTTTTCTGGGGAATTCTGGTATTTGTAGTTTTATGAGCGCAACCACATTAGTTACAGCAAGGTGGCTTCTGAATTCCTTAAATAAAGGAGTTTTAAAATCTGTGATAATTATTCAAAAAAAAATGTAAAAAAAAAAGATGTAAAACAATTTTTAATGTAAACTGCAGTCCTACAACTGGTAGAGCTGTCTCCCATTCTTGCATAAATACACAGAACAGTATGTCTTATTCTTTTCTAATACACAGCATGACATCTTGAAGTCTATCAGCTGGTTTTATTTTACGTTAGGCTTAAAACTCAGTGGGCATTGCAGACATAGGAAGGTGAGGTGAAATGAGAAGCAAAATATTAAAAGTGTTCTCAAAACTCAGAATACTACTTTCCATTTTATTCTGTAATGAAATAAATGTTAATTACTTCCTAAGTAGAGTTGCAAGATAAAAAATACAGGACACCCAAGTAAATTTGATTTTTTTAAGTGTGTCCCATGCAATATTTATATTGTGCAAACAAATCACCTGAATATCTTATTAAAATGCAGGTTTTGATTCAACAGCCTGGAATGGCACCCAGTCTGTATTTTTCTTTGCTAAATCTGCCAACCTATCTTAAATTATTTTAAAAAGAAGGAAATGCTGAAGATAGTATTGTTAAATGTTCACTTGTAGATTAATAATTGCAGTTAATGAATGCAATGACAAATCAGTTTTTATTTACATACTTGGCTCGGTGTCTTCTCTAAAATCTCTAAATTAATAGTAAAAATAAAACCCCGAGAAAGGTTTTGAAAATATTCTTTACAACATGGCCATTTCTGCGTATTTTCCCCATCTTCACAGGTCCATTATCTAATCAGTAGTGTTACCCTTGGCTGAACATCAAAATCACCTAGAGAGCTTTTAAAAAATCCTGCTACCCAGCCACACTCTACTCAATTAAATATTAATCTCTGGGGTAGGATGGGATCCAGGCATAGATGTTTTTAATCTTCCCAGGTGATTCCAATGTGCACTGAGACTGAGAGCCTGCCCTAGGTCCCTACTTTCCAAAGTGTATAACCAACATCAGTCCCAGCTGGCAACTCGTTAGGAACACAGAATCTCAGGCCCCACCCAAGCCTTCTGAATCAGAACTTGCATTTTAACAAGATATCCAGGTGACTCATATGCACGTTACAGTTCCACAAACACTACTCTAAATCATTTAGAGATAACAAGTAAAGGCAGCCACATTTATGACTCTCACTCTAGTGTTAACTGGAATTCTAGAATATTCCAATATAGCAAGACTGGTCTAAATAAGGGCAGTTACTATAGCAGAGACCAAAAAAATTGTCTGTCCTCTCCCAATGCACATCACTTTATAGACTTCCAACAGAAATAATAGAAACTATCCAAACAGACATTAGATAGAATACTGGAGGCAATTCCCACAGGACAGCACACCTGATTCTAGCCAAAACCCCACAAACCAAGAAACCAAGATCTAAACAGTAATCATTGCTTTCTTTTTCCCCTAATCTCAATCCTAGTCAATAAAGCTACCTTTCTTATAAATTACAATGTCCTAGTCAAGGTCCTTTGCCCCCAAAGTGCTGGTGTCTCTATAGTAATCACTGACTTCTGTTTTCCAGCCATGAATTCAAAGGTTTCTTGGATATGTTCCATCAAGGAACTGAGGGCTTTTTTTTCCTTCCAAATTATAGCATATTTAAAGAAACCTAACATGGTAACCACTTAAATGCAAAAGAACCAAGCATTCACATTGAGGCTGAAATCTAAGTGCTATGATTTGAAAAGCATCTGGAAGGCTTCCTATCAAACTGTCTTCCCCAGTTTACTACTGGAGTTCTCCTTAGTAAGTTTCTTGTGTTAATATAATGTTCTCCAGTGAAGTACAAATGCTGTACTCCTAAGGAAGTTAACATGTTTAATTTCTAAATCTTAGTGTTGAATTATTTATAAAGCTCATTGTTTTAGGGGTTTTTTAACCTAAAGGACAAGACTGATGAGTTCTGGGTTAATGATGGCATTAAAAGTCAGGGAAGTGGGCAGCCTGGGTGGCTCAGAGGTTTAGCACCTGCCTTCAGCCCATGGTATGATCCTAGAGACCTGGGATCAAGTCTCGTATTGGGCTCCCTATGGGGAGCCTGCTTCTCCCTCTGCCTGTGTGTCTCTGCCTCTCTCTCTCTCTGTGTCTCTCATGAATAGATAAATAAAATCTTTTTTAAAAATTTTAAGATAAACTCTGCAGTTGCCTACTTTTTGAAATAGTGATTTTATAGTTTAAATGAATCATAAATTACAAAATTAAATTATACAAATATGAAACATTAATTTCTGCTTATAGGGATTGGAAGTGCTATCCTTATTCTTATCCTTATCCTTATCCTTATCCTTATCCTTATCCTTATCCTTATCCTTATCCTTATCCCATGCAGGGAGAACGCAGGACTCATCCCGGGTCTCCAGGATCAGGCCCTGGGCCGAAGGCAGCGCTAAACCGCTGAGCCACCCAGGCTCCCCTATCTTAAAATTTTAAGGGAAATGGAAGACAGTAATTTTTAGTTTTCATACATTAGATATCATAACTTCCAAAGCAAGGAGCTGAAAAAAGAGAAAACTTGAGGTTATATAAAGTGTGCTTTTGAGTGAATAAAAAGTTTTGAGCATAATTCTAGTTTTATTATATTTCATGAAGTGAGCAAGAGAAATTGTGTCTGCATCAATGTAGTGAAGGAGTTTCTCATCTCAAAAGCCTATCTGTATTGATATCAGAAAAGGGTAGGGGTGCAAAATGACAGCAGCTGGCCTGCCCTTTCACCTTCCTAACAGGGCTGGTGGCAGCAATGAAGCTTAATCAATGCAATGGAAGTGACATTTTGCAGTCAAATCAAATTAAATGGAAATGAAAGGAAAATCTGAGGTCCAACCTAAAGGCTGTTCCTCTTACCACTGAGGTCATCTCCATGGCAACTAAATGCTACAAATGTGTAGACTAAATCCTTAACAAATCTGCAGAAAGCATGTCCAATTGAATATGATAGTGTCTGTCACTGTACTTTGTAGCTTTCTAAAAGCTGACATTAGAAGTAACAAAAAAAAAACTTCAGTCAGCAAGCATGCAGGACAGCACAGCTAATCTGACCACTACTCAATGACAGAGGTGCTCAACTTCTGAAAGAATGAACTCTAAGTAAGTGGCAACTTAAAGACAGACCAAGTTAAGTGGATTAGGTTCAAACTGCAATGTTTTCTAGAATTGTTTTTACTTGGATGTATTCAGTTCAGAAACTCCCTGGTCCCTATAAAAGCATTTTCACATCATGAGGAATAATGTGTATGGGCTTCCATCTGATCATGCCATTACCCTTTCTCAAGTACTCCCTCAGCCATTCATTTCCCCCTCTTTTTGAGAATGCAGTGAGAGCAGATGGGTTTCAGGGTTAGAGGAGGCAGCACGTATGGGCAAACTGCAACAGAGCAGCAGTGGTAATAGTTCTTCATGTAGTTTCCTCCAACAGACTCTTCCAGAAGACTAACTCATCCCTCTACACCTCTGTTTTACTGTACCATGTGGCCAGTCCAAACTAACTTGGTAATCTGGAATTAATTTCTTGTTGTAGATCATATTTTGTCAGAGAAAGTAAAAGAGTATCACTGAACACTATTTCCCTATAATTAAACCACCATTCTTGGGGAAGCAAGAATTCTCATATATCTGTGTATATCTGGCTTGAGATCTGGGTGCCCTCTACTACATGACAATATATTTACAGAAGGAAGGAGAAAGATAAACATCTAAGTACACCAGATTCACCCAGTGATACATACTGAATTCATTGTTCAAGCTATACAACAAGAAACATTACCTTGTAGGAGGATTTATTGCACAAAGTTTGTGATGTCTCGACTGGTCATTTAATTAAATCATAAAAGTGACCACTATGGTTCTTGGAGTTTGCAAGGGATGCTGTCACTTTGCAATATGAAACATGTCAATAGATTTATACCTTAGGATGACAATTTGATATGAAGTGAAAGTTTAGCTCAAATGCATAAAACCATAGGTCATTATAGTCTATCCCCATTAAAATGGCAATTCATACCAATTAATTTCTAGGAAGAAATTCCTGCTTCCGAATAGTGGTTAAAATAACAATAATGTTGCTAACTTCAGATAACAGCAGTTCTCATAAATATATCATAAATTATCTTTTTTTCAGTAACACTGATTTACTTTGTTTGGGGTAGTATGTCTAGGAATTTTTCAAAATATATGTAATAGTAATAAGAAGACCTAATCTCCATTTAACACTTTATCTGGCAGTGATGATAGTCAACAAAATAAGAGCCTGTTGTTCTTTGAGACATCTTGCTCCCATAGAGCACCAATGTTTTAAGGTTTATATAACTACAAACCAATTTTGTTTCATATTATCATCTCTATAAAATTATACTTCAGTTTATAATGATGGAATATTCTCTGCTCTTGGAGACTTTAATGCCAATTCAGTTATTAATTAATAGCATTTTGGGTTACATCAAATTTATTATCTCTTGCCAATATCATCAACTGCAAAATGAAGTTTATTTTACTGGCCCTTCTAACCTCATAATTTTACCTAAGAATGCTATGATATATGTGGAAGAACCCTGGAGACTATCCAACAATATATAAAATATATATTTCATTATGTTATTATATTGAAATAATATGTATTTATATAATGTATGTATATATTTTTCTTTCAGAGACTACTTTTGTAATGTTAAGAATACAGCTAAATACCCATATTTACATTTTGGTAATATATTCAGTCTGGACTTAATCCGAAAACTTCAGTTTTCCTAACTCTATACTTATAATTCCTAGTAAAAGTTATTTCTCATGTAGAAATTCTGTGTATAGAATTTATGGACAATAACCTAGATGAATACCTTGCAATTTGTTTTTCCAAAATCATTAATTGGTATCATGTTATTTCCTTAAGATTCACTTCTATTCCTAAAATTAAATGCTAATGGGGGGGAGGAAGCTTATTTAAGACTTTGAACACTGAGTTCTAATAAGATTTTATTGTATTAAAACTTTTTGATCATTTAAATGAGACAGAATATATTAATTTTTATTATTTTAAGATTTTATTTATTTATTCATGAGGGACACAAAAAAGGAGAGAGAGAGAGAGAGAGAGAGGCAGAGACACAGGCAGAAGGAGAAGCAGGCTCCATGAGGGAGCTGACTGGATCCTGGGTCTCCAGGATCACGTCCTGGACTGAAGGCGGCGCTAACCCACTGAGCCACCAGGGTTGCTCCAGAACAATATATTAAAGAGGTCCCTGGCCTGTCCCCAATGTTATTTTCTCCTCTGTCTACTGCATTATACGTTTAAAGCCATATTTACATTTTTCCAAAGAAGACAGCAGATGGTCAACAGGTATATGAAAAGGTGCTCAACATCATTAATCATCAGGGAAATGCAAATCAAAACCACAATGAGATATCACCTCACACCTGCTTGAATGGCTATTATCAAAAAGACAAGAAATAACAAGAGTTGACAAGGATGTGGTTGTTTTGTTTTTCTTTTCAGCTGAAGTTTCTGGAATTTTTTTTTTAAGATTTTATTTATTTGAGAGAGAGCACACGCATGGGGAGAGGCAGAGAGAGAGAAGCAGGCTCCCTGCTTAGGGACTATTGCAGGGCTTGATCCCAAGACCCTAGGATCATGACCTAAGCAAAAGGCAGAAACTTAACCTACTGAGCCACTCCCAAGTGCCCTGGCAAGGATGTGGTTTTAAGGGAACTCTTGTGCACTGTTGATAGGAATGTATACTGGTACAGTCATTCCGGAAAACAGTGTGCAGATTCCTCAAAAAATTAAAAATACAACTACCAGATGATCCAGTAAGTCCACTTCTGGTATTTATCCAAAGAAAATGAAAACGCTAACCCAAAAATACATATGCACCCCCATGTTCATTGCAGCATTATTTACAATAGCCAAGATACAAAAGCAACATAAGATGGATGGATGGATGGATGGATGGATGGATGGATGGATAGATGGAGAAACTGTGGTATATATATTTAATGAAATATTATTCAGCCATAAACAAGAATGAAATCTTGCCATTTCCATTAACATGGATGAAACTTGAGAGCATTATGCGAAGTGAAATAAATCAGAGAAAACCAAATACCATACTCACTTATATGTGAAATCCATAAATAAATAAATAAATACCCCATCCACTCACATAAATAACAATAGCAAACATTTGAGCTCATGGATACAAAGAACAGATTAGTGATTTCCAGAAGCAGGGAGCAGAAAGAAGGGGGAGTTGACAAGTGTTAAAAAATACAAACTTCCAGCTATAAAATAAGTCATGGGGACATACGACATAATGACCCTAGTTAATCATACAGTATTATATATTTAAAATTTGCTAAAAGAATATATCATTGGGACACCTGGCTGGCTTAGCGGTTGAGCATCTACCTTTGACTCAGTGTGTGATCCCGGAGTCCTGGGATCGAGTCCCACATCGGGCTTTCTGCATGGAGCCTGTTTATCCCTCTGCCTATGTCCCTGCCTGTCTTTGTCCTCATGAATAAACAAATAAAACCTTTTTTTAAAAAAGAATATATCGTCAAGGTTTTCTTCACAAGAAAAATAAATTTGATAATTTAGGTGACAGATGTTAATTAGACTTACTGTGGTGATCATTTCATAAAAATATATAGAAAAATTGAATCATTATGTTGTATACATGAAACTAATATAATGTTATGTCAAATATATTTAAATTAAAAATAATAACAAAGCCGTATTTGTTTTCCCTTTAAAAGTTTTGGTCCACCTTTATCCAAAAAAAATATTTGGGGCAATCGGAGGTATACAATTTACCTACTGTAGATTCTAAGTTTCAGTATATCAATTGCCACTCTCTATGTACAGCTGAATTTGAAAACAAAGACAGGAAGCCTGGCCATAGATTATCACAAATCACACACTCAAGGAAACAGAATGACAAGATTTAAAAGTTACTATGTCATATTTACTTTAGAAATTGCCATTATAACTGAAATAGGTTTGACAACACAGTTTCAAACTCCTAAACACTCAGAGATTTTATCTAACTAATAAACTTGTGGCTTCATAAACCCACAAAGCTCCTGCGATACTATCTTATTCGAAAAGGGTGTGAGCTTGCCAGGTGTAAGGAAGCAGATGCAATCTACGGATTGGTGAACCGCAAAGTGTCTATCTATTTTCAGAGATTATAGGGATGGCGCTGGTGCCATTGGTTAAGATAGCAAATTGATTTCTTCAATAAACTAGTGCCCTCATTCACTCACCACAATTTTCTAAAATTGCCCTTTTGATCTGAAGCTTCCAATCCTGATCAGGCATCATTTTTTATTTTGGAACACTGAAATCTATACTCTTCAGCTATTTTTCCTTACATGACCAGAAACACAAAGCTTTCCCTCTTCATTCACTCCACTAAAATTGAATACTTTTCTATAAACTTACTGCCATATTTATTGTTTTTTATATTTTTTCATATTTATTGTTTTTTTAAAGAAATACATTTTAAGAACTAATCTTAAAGTTCTTTTTTTTTAAGGATTTTATTTATCTATTCATAAGAGACACAGAGAGACAAGCAGAGACATAGGCAGGAGGAGAAGCAGGCTCCATGCACAGAGGCTGATGTGGGACTTGATCCTGGGACTCCAGGAATCACACCTTGATCCAAAGATAGATGCTCAACCGCTGAGTCATCCAGGGGTCTCCTAATCTTAAATTTAAGATTAAAAGCACATTGACAAATAGTGTTATCTACTTGGCAATCATGTACAGATTAAAGACTATTTCAGGTAAGATGTTTACATGTTTGGCTTCCCTCTAATGGCATGTGAAACCTATACCCTGGGAAATAATGGAAAATGTATATTTGCAAAAATATACATATGTACATGTATTTATACATGCTTATATGATGTGTGTATGTAAATACATATATACTGGTATTTCACATTTTGGAATGTAGAGTTTGTGTTTGCTTTGTCTTTTACTACCACTGCTACTTCTAATAAGAGTTAATGTTTCTTGAGAACAACTATATACAGGAATGCCTCAAATTATTTTACACTTATTAGTAAAAATCCCATGAGATGGGAATTCTTATTAGCCCCACTTCAAAGATGAAAAACCTGAGGTGTGGAGTTTAATCCCTTGCCCTCATCTCTTAGCCAGTAAAAAGGGCTAGTAATACTGGTGTTTTCAGAAGGCATCATGTTGACATGAACACTAAAGTGAGAAGTACATGAAAAATAATCCTTTCCTGACTTTTTGGTTAATCAAACGTTTAGCTTATGGAATGCCACTGATAAATCCAGAGCAGCTGTGGAGATGGTGGTAATGATAGTCAGAGGCTTACAATGGAGCCACACCGAAGGCTGAGGGCATTAAAGTCACTGAGATTGTGACAACTGGTTGTAGAGGAAGCACATTTTAAAGATATGTAAGACCTGGAGATGTCAGGATTTGGTAACCAACTGGACAGGGCTATGGCAGTACAGTGAATCCCAGAGTGAATTCTGAGCCAAGTTGCTTGCAATCAAAGCCTAGTGCTGTATAAACATGGGCAAGCTATCTAATAACTCTAGTATCTGCTCTTCATCTGTAAAATGGGGATATAGCCATGGTATACTATCTTCATCAGATTATTATGAGGATTAAATTAGTTAATATACAATATGTATTTAGAATAATACTCAGAACATAGCAGGCACAATGTTAGCATTAGCTTTTAAAGATGTTATTATCTACTGAGCTTTGTTCACTTCTCAGTCTTAGCCCCAATATTAGAAATGCATAAGACTATTTCTAGCCTTCAAGGAATCCAGAATTCCCTCAAATGCACTCAGGTCAGAAGGGTTTAGTCAAACACCGCCCACATAGTTCTTGAGGTATCCTCTCCTATTCCCACTGTTATAGTTTTATTACTTCATATATTGCCTCGTCTCTCAATGCTTAAAGTCCGTGCTATGTCTATGTTATCTATCACCTATAGCTTTAACTATTTTATTTTTGAATATTCCTATTTTTCCTGTGCTTCCATCTTCTTGGTCTTTAGGGAAGATGAATTATTTCTCTACTGAACATCATAATGCCTGTCTGCTTCTGCCCAAAATTCTCTAATCTGCCCTTTTCTCCATTATTCCTGCTTTGATTTCTGATTTACATTTTATAGGGTTCTCCACTTGGCTTCTCCTTTTTTATGGCTATTTCTGGGTTGGCTTTCTCCCGCTCGTAGACTCATGTTCTAGGTTCACAATTTTGTGATTCCTTTTATTATTTAACTCTTGCCTTTAGAGTTTCAATTCTGTAGAAAAGCACAAAATGTGGTGGCCCAGGTTAGCGCATTATGAAAATGTTAAACAAAACAAAACAAAAATCCCCAGACACGGACAGCTTATGAATAAATATCTATTCTTTGTGGAATGAAGAAATCTGGTTTTACTTTGTAAAGCTCACTTTGTGGGTGCTCAATACACTACACTAAGCTTTAAATTACTACGCTGGGTATCCACAGGGGAGGATAAATGCTGCATTCCAAAAATCTCTTCCTCCATCAAGCTAACTGATTACAATTGGAGTTTCCTCAAATGAGCTTGTTTGATAATTTGTCTCATTACTACTGAAAAGGAAATGGAAATCAAGGATTTGAGGGCAGGAAGCAGTAAGCAAATATGATCAAAGGTTATATTGTATGAGATGCTGATTTTGTGCAAATAATAAAAAATAAAAGATTAGTGCCATATCAAATAATACAGATATAATAAACTTTTCAGCTATTAATTAGGCTAGCATTCACTAATATTATAAGCATACAAAGTAACTGTATATGAATAAGCTTAAAGTATCAAGTACAGATGTCTTCAAATGCAAACCAAAGTACAGACGATGTAGAAAACCAACACTGAATGCCATTTATTACTTTCCTACTAATTCTAGGTTTAGAATGTACTTTGAATTTGATTGCCCAATTACCCACATCTATATTATATCATCTCTAAGCATCATTACAACATCAGCCTCAATCTTGTGGGAAGAACTGTAAACAAAGGCCAGTTGGCTAAAGATAGATCATTACTGACACATCCACAATAAAGGAGGTAACTAGGAGTAATGAGTATAATCAAGAGAAGTAAATTTAGGCTAAATACCAAGAAAGAATGTTCAACAGTGAAGACAGATTAAGGCAGGAACCTTCCAGGATAAGTGATGAAGATCACTGAAACACTTAAATCCATTAAGAACAGCTTTTCATTCATAAGGGTATCTGATAAAGGATTCCAAACAGCCAGAGCACAAGAAATGAGGGAATTCTCTCTTTTTTAGCTTGGGAAATTAAACATTAAGAAACAGGATGATGATGTGATTTCCTCAAAAATAGGAAAATATTGCTTTTTCAAAATAATCTATTATTGACAAGTATTAGGAAACAGTGTCATGGAAAGCATTTGGAGTCAGAATGATCTGAGTCATTTACCAGCTAAGTGAACTTTAGCAAGATATTTAAGCTTTCAGAGCCTCAGTTTCTACTTAGTTGTAATGAGTATACAAAAGACTGGCATGCAGGGTTACTGAAATGTTTAAACATGACCATATATAGATGAATCCAAGGATTAATTAATTATTGAGCACAGAATACTCCCTGGATTACTGTAAAAACTAAATAAACAGTAGTTACGAGATTTTCAACTCTAAATAACTTGAGTGAGACACTTTGATACATTACCATTCACAAATAAGCATATTTTTTCTTCAAAGTAGTCATTCAAAATTCAGGATTTATTGCTGTTTTACAGATGATCTGAGACATATTTTATAAATCTAAAGTTTTCCCAGACATCTAGCAAAGTTAGGTTAGGAAAGGTGCTCCTATTTTACATAATTCATAAAGTTCGCACGCATCCAGAGAGCTAGGCTTTTCTTTAATGTAAAAAATAAATAATAAATTTTAAACTTCGGTTAACCATAATGTTAGAGCTAAGCTGTTCTGGTGAATTATATTTCATTTTCATTTAATTTTTCTGACTACATAAATAGAAATTTATCTTTATCTAAATCTTCAATATTGAACACCTGGGTGGTTCAGTGTTTGAGCATCTGCCTTTAGCTCAGGTCATGATCCCAGGGTCCTGGGATTGAGTCCCACATCAGGATCCCTCCCCATGAGGAGCCTGCTTCTCCCTCTGCCTCTGTCTCTGCCTCTCTATGTCTCTCATGAATAAATAAAATCTTTAAATAAATAAATAATATTTAATATAAAAATTATGCTAATATATATTGTCATAGCTCTCTGCCTTAGAATGTCATGAACATAATATTTCTGTAAAGCAGACTCTTACAATATTGCCATCATCATTATTCTGAATATTAATTATCACTATAAAGTACTAAAGATGTTAAGATGTAGGATATTGAGTTATGTCATATTGACCCATGCTCTTAACATTGTTTATATTAAATAAATACCTGGAATCTGCTTGTTTTTCTAAATGTTAAATGTGGGGTATGGTGGGGGGCTAACAATTTAAGATGATTCTAGAGTTCTGGTGAGTTGACAATTTAATAAAAACAAATGTTAGTGTGTGTTACCAATGGAATAAATAAGAAGACTTTGTACTCCAAGTTATAAAATCATAAATGAACCAATTAAATGAAAATGGCGTGCCTTCCACACATCAATTATATTAAGTTAGCAAAAAAAAGTTTTTCAATAACTTTATGCACTTTTAATAAGCAACAGCATTAGTCAGTAAAAAATAAGAACTCTGATGCATTCAGAGCCTATAGATCTAAACCAGACAAAACAAAGCCTCATAAATGTGTTTGTTCATTAATTTTTAAAAGCCAGACTTTAAGTTGTTATCATGTCAACTGGCACCAAACTCTACTCAATTTAGTGCAACTACAAAGTGGAACCCATAGTCTACAATGGCAGGGTTTTTGATCACACTAATTAACAGCCATTTTGTTTAAAATAAACAGATACGAGTCTAATTGCCTTTTTTACATAAGAAAGAGAAGATCTTAAAAGTAAAAACATGCAAAAGGAAAGATCAGACAAACGCCACTCAGATAAGCAAAGTGTGTGTGAAAGGAACCCATCGGAAGTTGGGGTTGATCTTTGGATTGACAGCCCAGTGGAGCAAAGGGAATTGGTTGCTCAGAAAGGTTAAAGGGAATTGAGAATTGCATGACCTGTAACTACCCACCCTTTCATTGTTTCCCCTCACAAAAGACTATACCTCAGTTTATAATGTGGTAAGTACTAATTAGCAGGTCTGATAATGTTAATTAGGAGAGAACCTCTGATTACACACAAATCATCCCTTCTACCCTCACACACATGGCTAGAAGAGGACAGGACGTGGTGCAACTAAAGGTTCAAAAGAGAAGCTGTGCACTAGTTCACTGAATTCCAGATGTTCTACTTGAATTTTGTGTCCAAACGAATGAACCCCTTGATTGGTGGTATGTGTTTTGTAAGGGTCCTAAATGGTCGCTAATATAAATTGTACTTGGAATCTATTTTGATTTATATACCAACAGTTGAGTTTGTGTGCATGCTGAATTTTCATCTCCCTGGCCTGTCAAAGCAATTCCAGGAGACACTTAGAGAAAGCTTCATTTGCCAGAACCTTCAGTAAGAACATTATCAGAAACAATGCCTTATTTTAATTAATAAACAATACGCTAACTGGTCATTACCATACATATTCATATATATAATATAAATGATGTAACATACATATAATGATGCAACATAAGCCACAAACAAAATAACATAATTTAAAAACTATACCTACTGTCTCACATATGGTGATTTATTTATTTATTTATTTATTAAAGATTTTATTTATTTATTCATGAAAGACACAGAGAGAAAGGCAGAGACACAGGCAGAGGGAGAAGCAGGCTCCAGGCAGAGAGCCTGATGTGGGACTCAATCCTCAGACGGTGGATCACGCCCTGAGCCAGAGGCAGGTGCTCAACCGCTGAGCCACCCAGGTTATATAGTTATATAAATAAATCACCAGGGACTTATGATTTATTTTAATACATAACCAACATTATAAGCATGTCACTCATTCTGCAGTACATAATAAAATATCTTTCTTATATTAAAAAGTATAGAAAGTATAATAAAAAATAATCATCTGATTTTAACCTCTGCCGAGAATTCTCCTCCTTTAGTTATTCACAGAATATTAACTATTCAAAAGCATTCATCTTTCTATTAATCTTTATATCCCCTTTATATCCCCTGTTTTGGGAATAGTACCATGCAGAGGGGGCTTTCTAAAGTTTCTGGAGGAATCACTTTTAAGCTAATACGATCAGCATTCACTATTATCTGCATTCATAGGGTTAAAGCTGAAGGCAACTCTGGGCTGGTCTATGTTTAACAATCAACTCCCCAGAAGAGAGAAAAAAAAAAGCCCTGACTCATAACATTTGCAAATTTCATGGTGAAATAACTGATGGCCAATTTCAAGCTTACCACCCCACCATGAAGTCACTGAACACAGAGTTGGTAAAAGATGTATACAACTGGCTCATGTGAGTTCCTGCCAGCCTGCAAGAGCTAGCTCTGTCATACCACCAGTTCAACTGAAAACCCCATAAAAGTACAGCAGCAAATTCCCAGCAATAGGATTTAAGTTAACTATGGTGTTTTCAACCATCTACATCTACGAAGCTTCCCTATTTAAATTTAAATATTTAAATCTGTTGTCATCAGATCTCACAAAACCTTGGGAGCATTTTTTTTTTAAGGTTTCCTTTTCCAGATCAAACAACCAATCACTCTTGAACAAATCCAAATGATACTTATAAGAGTCCAAGTACAGGTGTAAGACTGAGCTTCCCACAAATAGAGTTGGCCCTCAGTCAAAAAGGAGTCTAGGAGTCTAAACAAAGGTTTAGCCTCTCTAGTTCTCATCAGATATCTCTATATATTTTCTAATATCTGGGATTCAGGAGAGACTTATAACCTGAAACGGAGTCAGATGACATTAATGTTAATTTATCAAGCTATTTTACATATCTGACTATATATATAAAGATATAGGTATATAAAAGATGAAAGTAAGCACTACTCAAGAAAACAAGAATAATTGAGTACATGATAAAATGTCTGATTAATCAAAAATGTGTCCAATAAAGGTTGATATAGCACATTAAACTTCAAAGACACATTTACCTAAATATATTTTACTATTAAAAGGATATTATAAACTATTGCCTCCTTAAGGAGTAAATGACTGAAGGATATCAAACAGAAATCAATGAAATGAAGTTATCATATTGGAAGGATCATTTTTTTGAAGGATCATTTTTAAATGTGAAATAAAACAATGAAGTTTTATACATTTTTGTTATATAAACAATACTATATAAATATACTTAATTTCAGCTTGATGCTTGGTTTAAAAGATTTATTAAACAAAGCCCTTCTAGAATGACTTATCTAACAAAAATGGCTTACAATAAAAAAAAACTGGTTGCCTACATTTGGTGCCTTAAAATCATGTTTGAATAACTCCATTTGGATGATATATCCAATGTAATAGCACTACATTGATATTACAGTCTTGATGGCTATCATGGGGAAAATTTGGTCTGTAAGATAAATTTATTATACCATTCTATCACAATTTTAAATGATTTTTAATATTTATATTGTCATTTGCTTTACAGCTACATTAAAGAAATTTATAATTCATTTGAAATGAAAAATAGTAAAATTCAAGAAATTAATAAGTTAATAATATTTATTTTATATCACTTATAAGACTGTATCAAAATTTAGTGTATTCAAATTATAAAAATAGAAGTTGGTCAGAATCTCCCTCACAAGAGTGTGAGCACTTTGAAGGGGAATCATATGCTATTCATCTATATATCCCCAGCACCTAGCACAGTATCTCGCAAAAAAATAAGCACAGCAAACGTTTGTAAACTGAGGTGAAGGTCATAGTGATAAGCATGATATGAAAAAGAGCAAGTAACACTCTGAACTAATTGTTGGGACCAATACTATCACCTCTCCTTGTTTTCTTGGCTCTGGTCATCCTGTGTATTATCAGTGTACTAGAACAATGAATACCTGGCAAGAGAAAGACTACATTTCATAAAGTACAGGAAAAATGCATTTTATTAGAGGAAAGTCAACAAGCTAACTCTAAATAGACAAGAAAATTTTATCATCAACTCCTTGGAAAGACAGCCTAATGTGCTGAGTAAAAGCTACCAAGTATCATTGAGGATCACTGCCCCTTCAACCTTTTGTCCCTGGTTTGCATGTTGAGCAGTATAGTATCTAAGAGTAAGACAGAAACATCTGTAACAACTTGACAGTGTCCTTTTATGTCTAAGAGTGAAAAATCAGGGCTTGGATTTTGTATGTCTTTGGTTTTATTCTTTCCATTTTTCAAATCCATTCTTACTGTGTTTTATAACAGCATCAGTCCATGATAGATGAGAAAGAAAAAAAAATTTTTTTAACAAAACAAAAACTGGTCCTCATCACAGATAGTCTGCAAAACAGAGTGTCGTGATGCTCTGGAGAATTTGACCAAGGCCCGTAAACAGATGTTCTATGGTGGTCAATTTTTGCTCAGCAATTAAAGCAAAACAAAATAAAGCAAAAGGGCCTTTTAACACTGAAAACTGACCAACAGAAGAAATGGCTGACCTAAAATTTAGTGAACTGACCACTGCGGTAATTGTTCAAGAGGAAGTTGGACAGCTGAAAGATGCTGGGATTCTAGCAGGGCTCTCACAGCTGTCTCTGCTTCTGTCTTCTTTCTTCTCAGTGATCACACTTCATGCACCTCTAGGTGCTGGCTTCTCCCAACAAATTCGGGAGTTCCATGAGGACAGAGACAGTATCCTATGCATCTTTGTTTGGCCCCTCACCACAGTGAGCTTCACAAAATTTACTGCAAAAGTAAATCTCTGCAATAGAGATGGACTAAATGACATTGAAGATCTAGTCTGTGATTCAGTGATTTGACAAGAATGAGAATTCCGATCTGAAGAAAATTACATGACACACTTCAGAGATGAGGCTAAAGATTCCAGAATTAACGGGCTTACAGTCTCTCCGTATCATTTCTACTTGTGTACTCACACTTAAATTCCAGGATGGAAATTTAAGTATTCTTACATATTGCTAGATATTAGATTTAGTGAAAGAATTTTATGACCCACATACAATCACAATTTCACCACCAGAATGTTGAAAATGACCACTGTTTGGCAGTTTTTAGAAACATTAAATGCCCTGGCTATGAAAGATGAATACGGAAAAGAGAAATTCTTCACTATTGTACATGAATGACAGTCTCAGTTTAATTATAAGGAACTACTTTTAAGTAGGTAAATCTCTTAATTCTCTGGGTTTCAGGTTCTCATTAGGGAGAGGAGTACTGTCACACTTGCATCACATACTATTGTAAATTGAAGAGCTTGGTAGACACTTTATCTGTATTTATCTATTATTTACTTATTTGTACTTATACCTCCTTATATTTAGATACAAGTATTCATCATTTAGATAAAAGTACAGTACAGATTCTAATTGATCCAGTATAGTTTGTCTTTCTCTTGAAGCCTATTAAAACAAAACAAAACAAAATATATAGCTAAATAAAATCACCTTTCGGGATGCCTGGGTGACTCAGTGGTTGAGCGTCTGCTTTCAGCTTAGGACATGATCCTGCAGTCCTGGGATAGAGTCCCACATCGGGTTCCCTGTGGGGAGCTTGCTTCTCCCTCTGCCTATCTGTGTGTATGTCTCATGAATAAATAAATAAAATATCTTTTTAATTATTAAATAAAAATAAAATCAACTTTAATTGGAAGTTAATTAAATAACTTGCCTAAAAATCATATACTTTATTAACATATCAAATTGATTTGTAAGGAGACCAACACAGCAAAACTCAACAAAAAACTCACAAAACTCTCAAATAAATATAATTAAGCTTTAAAATGAATTTGTCCAACATCTAAGGAATCTAGAATTCAGGTATGACAATATACACCCTAAACAATGTTTTTGAGAGTATACTGAAAGAGCTTTTTAAATTGCTATTGAGGGATCCCTGGGTGGCGCAGTGGTTTGGCGCCTGCCTTTGGCCCAGGGCGCGATCCTGGAGACCCAGGATCGAATCCCACATCAGGCTCCCGGTGCATGGAGCCTGCTTCTCCCTCTGCCTATGTCTCTGCCTCTCTCTCTCTCTCTATCATAAAATAAAAAAATAAAAAATAAAAAATAAAAAAATAAATTGCTATTGAGATGCTAAAATTAATCTCAAATTTTATTCTTTCATCTGACATATCAAGTCTCACCACAATTCAAACACAATTTATTGTATTTGGTACTAAAATCCCAAGTTCCTAAAGGAACAGATTTCCATTTATCCATTAAGATCACTGAAGAACACCTTTACATCTTTCTGTTTTTACTTCTCTCATTATTTCCTTAAAAGAAAGAAACAAAGGCAGTCTTATATAATGCTCTAACTCAATAATTTTATCAGAACACTGCAATATTTACCGACCATCCACAGATTTCACAGTTTATAAAAAGAATTGTATTCTTTCCCACCTACTTAAAGAAAGACCCCTCCACCCAGATGGCCAGGATGGAAGCCAATATCTCAAGCTCAATAAATTCTAAACAGAGCTCAGAGCTTGTTACTGTTCCTATTCCTGCTCAACTTGTTCCATGTCCTGTGTTCCCCATTTCTGTTAATGGCAGTAGCATTCTCAGAGTTAGCTAAAACTAGAAGTTCTGGAGCAGTATTTTGTCCATCCTCTCACCTTCCACATCCAGCTGCCAAGTCTTGAAAATTCTTCCGGTGCAACCTCTCTTTCTGTCTGTTCCTTCCTCTGCATTCTCAACATACTAGCTCAGACTTCATTATCTCTTGTTTAAACCAGTATCCAAGTCCCTCTCCATTACACCTTACTTATAAATGCCTTTGTTTCCAATATCTCCATTTCCATTCCATCCTACTTATAAATGCAAAATGAAACTTTTCCTGAATGAATTCAGAAAATTTTGATCACATGTTTTCTCTCCTTAGAAATCTTAAACATCTTTCAAAAGCCTGACAGAGAACACCCAACTTATTCAAGGACTTCTATTATCTGGTTCCAATCTACCTCCTCAACTTTTTTTCTATTTTCCTTATGGAGATAGTATGAATGGATGCCTCCTTTAATCTAACTGAGATGAAATTTGCGATTGTTCCCATTAGGCACCTGATTTTCTCAATTCTGAGTCTTCAGAATTGTTCCCTCTACCCAAAATGCCAAATGCACAATGTCTAAATTTCATGCATTCTTCAACATACAAGTCAAATGCCAACTCTTCCTAATTTTTCCTGACTACTCCTCTCTACTTCCCACTGCTGCCCTTGTAGAAATATGCACAACAGGGATGCCTGGGTGGCTCAGCAGTTTGGTGCCTGCCTTCAGCCCAGTGTGTGATCCTAGAATCCCAGGATCGAGTCTCACGTCGGCTCCCTGCATGGAGCTTGCTTCTCCCTCTGCCTATGTCTCTGCCTCTCTGTGTGTGTGTGTGTGTCTCTCATGAATAAATAAAATCCTTAAAAAAAAAAAAAAGAAATATGCACAACTAACACTTTAACCTTCCTTATTGTACATGTCATTTCTCACTCTGCATATTTGTTTTATATATGTTTTACCACCTGTACTAGAAAATATGCTAACATCTAAGTGTTCTACTATAACCAGACATAGCTAAGCCCTCTACATATGTATTTCTGTTTGTAGGGTCAAACAGACAATTTTACCTCATTTAATTCTGAAAGCTATACAAGTCCTATTTTTAGAAGAGGATACTTGAAGTACAAAGACACAGATAACTAACTAGTCAAATAACTAGCTAACTAAGTTGCCCAAGTTGTGGCCCTGGAGCCTACATGCTGAATCATGGTGCCACGCTGCTTTCTCAACACTGGGCTTCCATCTACCTTCAAGAACCTCAATACAGTCTGGATGATCTACTTCCACTATGGGCCTATTTGACTAAATTCAGAAAGTTTTGAAATTAATTCTTAAAATATCCTTTGGTAAATCTAATGTGATCTAAGAGAATTTTTGATTATTTATACTCATAATAGTTGATATAGGCATCAAAAGCCTTGTAGGTTGAGAGAGCTTAAGTAGAAAAACAAAACATGAACAGAAGAACTATGTTTAACTTCAGACATTAGAAGAAAATTGCCATTCCCCTCAGTACTCATCCTACGCAGCAACTCTCAAACAGCAACAACTCCTAAGACAACAGAAGAAGTAGAAGAAATGCTGCCATTTATGCATGGATAAGCTGTACACTCACATGCTGAGAAAGATTCCCATATGGGAAAAGAGAGAACATAAACAAAAGAAATATGCCAGCATAGGAACAAAAATTGCCCTTAAATGACAGTTTCTCCTGACACAGAATGAAAGATAAGTATAATTCCCTAGAGGAGAGAATGGGGAAATCAGAACAGCTTTCATTTGGCAATGATAACATATTAAGAACAATTTTACTCATAGATTTTTCAGTCTTTGAAATGCTGACACTCGGCATTACCAGAAATGACATTCTACCCACTACCATTACTATTATACATATCAATATATATCAGAGTGAAGATGTAAGAAATCCTTGATCAGTGTGGATAGAATGTTAGATCTCTAAAAGAATAAAAATCTTCACACTTTTTCACTGAAATTCAATTTCAGTCTGTCTAACCCTTCTACAAAGAGTATATTTATGAGACAAGTATATAGGAAGAGTAGACATTCCAAAGTTCTTCACTCTAGAAAATGTGAATTTCAAAATAATTCATTCATGTGATTCCATTTTATACTACTTTTTAAATTTATATAGAATGTGTCTTTAAAAGACCACAAAGAGCACAGAAAATGACATAAATGTGGATAATTGGCATGTATATGCACACTTGAAAAGTTATAGTAAGAGTGTTGTGAATAAAAGGTTGCTCTAAATTATCCCACTGATATATGTTACTTATGTCAATGTTTATTCTTTAATGGAAAATCAATTTTGGATGTTTTTGCTCATTGATGTGCATGTGCACAAATATATAAACGTATTTACATATATAAATATACATATAAAGAAATATATTTACAGGGCTACCAGTTTAGCAGCTAGAGGGAAAATACAGAGAAACACAGTGAAAATGCAGAGTTGAAACAATGTTTAAAGCAACTTAAAATCAGTTACAATGCTACTTATTTCCTCAGTTTGTTGGCTAGTGAGAGAGACATTGTAGACAGATTTCTCAATTTTCCTTTAAGAAACATAAGGCTTTTCTAATCCTCAAAAATAAAACTGAGTATTGATAATGTTTCTTTTTCTTTTACCCAAAACAAAAGAAAATAACAACATGTAGAATTTTTCTGGAAAGTAAAAACAGGTGAAATTCACTTAGCTCTAGAGCAATTTTCTCTTTCAGTGAAAGTTCTTTGGGGCTTTTCTGAATCACTTACCACAGAAACTAAACCCTGTTTTGGGCATCCCCATTCTTTCTCACTTTATTTCAGTTATTTAAATACACCATAAGTTTTCCTCTCAGATGAGATGCTAATCATGAGGCCAGTCTTCTTAATCAAAACTGAAAAGCCAATGAGTATTTGTGTACTTTACCATTATTCCAGTTACCAATGGTAGAGGAAGTCCTTTGTTTCAAGGATATAATAATGATCATCTACAGATTCCTTCAGCTTCTTTTAACAGCTATCTGCCCACATAAATCATTTTACATGAATGGTGGTAGGCTTAGGGGATCCCCATCTACATTATCTATATGTCTGTTTAGCTACTAGGTGATAATAATTTGGCCACAATGAGTTTAAATTGGCTATATATTGGTTTTCTAAGCATTTCTATATTTTAAGTTCCATACATAAAGTTCATTTTATAATCAGTCTTGCACATTTTCTTCATCAGTTCTGTCTCCAAATAACACATGAAATCCTCAAAGTGCTTTTGCTAAATTAAAAAAAATGATTCTTTCTATACTAAAAACTATAGTAATCAAAACAGTATGGTACTGGAACAAAAACAGACACTCAGATCAATGGAACAGAAAAAAAAGAAGAGTCCAGAAATAAACCCACACTTACTTATATGGTCAACTAATCTCTGACAAAGGAGGCAAGAATATGCAATTGGAAAAAAAAAGTCTCTTCAATAAATATTGTTGGAAAAACTGGACACCATGCAGAAGAATGAAATTGGACCGTTTTCTTAATGCCATACACAAAAATAAACTCAAAATGGATTGAAGAAAACACAAGCAGTAAATTCTTGGACATCAGTCTGAGCAATATTTTTATGGATCTGTCTCTTCAGTCCACGGCAACAAAAACAAAAATAAACAAAAGGAACTACATCAAACTAAAAAGCTTTTGCACAGTGAAGGAAACCATCAGTAAAACAAAAAAGAAACCTGGTGAATGGGAGAAGATATTTGCAAATGATACAACCAATAAGGAATTAATATCCAAATAGATGAAGAACTCACACAACTCAATATTTAAAAAACAAATAATCCAATTAAAAATAGAGAATCTGAAAACCTGTTTCTTCAAAGAAGACATACAAATGGCCAATAGGTATATGAAAAGGTCCTCAAGAAAAAAAAAAAAAGAAAAGAAAAGAAAAAGAAAAGGTCGTCAACACAATTATCAGGGAAATGTAAATCAAAACTACCATGAGAGGGGTGCCTGGGTGGTGCAGTTGATTAGACATCCAATTTTTGGTTTCAGCTCAGGTCATGATCTCATGGGTCATGAGACTGAGCCCTGAGTCTAGCTCTGTACTCAGTATGGAGTCTTCTTGAGATTGTCTCTTCCTCTCCCCCTGCCCATCCTACTCATGCAGGCTCACTCTCTCTGCCTCTCTCTCTCTCTCTCTCTCAAATAAATAAATAAATCTTTATTTAAAAAAAAAAAACACACACACACACACAATGTGATATCATCTCACACCTGATATCACCTGTCGAAATGGCTATTATCAAAAAGAAGAGAAAGAAAACTTGGTGAGGATGTAGAGAAAAGGGAATCCTTGTGCAGTATTGGTGGGAATGTAAATTGATGAAATCACTGTAAAAAGCAGCATGGAGGTTCCTTAAAAAATTAAAAATAGAATATATGATCCTGTAATATGACTTCTAGGTAGTTATCCAAAGATAACAAAAACACTATTTCAAAAAGATACAGGTACCCCTATGTTCACTGCAACATTATTTGTAATAGCCATAATATGGAAGCAATCTAAGTGGTCACTGATATGAATAAATAAGTTGTAGTATTTATATACAATGGAATATTACTCAGCCATAAAACAGAATGAAATCTTGCAATTCACAGCAACATGGAAGGTATTATGATAAGTGAAATAAGTCAGACAAAGACAAATACCATATGACTTCATTTTTATGTGGAATCTAAAAAACAAAACAAAAACAGAAATAGAATCATAAATCCAGAGAACAAATTGATGGTTACCAGAGACGATGAGAGTTGGGGAGATGGGCAAGATAGATAAAGGAGGTTAAAAGGTACAAATTCCAGTCACAAAATAAATAAGTCACAGGAATGAAAAGTACAGCATAGGAAATATAGGCAATAATACTAATAACTGTGTGGTGACAGATGGTAACTACACTTATTGTGGTAGGAACTGTGTAATGCATAGAACTGTCAAATCATTATGCCATACACCCAAAACTAAATAACACCGTGTAGCCACTGTAGTTCAATTTTAAAAAGATGCAGTATACACACACAGTCACACACATAAACATACATATGTATATATATGTATAGATGTGTGTATTATATATATTTATAAAACACACATATACAATGGAATAATACACAGCCATAAATAAGAATGAAATTTTATTATCTGCAACAACATGGATGAACCTAGAGGGTATTATGCTAATTGAAATAAGTCAAACATAAAAAGACAAATATTATGTAATTGTCATAGGGGAGGGGTGTAGAGTTGGCAAAATAGGGGAAGGAGATTAAAACATACAAACTTGCAGTTATAAAATAAATAAATAGGGATCCCTGGGTGGCGCAGTGGTTTGGCGCCTGCCTTTGGCCCAGGGCGCGATCTTGGAGACCCGGGATCGAATCCCACATCAGGCTCCCGGTGCATGGAGCCTGCTTCTCCCTCCACCTGTGTCTCTGCCTCTCTCCCTCTCTCTCTGTGACTATCATAAATAAATAAAAAAAAAATAAAAATAAAAAAATAAAAAAATAAAATAAATAAATAATGTGATACAACATTACAGCATATGTAATATAGTTAAAAATATGTAACCACCTTGTGTGTCACAGGTGATAAGATAGATTTATCCTGGCAATTACTTTGTTTTATATATATATATATATATATATATATATATATATATATATATATAACTTATTTTATATATATAACATATATAAACATATATATGTTTATATATATATATCACTTATTATATATATATATATACACACACACACATATATATATCACTATGTTGTAACTTGAAACTAATACAATATTCTGTCAACTACACTTTAATAAAAAATAATAATTCATTCTCTATGTAAGGTATTTAATCAGATATATATTATGTCACAAAGGCTTAGCTTGATTATATTTATATTGCCATTACATCTCAAGTTTGTAAATGCTGTCGACTTTAAAAGTTGCAAGATGCTGCTACCTTAAAAGATCTGCAAGAATTGTACGAAGTTTATAGTATTGATAAACATCATCCTGCCTGTATGGAGAGTCTTTGGTCTCAAAAGCCTAACAAAGGAGTAAATTTGGCTATTTATCATGTCTCCTACTACAGTACTCATTTAGCCATGTTATACATATTTAGTTCTTCTAATCTTTTCTCATAAGTCAATCTCATCGACTCATTAATCTTTTTTGGTCCTTGTCTCTATTTCCATTTGGGTTAGTAGGGAGGTAGCATTGTAGCAAAGACTTCCCCTCTTTTTAATTTTGATTAAAACTTCTCAAGGACATGGACCATGTTTACTTGAATTAAAAATGAGTTACATAAATAAGATGCTTTATTGGAGATAATCTTGAATCACTTTGCCTTTTGCTAGGTGACAATGTTTTAAATAATATTAATTAGGAATACTGCATTTGTTGCTTCTAGAAAAGAATGGATCACAGCTGAGCACATTTAGACTTTTACACTACAGAGGAGCTGTGTGTGTCCAGGTGTGTGTGTGTATCCATGTGTTTTGGGATTAATTACTATTCCTAAATGCCTTGTGATAAAATAATTCTCCTAAAGAAACTGAATTACATTTTCCCAGTGGGAATTAACATTGTGCATGCATCATAACAGGCGGTCCCTGTTCTCCTTTTTAAAAAAATTGTCAAAACGATTTTTGAATTCAGTTTCCAATGAATATTCAGGATATTTCCCCAAAAATGCACAGCATTCTGCCCATCAAATGATTCTTTTTTAAAAGATTTATTTATTTTAGAGAGAGAGCACAAGCAGGGAGAGGAGTAGAGGGGAAGAGAGAGGGAGAGAATCTCCAGCAAACTCTGCACTGAGTTCATTGCCCAAAGGGGGCTCAACCTCATGATCCTGACATTATGACTTGAGCTGAAACCAAGAGTTGTACATTTAACTGACTGAGCCACCTAGGCATCCCCCATCAAGTGATTACAGTCATCATTAGTTTGTATTCATTTCAACTCATTGTTTTGTATAAGATTGAATTTAAAAAGTTGAAATATGAAGGTGGAAAAAAACCCATAAGCAAATGAAAAAATTATATAACATAAGGCCCTTTGTTGAAGGTAATTTTAAAAACCTATGAGAGAGAACCTATGCCTTTGCATTCAGAGGGATGAGAAACTCTAAGGGAAAGAAAGACTTAAAGCAGATTCAGGAATTGGAATTTAAAGGAGGATGCACAAGATTCTGACAGATGAAGAAGGGAATAAGAGCATTCAGGTACTGGGGAAAGAGCCTGTCAAAAAGAAAAAAAAGAGAGAGAGAGAGAGAGAGATGACTTCAAGTAAAATAATGGAAGGAAGAAAATGCAAGTTATTCAACTAAAAACTAATAATATGTCACTGCAGAATGAAGACTGAAAATGTGAATATTAAATCTCAACAAATAATAAGAACATAGGCTAGATAATAAAATAACATTTGGGGGTTCTTGGCTCCAAATTTGTGTGAACGATTCCAAGATTTTCTAGCCCTCATAATCAAGACTCCAATCTTGGAGGCTATTAAAAAAATAACTTTAGCAGTAGTTTAAATTAGGATATGAGCAGTTCAGAATTGGCATTAAAGCCACAGAATTGTCCAAACAAATTGTTTTTTTTGTTTTTTTTGTTTTTTTTTTTCTTAAATTTTTTTTATTTATTTATGATAGTCACAGAGAGAGAGAGAGAGAGAGGCAGAGACACAGGCGGAGGGAGAAGCAGGCTCCATGCACCGGGAGCCCGACGTGGGATTCGATCCCAGGTCTCCAGGATCGCGCCCTGGGCCAAAGGCAGGCGCCAAACTGCTGCGCCACCCGGGGATCCCCATGTCCAAACAAATTGTTAACAAGACTTTTTAGAAATGTAGAAAGAGAGGAGAGTAGACCAGAAAGGCTTTGCTGAACTCTGCCATTGGCTTGTTATGTGGTAACCATTCTGCACTCACTCAGTTTATTCATCAGTAGAATGTGTCTAACAAGTACCTTTCCTATTTGTTGTGATGGCTAGAAAAATGTGTCTAAAAGTACCCACCAAAAATGTCTAACATATAATAGATATCAATAATTGGCAACTATTACTACTATACACTTTCCCATTCTAAGATGTCTTTGTATAATATGATTAAATGTTTTTTGTCACCTCACCCCTCAACCATGAACTGCTTGTCTTTCCTTCTCCACCTGTCAAAAATGTGTGAGACTTTCGAGTTGTTATTATTATAATTTGATACATAACCAATACATTTTATACCTATTACATGCCTCCTTATAATTTTTTCTCAAAGCCTTTTCAATTTTTGTAATTATCTTGGGATACAACATATATAATAGATTAACTGACCATATCCCTTTCAATAAATAATCTCAGGACTCAACAATTCATAACCTAAAGGAGACTCAGAAGTGACCTGGTCCCTTTAAAAAAAAGGGGGGGGGGACACCTGGGTGGCTCGAAGGTTGAGTGGTTGAGCCTCTGCTTTGGCTCAGGTCATGATCCTGCAGTCCTGGGATCAAGTCCCACATCAGGCTCCCCACGTGGAGCCTGCTTCCCCCTCTGCCTATGTCTCTGCCTCTCTC
Source organism: Vulpes vulpes (assembly GCF_048418805.1). NCBI lineage: Eukaryota > Metazoa > Chordata > Mammalia > Carnivora > Canidae > Vulpes > Vulpes vulpes. Next base: position 22,313,135 of record NC_132787.1, on the reverse strand, counting down.
TCTCTCTCTCTCTCTCTCATGAATAAATAAAATCTTAAAAAAAAAAAAATGAAATGACCTGGTCCAACCATTACCAGATGTAGAGTTTCTTCTCTAACAGATTAACAAATAATTAAATCAACCTCTGTGAAATATGTTCAGGAGTTCCGGGATTTCTAATGAAAGCCCACTTCAGTCTGAAGCAGTTATAATAAATAGCTCTTCCTTTGACTGAGCCCCCACCCCCAACTTCCCCTCATGGAAGAACAAGAAAGAAATCTAAGTACACTTGTGTCCAAAGGTCATTTGCATTTGGAAGCCACCTTGACCCCTGGGGCCTCTCTTCTCCAGTCTCTTCCTGAAGTTCCCTCATCATTTTGGTTGGGATCTCCTGTAATACTTTTAAAATGTAACTTAAAGTTAGTTAAAACTAAGACTCCCAAAATGTTAGAGTAGTTGCAATTCTGTATCAGTATTACTGCCCCTGAACCAGATGTTCAATTTCTGTCAATGCAAGCCAATATCAAGCTAGTTCGGGGGGTCAGCCCAAATAATCTTAACAATACAATGTTAATCCATACTGAATTACCTAAATCCATTAAACCCTTTTCCTTGCAATATGAGGAAATGACTTCTTTACCATCTCCTTGTGTATAGAGACTTTATATTGATCCCAGTAGCAATGACCTATTCCATCCTGCTGAGATTGAACTCTGATACTGTCAAGCAACATACTGTTAATTTATTCCAGTCCTGAAGGCTCTATAAATTTGATCATCCTACCAGCAAGGTGTTTATTGACAAAGTAAGTTATATACCATGATAAGGGACAGAGCCCTCTGGCAAGACACAAGAAGTTTTCACTAATACATAGATCCATATAATTAGCATTCCTTTGACTCTAGTGTCACAGGCTTCAATACCATCAAAAAAAAAAATGCCTTACTGATATCTAAATATAATACTTCAACCATGTCTGGCTTTTTATTTTAATTAACAAAAGAAATACAAAGCATCTTGTAGGATGCCTTGGCATCTAGAGAAAATAAATGAAAATTGAGGTTAGTTGCCTGCATGTCACCTAGAAAAGAACATTAAACAAACTTCCATGCCATAGGCAATTGCTAAAATCAGAGGTTGATCAAAGAAACTGATCAAAACTTTTCATCGACCAGCCTAGCTTCCTACACCCCATCAGTAAGGTAAGTCCATAAATTATTCCTTGAAAAGATTATAGATTTCCAAATAATTTAGAATTATTATTCTAAAGGGAGGTTTATACCTTGCTTCACTTATCTGAAAATAAAATTTATATTTAAAAATTGGAGGGATAAGCTCTCTTTATATATGTTTTATAATATTATAATGCCTTTATATGTTTTATATAAATGTTTATGTACTTAAACTTTCAAAACACAAGCTTCATTCTCTAAATATTTGCAATGCTCCTTTTACAAAAACCAAAAGGTAAATAACACAAGGAGACTTCATACATGAGAAGTCTGCAAAACATAGAATATATTTTATGAATATTCATTAAAAGGGGCACAAAACAAGTATACGAGGTGGCTGGATTTGCAAGAAAAAGCCCAAATGTTTCCCTAATATTTCCTTTTCCTTTTAAAATCTTATTTATTTATTCATTTATTTGAGAAAGAGAGAGCACAAGCAGGATGGAGGAGCAGGCTCCCCACAGAGCTGGGAGCTCGATGGCAGGACTCAATCCCATGACCCTGGGATCATGACCTGTGCTGAAGGCAGATGCTTAACTGACTGAGGTACCCAGGTTCCCTCCTAATATATCTTTTAATATTTTCCATAGTCTACGTCTTCATTTAAAAAAGCCAGGGCACCTGGGTGGCTCTGTCGGTTAAGCACCCAACTCTTGATTTAGGTATAGGTCATGATCCCAGGATCCTAGGATCAAGCACCACATCAGCCTCCATGCTCAGTGGGGGAGTCTGTCTGAGAATTCTCTCTCTCTCCTCTTCCCTCTGCCCCCCACAATGTGCATGTGCACACTCACTCTCCCTAAATAAATTGTTAAAAATAAATAAATAAATACAAAAACACATAAGCCTCCTTAATACTCCATTTAAAACAGGAAATTACCCTCACAGCATATAACTTTATAATTACTGACAGTCTACTTTTAGAGACATTTCACCAAAGGAAAGACAGTGAATATTCAGATAAAGGTTCCATTTAAATAAATTGTCATCATCACAACTTCTAATGTCTCTTTGCTAAAGAAGCAGCTGCCAGATGAATAAATGCCTCTGTCCACCATGTTCACAGAACAGTAGGCCCCCTATTCATGAAGGATACCTTCCAAGACCCCCAGTGGATACATGAAACCACAGATAGTACTGAACCCTGTACATACTCAGTTTTCTCCTATACGTACAAACTTATAATAAAGTTTAATATATAAATTTGGCACACTAAGAGATTAACAACAGTAATAAAATAGAACAATTATAACAGTATACTCTAAAGTTAGATGAATGCAGTCTCTCTTTCAAAATATCTTATTGTACTGTACTCACCCTTCTTGTGATGCTATGATAAAACATCTATATTATGAGATGAAATGAGGTAAATGACACAGGCATTGTGACACAGTGTTAAACTATCATTGGCCTTCTGATGATATCTCAGGAGGATCATGTGCTTTGAGACCTTGGTTAATCATGGGTAACTGAAGCCAAGGGAAGCAACTCCAGGGAAAAAAAAGGGGGACTACTGTAACTAGTGTCTGTCTGTCTTTATTTTTTTTCCAAAAAGGAAAACTTTCAACACAGTTTTAGAGTCTGGATGATGTTAGGATTCATTACATTCCATACCAAAGCTTAGAAGATAATAGGAGTTTGGCTCCTATCCTTCTCCCATAGCAGGATCAGGGAAAACCTTTACCTCCCAATTAAAACACAGTAGAAGGAAACTAAATAAGACTTATTTCCCTGGAGCAAAACTAAAATATTTAGTTTTTAGTTTGTCAAACTGTCAAAGGTGTGGACTTTAAAAAGAGAGGGAAAATGCAGATAATTCAGTGATTTGTTATGGATCTATTCAAGCATGACTTAAAATGTTTGCTTTTACTTAAGGTTAAAAAAATTCTGAGCCACTTATCCCATAGGCCCTGTCCTATTACTTACTTGCTACAAAGAGTTGCAGAGTTCCCAGCACAGATACATGTTCCAGATGCAATGCGTGTCTGACCAATAAGTTACAAGCAGAGCTACAATATTACTAAAACTGCAGCTAGATCTGCCTAAATATTTTGCATTTAATTTTGAAGATGTTCAATATTAAATCTTTTATTTTGCCAATAGTAAGAATTGCCAACACTTAAAAACCATTCTGTAATCCCAATGTCATTCTTACCCAGATCCCTTTTAGGTCCATCCACTCTAAATAACTAAGTCCAGGAAGTGTTCTGAAGCATATAGGTGATCTTAGGTGATTTCCAGTAAATGGCATTACTACAAAATGTACATAGAATTCAAAAAACATCACAAATTAATTTTAATCCAGAGAGCTTTCAAGGATTCTATAGTTTTTAAAATATTCTAACAGAAAGTTAAAGTCAGGATGGGATGAGATCCCAGAAAACTATATTTATTGTGTTAATATATCATTTGTCTTCTGGGCAAGTAACTAAAGGTCATTTGTTCTTCATGGCAAGTGTTGAAAATAGTTTACGTTGAAGGTCTAACTTAAAGGAACAATGTGAAACCCCTCAAGCCTAAAATGACCTTTTTATGCCAACACAGATGTCCAAATCTTTTAAAGAAGGGAGCAGTGATGTTTGTACTCTGATTTCTAGTTACTTCAACTCTCTTTTCCTAAATGACTTTGATAGAGATACTAAAATAATTTCCTGCTTTATAGATCTCAGTGTACTTGATCAGCCATCAGAAGCAGGTATCAAAGTTAAATGTCAGACTGAAAGCAGCAAGTTTCCAAGCCTACATTTGTCAAATAAGAAGGAGTTTATAGGAGAGGGATGCATGAGATCAAATTTATTTAGGAGGGTGGTGGTGAGAGGGGCTTCTATTCTCTGAGGTCTAGTGGGCTTCTGGAGGCTGTTTAGGCATCTCACACAGTACGTTGCAGAAACCCAACAAGGCCTAGCCTGAGCATGCCTCCTTCAGAACAGTAAGGGTATGAGGAAAGAAAAATAGAGAAAAAAGGAAATAAGGCTAACAAGGTTGCAGGCTATTTCACTTGACAATAAAACCTTCGTATTTCCAAATGGCTAGGAGCTTTTAGAGATTCTTCCCTCCAGATGTTCAGTAAAACTCAGAATTGTCATATGATGAAAAAGACACATCTATCCGATTAGTATTTACCCATTTTCAGGGGAGAAGTTGGCCATGTTCTTTGCCACCCCAAAGAGGAACTGGGACACCTATAAAGAGAAAAGAAGGCTCTGCTGGAAATATTGGAGTGTATGTTTTCACTTTTTCTTCCATATCAGCTGGGGATGATTTTTCCCTCACATTTTGCTAACCACATATTGCGGTTTCTGCCTGTGGAAAATAACCCACAAATGCACCCAAAAATGTTTTCTAACTTTTAATGTCATACACGAAGACATCTATATTCATTTTATACTGCCCACAGAGACACATGGCAAAATTGATGTTCAAGCCCTAAATGCAAACCTCTCTTGGGTTCACAAGTTCTCCTGCACTTTATGTCAGATTTCATACATTCAGTGTGCTGCTTTGTCACATTTGGGTGGCAAAACAATAGCACAGTAGAGACAGCAATGAAGAGAGAAGAGATCGTTTGTTCTATGGCACAGTTTTCTTTGGGTCACATATTTATCAATACACAGCACAAGAGCATGTATCCAGGGCACGTAGAACAGATTCAGATTTTAGCTTGAACTTGTATGGAGTCCTTAACTAAAGAAAAGAATTGCTTCCTGTAATTTTGCACTGTGGTTTCCCAAGACTGCTTATGAGATGGGCATTGAACATTCAGGGGGTAAAACAAGGAAGAATATAGATTGTTTTTAAGAGTACTTTTAATATCACTTTCCTTTTATTTAATATAGTAAATTAGCCTATTGTCCTTTTGTATGAAGCATTTTCTTTAAAGATGACCGTTAGTACTATGCAAACACATTTTGAGACAGGTATTAAGCCAGTATGCCCGAGTGTGGCTAAAACCCGAACAGCTATTTTTTTCCACTTACACAGGAAAATTCAGGGAAAAATTGGTTACATGGGCAACTAACAGTTTCTTTTGGAATGCTCTCATGGAAATTCAGGCTGTATTTGATACACACACCATATTTTTTTTAATGGTGTTGTGTGGGTGGGTTGGAGGCACATGAAGAGCTTCAAAATCCATATAAATATCCAAAATGGGCATGGAGAAACTCTCTCATTTCCTTTTTATTGTCTATTGCTCATTTGCTAACTTACTTGTAGCGTGATACTCTAATATTCCTTTATGCCTATTTTAACTTAAACATTAGCACCAGCTTCCGAAAACACATGGCTAAAAATGTTATCACCCCCTCAAAAAAGATTTTGAAAATAACAAAATACCAAAGGAGCTGTCACATTCAAAATAAGAGGTAAGACAAGCTTTGCCCTATTCTTTTCCCATCCCAAAGCCAATCAAGATAGACAACCCGACCAACAAACAAAAATCCAATATCTTTTTCTTTCTTCTCTCTTCATGCCAGAGCTGCTGCCTGGGTGGTAGCCACTCAGGCTGGTTTCTGTGCACTTGGAGTGAAGGGAGTAGTTAATGGGGAAATTACAGATGACTCTGTATGGTGGGTTCTCTGATTTACATTTGTGGTAAAACCCAAGGCAACTGATCTGTAACTCTGACTTGAATCGGGCCCTTACATGGAAATTTTTCCAGGCTGTGGCAGCACCTAAATAGGCTTTTGGGTAAGGTTTGGGAGCCTCTCTTCCTATGGTAGCCTCTGCCAGGGTATTTTAGCCTTCTTCATTATACTAATCATGTTCACTCTGAACATCCCTTACCACACCCATCTCCAAAACAATGTTCACTAGTTGCAGGCTGATGTCTGGTTTAAAAAAAAAAAATTCTGAGGCAATGCAAATTGATAAATCTTGGGTCCTGAATTTTAGAAATAATCTTTGAATCAAAAAGTAGAGATGCACAAAAGTCCTCTGGAGTGCACTAGCAACCAAAGCATATTAAATTGACCAGGATAGAAAACCATAAAGGAGAACAATGGGGTAAAGGACACATGGAGGGACAAAGGAATGGATGTATAAAGTTCTGATAAATACTGGATAACATTTCAAATCCACGGCTGTCCAACACAATTAACACTCACTTTAAAAGTATGTAGGTAATGGAACTCAGTCTACCTTCCTTGCACTGTTTTTCCTCATGGCATAAAAAATTGCTTTGTCTTTCACTATTGTAGAAATTTGCTGTTTTATACTCCTAGTAGAATTCTTTTTCTTAAGGTAAATTATGAGCCAGCAAGTCACTACATGTTCAGAATGTATTTGCTGAATTAGGAATGCAACATCTTCACTCCATTTAATTGCTTTAAGGCAATGAAGTATAAATGACTTTGGTTAAGCAAGAGCTACCAGCAGACACATATACTCACCAAATTCTTGGTCATACTGAAATTCTTAAGCTCAAACTAATCAAAAGAGGAAGGAAGAACTACCATCTGTCTCCCCTTCATATTTAGTCTGTTAGCTTCGTATATTTCAAACTGGTTAAAAAGGGCTTCACAACTCAAAGTGCAAATGTACTACCAATGAAAGATCAAGAACTGAAAGAGCTGTTGATTGTGGTAACTAACTAAAATTCAGGTAATAAAGGAAATAAGGGTGCTTTGATTGATTGTTGAGACTCATTCCCCAAATCTAAAAGTCCCTGAAAAGTCTCACCCTCTTTGCTATGAAGCAAAGATAACAACATTTTCCCCCGTAGGAAACACCTTGTGTAAATTAAAATAGATTGTATACTATGGTACATCTATCTCTGAACAACTGCAAATAAATGAAAAAATAGGTTCTAGGCCATAAGGTACAGACCAGTAATGATCCTAAAATGATGAAAAGCAATCATTTCATAGACTTTGGTAGAGTTGCTTTGAAAAGTCAATGATTCAATCCCCTCAAGTATTAATAGAAACAGAGACTCAGGATTATAATAAACTCTTAAGGCCATCTTGTCATTGGCAAGTGATGCTAAACAAAGTTACCATATCTGAAACTCTTCTTGGAATCTACAAGTGATACTTATATATTTTGTTCTTGATACTTTGGATGAAAATTGGCCTTTTATGAAAGAATGGGCTGCAATATAGTTTAGATTTTCTGCTATATACAAGGTCTCATGTTAGATTTGAGATGTAAAGTTTTATGTGTGGATTTTAAATTTTTTTAAGAAAGAATACATTGAAATAAGAAAATTCAAATATGTATGAATGCCATTTAAGTCTTTTGAAGACTTCTTTCCCCTCTCTGCTTCATTAAATAAAATATTTTACCTGGCATGGGCACAACTGATAATAGAGCATGGTTTTTCTCAGTGTTCGATGCTTTTAGCTACTTTACATGTTGGTTTTGCCAAAAGGGCATGGTATCCCAAAGGAATCCAATCTCTTGAATTTCACTAATCTCTCCTACAGCCCCTAATAAATTATATCCTTCTCTACTCTGGGGCTTTATATGGGTGGGGGGGGTGAGGGAGTGGGTCTCATCATTTTCTTCTAATGAGCAATCGTGAAATCTCTAGTTAAAAGTCAGTGTCAGCAGTACTCAGACTTGTCATGATTATCAAAAACAAGGAAAGTCTAAGAAACAGCCACAATCAAGAGAAGCCCAAGAAATATGATATTAAATGTGTTTTCCTGAATGGAATCCTGAACAACAATAAAAAGAATATTAAGGAAAAACTAAGGATATCAGAATAAAATACGGACATTAGTTAATAATAATGTATCAATACTAGTTCATCAATTATAATGTAACTAATGAGCTCTACTAATATAAGATGTTAATAATAGAAGAAACTGTGTGTGGTGGGGTATGAGACAACTCTGTATTGCAACTTTCTATAAAGCTAAAACTCTTCTAAAATAAAACTTTTTTTTTTTAAAGTCAGTGTCAGTAATGATGCAACTGAACCCTCTTTAAATGCAGAACTGGGCAGCCTGGGTGGCTCAGTGGTTTAGCGCTGCCTTCAGCCCAGGGTGTGATCCTGGAGATTCAGGACTGAGTCCCAAGTCAGGCTCCCTGCATGGAGCTCCTTCTTCCTCTGCCTGTGTCTCTACCTCTCTCTCTCTCTCTCTCTCTCTTTGTTCTCATGAATAAATAAATAAAATATTTTTTAAAAAAGCAGAAGAACTTACATCAATTGATAACTACCTCGAGTGTAGAATCTATTGGCTGATGTGAAATAACTAAAAGCTTGATACAAACTCTTTAGAAATAATATTATCTGTTGAGATTCCCTGTCCACAATGAAAATAAATAACTCCAAAGTTCTCATGCTTTAAAAAAGGAAAAATGCATGGATAAACCATACTAATGTGTAGAATGTATACATGGAATGACTAGGTAAGGAAATAACTCCATACTCTTCACCCTACAGCAGACAAGACTAGGCAGAGTAATAAAAAATATATACATAGCTCCTCTTGCATTTATAAAGTATAAAAAGGCAAGATAATCAAGAGACCTGATGGGTTTACTGCTCTCTATAGATCAATTGCCAAGGTAAAAAAAACTGGAATATGTTTTCTAATCCAGACCATCTAATAAAAATGAAAGCAGATAATAATACCTTTGAAACTTTCAAAGTGATTCACATTTATTATTTCATTTTATCCTCACAAATGCAGTCTGAAACAAATAGCATAGATTATTATTATCGCAGTTCATGGCATGGAAAGGCATGGCATATGAAACCTACCATAAGTCATACCATAAATAAGTAACTGAATTCAAATGAGGATCTAGCCCTCCCAACTTCAACCACCCATCTAAACTTGTACCTGAGAGTAGTGTGCTTTCCAGAATTTTTTTTTATTTTAATGTTGTATTTTATAGTGAAATGCATGGCATTCCAAGTGTAACAGAAATCTATATTGAGGCTGTTCCAACATATCACAATCTCCTGTAAAACATAAATGCTAAATGAAATGAAAAAAAGGCATGAGTGTAAAATAAAATTGGTCAATATCATAATGAAAACAAATGTCAAAAAAATACAGTACTGCTTACAGAATTAAGTATAGAATTATTTACAAAAAAAGAATTATTTACAGAATTCAACAAATTTGTCTCCAAATGTATATGACTAGAGTACCATTAACATTGAATCTGCTTATTGCATGCTCTATCATCCTTGCCTTGAAAAGTAATTTATTCCACCATAGCATGGCAGCTTGGAACACTCACTGCTAATCATCTGTCAGTAGCTACTTTTGCTATAAAGTTGTTAACAGAAGAGTTAAAATTCATCTTGTTTTCAATGAACCATTGTCAAGTTAAGGATATCTAGTCACAACCTGACATTTACTCAAGAAACAGTGAAATTCAGTTCTTGTTCAACTAAGTTACAACTAAAAAAGTCATCAGAGTTATTTAGTCATTCAATGACTAAATGACTACTGAGTGTCTTCTGTGGGCACCAGAATAGGGACCCAATATGAATAAAGCACAGCCCCAGTATATTGGGAACTTAGTCTAACAAAAGGAAATCAGTATAATTAGGTACAGAATCACAAGACTTGAAGGGAATATCAAAAACCCTCTTGCTTTTTTGTTGTTTTGGAGGCAGGGAGGGGCAGAGGGAGAGGGAGAGAGAATCTCACGCAGTCTCCACCCTAAGCTCAGAGCCTGACTTGGGGCTTGATCTCACAATCTTGAGATCATGACCTGAACCAAAATCAAGAGTCGGGTGCTCAACCGACTGAGCCACCTACGCGCCCCAGAAACTCTCTTATTCTTATTCCTTTTCCTTCTCCCACTTAGAACTATAAATGAGCCCGAAAGATAATTAAAGTTCTGCGAGTGTTATTCAGAAAAAATAATTCACAAAATGGTCGTTGGGAACATAATTCCAGAGAATTTAACCAGGCTTCATTAGAGTATCAACTAATAATGAATCTGGATATTGATTTATTTTCAGCTTGAGTAAACATTTGAGAACAATGGTTACTTGGAGGTCAACTTCGAGAACAACATAGAAAAGATACAAGTCATTCTAGTTTAGGTTCAAGGATCTGATTAAAGAAAGTATTTTAAGTTGTCAAGTATATCTTATAGGATGCACTATCATCCAATATAGCACCATTCATGAATAACTGCTTATTAACTAATGTAACCATAGAAAGTGTAGATTTGTGAATGAAAGGCAAAAGAACCATGGGATTTGGGGCGGTGTGGTATAGCAAAGCACACAGATCTGTATCTAAAGTGAAGTTCCAACAGAGTCCTTTCCTGGCAAAACAAAGAGGAAGTTGAGTTTTGACTCTGGATAATTTCTAAGTGTTATAAATCATTCTACGTTTTTAAACTATATTTGAGATAAGCATGACGTGCATCCCATAACTTTATTCTATGACAATAAATTCAGTTGTGGAATATGCCACAATGATCTAAACTGTTCAAGAGAGAACAAACTTGAGACAGTCTAATGTCATAACTAAACAGAGCTAAGTTGAAGAACAATCATCTCCATAATCCTTGATCCAAAAAGTGTTGTGGGGGGAAAGGGAGAGGTAGTAGAATTCCAAAATCTTAATAATTGCAACTTCTGCTCATTTTCAAGCAACTCTTAAACAAGCAAAAATACCTATAAAGAAGAGTAATGCCTAAACATCAAGAGGTTACTTAAAGTTTACGTAAACTTTGAAAAAGTCAAATGGGGCTATAGATCCTTAGAGACATGGTCTGCCTCTGTCTTTTCTGGCTTTAACTATATGGCAAATAACAATAATTAGAAAAAGTGCCATTCATTTTTAACACTTCTCTCAGATCCTTCCTTATCACCTAAAAATTAACCAGCTTCACTGTTAGGTCTGAGGAAGTGAGAATTCCAGGAATTTTGACTGTCTGGCTCAGTGTACCCAAGCTTCACAATTTCCAGGTAACTTATGTAATGTTATTGGGAGTAGCAGAAGAGAAACAAAACAACTGTGCAAAAAGCCTTAAGGGATTTTTCTCTTTGGCTGGTTAAAATGTTCAGAATTATTTAAGAGCTGGAAAAGGAACAATAAACCACACCCTCAAAGAGCTCCAGTCTGAATTCCACCATTAGTTTATACCAGGTTTTCTAATCCAAAATGTTAGTGTATTAATGAGAACAAAAGAAAAGAGCACCCAAAGAATGTGCCGGTGTAATCTGGGCTTGTCTGAAATCAAACTTCTGAAACATAATTTGGTTAAAGAACGTAGACTAAGTTTATGACTTTGCACCTTGCTCTTTATGAATATACAAGTTCTCTTGGCTTCCTCCCAAAGTACAAAAGCTCATCTCTCCACTATTTGTGGTTTCTACAAGCACCACTAGGCATGGAATTTGTTATGACACAGAGCTGTTCTGGACCTCATACTAGAGGAAGCTGTGAAAAAACCATCTTACCTATAACATAGTCCTTTAGCAAAGACACTGAAGACAACTCAGTGATGCCACTGTAGAGAATATCCATGAACATTTATGACCACAGAAGTTTTAGAACATGTGAAAGACAATAAGATGTATTCAGATTGTCACTGTTTACAAAATTGCTGGAATCCCTCTCTCCAAAATATTACTTGTTGAAGATATATTTCTACTTGCCACAAAAAAGTAGAAGTTTTTTTTTTTTAATTTTATTTATTTATTCATGAGAATACACAGAGAGGAGAGACAGAAGCAGAGACACAGGCAGAGGGAGAAGCAGGCTCCATCTAGGGAACCTGATGTGGGACTTGATCCGGAATCTCCAGGATCACACCCTGGGCTGCAAGCAGCACTAAACTGCTAAGCCACCCAGGCTGCCCAAAAGTAGAAGTTTTTTAATGTTTTTTTTTAAATGAAGTTCCTATGTTTCACCTTATAAACTACAATAGAATCATCCTAGACTCCCAAAGTGGGCAAGGAGGTAAAGGATTGGTTTCAGAGCCTGATAGGATATGAACAAGAGCCTTCTGGTAATGACACTGCAAAGGGCCTTTGTCCCAATGTTTGGGGATTTATTCATTGGCCCCTTGTCACATGCCAGGCATCATTTTCAGTGTTTCATATGGATGACTTCTGTCAAGACTCACATTAGACTAATAAAGTAAGTAATATTAATACCATCATTTTACTGGTATGGAAACAAAATCTAAGGGAGAATGAGAAACTTTCCAAAGATCCAATAAGTCAGTGGACAGCTAGGATTCCAACTCCGATGACCTGACTCCCAGTCATGCTCTTTGCCCTTCTGCTGCACTGCCCCTATCAAATGAGCTTACACTCTTTCCAACCCTCTCTTTCTTAAAGGAGCATAAGCATGGCCAACAGTAAAGAGCTGAGTGTGATCCTGATTTGTTCTGCTTCAGTAAAATATTAATTCCAAACAGACAGTAATAATTTCTCAGAATCCCCCCAGCTTCATTCATTCAACAATTTGACAAATATTTACTGACTGCCTTTTATCTATGAACAAAATTGATGAATACATAATCTCTCCCCAAAAAGAGTTTACAATCCATTACTTAAAAAGGTCTATACACATAATTGAAATAAATGAAATGAATTGCAGAGTCAGATCATTACATTCATGTGCCTAGATCTTTACCAAGAGCTTAAAATCAATACACACTGAATACTGGCTCACAAATCTTTGCATGAACTGGCCTATTCCCACTTCTTTCAGGGCCATCTTTTACTACTGCCCTTCCCTCTCCCCAGGCTGAGTATGCTGCAACACTTGACCTCTTTCTCATTCTTAAACTCACCAAGATTTCTCCTGTCTCAGGACCTTTGTTCCTTTTCCCTCCTTTCCCAGATTTTCCTATGGCTGGCTCCTCCTTTGCATTCAAGTCACAGCCTACTAGCACCTTTCCAAAGAGGCTCACTCTAAACCACTCAACCTGATCTGGCCTACACTCTCCACCTTCTCACCCCAAGTATAGTTCTATCACAATTATCTCGTTGTATTCACACAGCATGTGTTGCCTTCAGAAATGAAGTGTTCTTAAATTTTATTGACTTGCTTATGGTCTGCAACCCCATCCTCATCCAGAAAGCAAGGCCCACAAGCCAAGGAGCCTTGTTCTAATCTCCTGAACAAGAAAGCTTTCACAAAGTTAACAGCATGAGATACAGATTTTAACAGGGATGTGACATCTCTGCCAAGATGGGGCAAGAAGCACTGCAAAGAGAGGGAGTAACACAAGCAAATACACAGAGGAGAAAAATCTGGAGCATGTTCAAGAAACATGGAATAATCTACTTTGGATGGTATACATCCAAATATTTTAAAAGTAGATTGAATTAATATCATGGTGGGTCTTCAATGTCAGAAGGAAAACTCCTGTGGGTAGTAGAGAGCCACAGAATATTTCTCAGTAAGGAAGTGACATGGGCAAAGCATAGCATAGCATTAGAAAGATTAAAGCCTAATTTAATAGTCCAGACAAAGGATACAAATAATATTTTAAGTCACTCTGATAAAACACTAAAACTCTTTGCCTTTTTTTTTTTTTTTTAAATAGAAGACTCCCAAGAGAGAACAGGAAGAGAACTATGAACTTAGTGCTGCTAACCACTGGAACAGAAAGTACAATGTTACAAAGTATAAAGTTGAACATAATGATGAAATTTGTTTCTCTAATATCTGTTCAAAAGCCTTTTGCAAAATAAACACAGATTTTATTATATCAAACCACCCAAAGTGACTCATCTCTTTGGAAATGTGTCTCTGGCATCTTCTGTCCTCAGGCTTCAAATTCTTTCAGAAAATCAAGCAGATTAGTGGCCTGATGACAGGACAGAAGTCAGAACTTGAAATTCTAAATTCACCTCTGCCACTGACTTGCTGTCCTGACATGGAACTTTATATCATTTTTGCATTTGTAAAATATCTACATATGATGGGTGTTTAATAAATCAACGAATCAGTGACTAGGAAGTAATATGCATTTTCAAAATAATCACACTAATACATTGAGATGTATTTACAGACTTGTAATGAAGTCACTTAAGAAGTATTCTTGAATTATCCTGTGCTTATTTATTTCACAATTAGGCAGTGAAGATAGAAATATTCACATGAATGCATACATGTATGAATGTGTGTGTATCTTAGAAACAGTGGCTTTGTCCTTAAAAATTCCCAGATAACAAAATCGAAAAAAAGTTTCTTTTTAAAAGACATGATGATATAAACACTAGAAAGTTTAAAATAACACTTGTATAAACTGTTTGAATTGAAGAGAAAAAAAAACACCCCAAAAGAGTTTTGTCAGAATAAAAAGGAAACAAGTCCCAAATCCTGACAGCAACATAAAAGCCAAATTCTCCCCCTTCCTTTCATAATGGCTTTTCTATTGAGCTTCATTTTGACCTTTCATTACTTTCCCAACATTGAAGAATATTGCCTTTCAAAATTCTCCATTTCTCTGCTGGCTGTACTATTATTCCTTCTCCCATTGTTAGGAGTTCTTAGCTACCGGTGCCCCAATATGAAATACACAATCTTTGGTTTCTCCCTAACAAATATAAACCAGCATTTTTACACACTTTCCAGTTTAAATTCATACCCTGCATAAAGAAGAAAGATAATCATAGAGCCATAAACATGCCAAGGAACAGAAAACAGAAAAGTTGGTGATCTATTTGCTAGAAAAGCAGCAATCTATCTTATAATCAATCTAGAGCCAACACACCCTTCCCCCCTCGGCTGCAAAAGGATGTGTGTGTATGAAAGAACTCAAACAGCCCTTAATTCATTAGTCAGAGCTTGGAGGGTGGACCAACAGCATGATCTGATTGATAAAGTTTCATTACAAATTAGCCCATATCTTTGATGAAAACAAGCAAGGCAGAGACTGTACCATAATTTTATCCTCATAAATTAGTCAACCAGACAAACACTAAACAGAGCTTGCCACATGAGGGGCAAACTAATTTAATTAATTCATACACAACACCTCATTAAGAGCAGTTGTAGCACTAAGGTTGTGATCTTGTTGAGTTTGCACTGTTTTTCAAAAGAAAGATGTCCACTTAGTTGTCAGGGATGAGGGGCCAAGATAGAGGCAAGATATATGTCTTTGTGTATTCTTTCAATTGGGAAGATCTAGTACAGGGAAGAATGACAAACAAGTTCTCTATTCCCACAACCCAAACCAGCATATACAAGACTTTTAACATAAATGTTCATTTTAATGGACAGATCACATTTTGCTTTTGCTTTTGTTACGTGTTCCATTCTTTCATGTAGTAATGAAAACAAATACATTTCTTCACTGGCACAGTATAATTCTTACTTGATAAGGTAAATAAAAAGAAGAAGAAGAAAGAGGGAGGAAAGAAGAAGGAAGGAAGGAAGGGAGAAAGGAAGGAAGAAGAAAGAAAGAAAATAAATTGTTTGTAAAGATTACTATAAATTGTTCTAGGTATTCCTGGGGAAGGAGGCATATACAATTCTCTCTAATGTCTTCACATCCTGAAAAGAATTCTTTACCTTCCATAGGTTCCCAAGACTTAATACTTAAAAACAGTTTTCTTGGCTGCAGCTAAGCACCTCTCAATACCCTGACTGATCTATCTAATATTTACTTCTTTTTTTATAACCTCTTAAAAACACAGTTCTGCCTTATAAATTCATGGGGCAAGGTCTTGGTTTCTAAATACCATTCTCCAGTGGCATATTGCTACAAATAAGGGAACTCTTTGATATAGCCAATACCAATGATGGACCAGGAAAACTAGAAGGTGAGCCTGGAACAACTTTTACCAGAAAATAAGAAAGTGCTAAAAAAAAAAAATTATAAGGGTATGGCAATACTTACAGCTTTAATACATCAAGTGACAGGCAGTATGAATTGTACAGGGTATCCAGATTCTCCTTGTAACTTAGCTCTGACTTGGCATTGAAAAATGGATTAGGTTTTCATACTTTTTGTAGGTTGTATAACAATTGTACAATGTGAATAGAATAAAATAAATGCATGTAAAATAGAAAAAAAAAAAGGAATCAACCTGATGAGTTCCCAAGGACCAAAAGAGAAACAATTTGAGCAACAAAAAAGAAAAGAAATTATTAGACCATAACCATAAAATAAAAATAAATATCCATGACCCCAAAATGATAGAATTAATGAAAGTTTTGATAAAAATTAGTCACTGAATATAGAAATAAATGAAGAAGAAGGAACAGCTCTTCCTCACAGAGAAGTTCCAAATAAATATAAGGAAAAAGGGAAATACAAAATTACCATCAGAACACTACAGTAATAATTGTTGCAAGCAAAATTCACTGATGGGTACTATAATTAGTGGGCAAAAGTTGAAGAAATACAACATTTGCACAGTCTCTTGTATTTCTCTCAAGATATTTCTTAATTCACCAGGAAAAACAATAAATTTACAAGGGATAAATGTAGCCAATAGCACCTTAACAACGTGACCAAGGCTAGCACAAACGTAGTGTCCTAAAACAAAATGTGCCCCCTTCATGTGGGTTCCTGAGAAAAACACATCACTTCTGCAGAATTCTAGCCAAAAATGCATATCCTCCCTCTGATCAAGGGAAATCAACCCAAATTGAGACACATTCAACAAAATATGGATCATTACTCATCAAAGTTCAAGGTCATAAGAGACAAAGAAAAGTTGAAGAATTGTCACATCTTAGAGGAGACTGTTGCATCTTACAACAGCTAAATGCAATGAGTGATTCTAGATTGGGTCTTGGATCAGAAAAGTAACATTAGTAAGAAAATTAGTGAAATTAGAATAAGGTCTATATTTAGTAATAGGATTGTATCAATGTTAATTTCCTAGTTTTGATTATTATACTATGGTTAGGGAAGTCGTTAAGATTAGCAGAAGCTGGATGAAGGATGCAAGTAAAATCTACCATTCTCTGTGATTATAAAATCATTTCAAAATAAGTTTTAAAAAAATCATAGGTCAAAAGGAAGAGAGGATAGTGTAAGGGACTCTAAAATGAGGCTAATCAAACTCACTATATTACCACCACAGTCTAAGTGAACAGTTGAGGCTGAACAACAACATTTTGAGTTCCCCAAATTAGAAACTGAAAGTTTTCTCCAATTAAATTACAGGGAAAGATATAATAAATGTTTTATTTTCTTTATTTAATTCCCTGTGGCTTTGCTTCATAGCAGTCTTTTTAATTTAATTAATAACTAGTTGAGTTAATTTAGCCATTTTATAGTCTAATTTTCTTTTAGAGCTATTCTGATCATTATGGCACAATTTAATAATTTCAACACTTATGTCTTTAAACTATGAATTTATCAGACTCTAGGCCATGTCAGCAGTTCCACTGTGCTTATTTTTATGGACTAAATGGTTAGTCTTCTAAATATTAGCCCCAGGACAGACTTTAAGGTCTTGAAAATAGTACCTTCAAAATATCAATGTGGACATTTAAAAAAATTTAAAAATTACAGGCCACTAAAAGGACTTTCACTTAAACCTACACCTAACTTACAGGTATATTTCTAAAAGTAAAAATAATTATCAACAGGGGCACCTGGCTGGGTCAGCAAGTAGAGCATGTGACTCTTGATCTTGGGGCTATGAGTTCAAGCCCCATGTTCAGCATGGAGCCAAAAATGGGGAAAGAAAAGAAAAGAAAGAAAAGAAAAGGAAAGAAAAGGAAAGGAAAGAAAAAAAGGAAAGGAAAAAAGAAAAGAAAGAAAAGAAAAGAAAAAAGAAAAAAGAAAAGAAACAAAAGAAAAAAGAAAAGAAAAGGAAAAAATAGTTACCAACAAAATACACAAAAGTGACTATTCCATACAAATACAAGCATCGCACAATCTCTTTCATGACTAACCTAAAATATAAAGTATATGCACATTATTTATCTACCATGTTTCCAAAATTGGTATCAAATGCAAAAATAATAGAGAACTATGAAAATAAATTATGTACATAAACACTCCTCATTCCTTTTGCTCACAATTGCTAATGATGTGAACTCTACCTCTTTTTCTTAAACAAAGCCTGATCTTTTTTGACTTCATATCTACCTTGAAGAGTAGATTAAAAAGCCTAACAAACTGAGCCTCAAGCAAATCCAAACAAGGTGCAATTACAATATTTCTAACCACCCTGGCTGCTCTCACTTTTTTTTTCATACTGCATCTAAGATAAGATGAGGTGCAGGTGAGAAAAAAAGATCAAAACTATTTAAAGTATTACCTCTCAATCCTGGGGGTTGCAAATTGTGCATAGAGAGGAGGCAATACATATAAGGAGAGACAAAAAACAGAATCTTAGTGGGAGATTTCAAGATTTACTTGTAGCATTAGTAAAACACTTTTTGAGATCTGAATATGTCATAAACCGATGCCTAAGTCTGGATAAGACAAGAAAATCCCATTGTGCCTACTTGTTCTTGTTTTTCTTTCTTTTTTTTTTAAGCTTCAGAAATAACTGTTCAAATTGCTAAATTAGATCAATACCTGTATAATATCAGTATTGAGCTTGAACAAGAAGCTTGCAATGTGCAAAACTTTGAGTTA
The DNA here is from genome assembly GCF_048418805.1 of Vulpes vulpes. Lineage (NCBI taxonomy): Eukaryota > Metazoa > Chordata > Mammalia > Carnivora > Canidae > Vulpes > Vulpes vulpes. Next base: position 22,294,428 of record NC_132787.1, on the reverse strand, counting down.
TATCTGGAACAAACAAAGAAGCCATAGAAACAAAAGAGACAGTGAGGTGAAAACTAGCTGGAGGAATTCAATCAATAGAAGAGATGTCATGAAAATTAAAAATAAGAAAAAGGTGGTAGTTTCTTGAGATGTTACTGAATTATGTAACAATTTTTTTAAAGATTTTATTTATTTATTCATGAGAGGCACAGAGAGAGAGAGAGAGAGAGAGAGAGGCAGAGATACAGGCAGAGGAGAAAGCAGGCTCCATGCAGGGAGCCTGACGTGGGACTCGACCCTGGGTCTCCAGGATCACACCCTGGGCTGAAGGCAGTGCTAAACCACTGAGCCACCCGGGCTGCTCTGTAACAATTTTTTTAAAAGTAAGAAGAGTCCATATGCATCATGCTTTTAGCATGGAACTTCTTTTAAATATGTCCATATTTAGCCATGAGGTAGATAAACCTAAGCATAAGAGCTTTGTAAACACACCCAGAGACAACAGGTGCTCTAATAACAAGAAACTACTCACATCGTCACACCACTGTTACGCAGCTGAGTTTGTCAACATCTGAGGCAACCAACCGGCCAAGTGGATCAAAAGTAATTCTTGTCTTTAGTTTACAGGCAATTATTAACACAACTTCTCAAATATATATATGCACCATCCATGAGTCTACCAATTTTTATGTAAAATACTGTCCTAATTGTATGTCATTAAGATTAAAATTGTAGCACTCCTATACCTGGAAGGTCAAGGGTAATTTCTCCAAACACACACCACTATATTCCTAGCACTTCCTACCTTCCCTTTCTCTCAATCCCTTTCTATAGCTCTATCCAGCCCAGCTGAGGCACACATTTATTGAGTACAGTAAATGCACTGTTCTAAACATTTCAGCCATATTTATGATTATTATCATCAGAAGAATATTATGAGTTAATTTCAGTTATTACACATGAGGAAACTGAGATATAAAAGTGTTAAGCAAATCACCCAAGGTAAATAAATTCTCAAGCTGGGATTAAATTTGGATTTTGGGTCCCACATCTGATACTCTTTTTCTCTTTCTCTTTTAGTGAAGAATAGTTGACACACATTTACATTAGTTTCAGGTGTATAACATAGTGATTAACCAAGTCTAGACATCACACTATGCTCACCACAAGTGGAGCTACCATCTGTCACCATACAATACTGTTACAATGAAATCCACTCTATTCCCTATGCTGTCCTTTTCTTTCATTCCTGTGACTTATTCATTCCATAACTGTAACTCCACTTCACCCATTTTGTCCATTCCCCACCCACTCCCACCCCCAAAGCTGATATTCTCAATCCTCTACTGTCTCTTTAGTAGTTTGGGGAACTTTTAAATGTTATCTTTTGGAGTAGATGAATGGTGCCAACACATGACTCACATAATTCACCATGGGTTTCAAGCACTAAAAGCCCTTCCCACTTCTTTCTCTCTCATAAAAACCCCTGATGTAGTCCCTAGACCTTTGGGCCCTGAGCCTTTAACTCACTGCCACTTCTGGTTAGGCCTGTCCTTACTTCTTCAGTCCATTTCCATAGGATGGATTTCCTGATTCCTATCTCCTCGATCCCTGAATTAGTGTGGTATTTTTCTTACCCCATCTGTTTAGTTTCTATGGATAATTAAAGTTATAAAATATAAGAAAATAAAGAGCTAGTTATTATTCATCGGAAAACTCAGAACTAGTAAAAACAACAACAAAAAACGTTGGGGTGTTAATTAGTTTAACGACTTCAAGTAGCACATAAAATATATTTTCTAAATGTGTATATCATATTTCATGTGCAAATGAAAGGATGTAAAATTGGAGTTTGTTGGGACAGTACTCTTACATAATACTTCTGATTCACACCATAAGTGGAAGTTATGAGAAATTAGAATATATATTATGATACATTCATAGGCTGACCTACTAACCAAATTTTGGTTCAGGTAGATGTTTCTAAAATTCCATAGGTGTAAAAATCTGTTTTATTCCAGTTCTGGGCACAGAAACTAATGGCTTTATTTTGAAGAATGTACACATTTGAGAATCTGATAAAGGCTATGATTAATATTCTCCCCAAAAAAGTACATACACCTAAAATTTTACACACAATTTCATAGAATCCATAAACCCCTGAATGTCATCCATGGACTCTAGTTTAAGAGCTCCTATCCAAGGCATAAACAGAATACAGAAGTGCACACCTCAGAATGACAACATTTACAAAGTTCATTTGTGTATCATTTTTCCTTTTAATATGAACCATAATTCTTAATAGATATAATTTTTATTAACAGTGATTTCATGAGGACAATGCCTCCAAATCTAATCTTAATGATACTTTTTAGACCACAAGCATTTTATAATTTTTTCATATAGAAAACTTACTCTGCATTTCATTTGGGGTCCAAAGTCCAGCCCATTCAGGGAAAAACTATTATCACCCTGATGTATATCCATCCAGATTCTTTGTGTGCAAACAGAGAAGCAGCATCAGGCATGCATCCTCGTCTCCTGCCTGTCATCCACCCAGAGGGCTTGTCCACCAAAGCTATGGAAGTAGATATGAGTCTAGCAATTCTCCAAACAGTGCAGCTTCCTGAGTGTTCCTCCTGATGTGAATATCCTGCATTTTTATGAGAATTTATGGGAATTTTAAGAGTAATTTGACTCCAGACTATGTTTACTTTAGAAATAGACTTTAGAACTTTTCCTCTTAGACCAATAACAATGATAATAATAATAATATAGCAGCAACACTTCCAAATGTGACCAAAAACATTAATAGGATCATAGTATACTTTTTGTAATCTGTCACTTCATAGTAGAAGATAAAAATCTTTACATGCCAATAGTTACATTTCCCCAGGATTATTTTTAATAAATGTATACTTCATCAAGAATTTTAAAATATGAAAATGAACAAAAATGCTCCAAGATGTATATGTTTACAAAATTGCCTCAGAGAAACAATCTACAGATTCAATGCACTCCCTATCAAAATAACAATAGCATTTTTAACAGAACTAGAATACTAATATTTGTATAGAGCCACAAGAGATCCCAAATAGCCAAAGCAATCTTGAGAAAGAAGCACAAAGCTAGAGGTATCCCAATCCCAAATTTCGAGATATACTACAATGCTATAGTAATTAAAACAGTATGGTGCTGGCACAAAAACAGATACAGAGATAAAAGGAACAGAATAGACAGCCCAGAAATAAATCCACATTTATAAGGCCAATTCATTTATGACAGAAGCAAGAATATACAATGAGGAAAAGACAGTCTCTTCAATAAATGGTATGAGAAAACTGAACAACACATGCAAAAGGAGGAAACTGGACCATTTTCTTATATTATACACAAAAATAAACTCAAAATGTATTAAGGACCTATGTCAGGCCTCACACCATACAACTCCTAGAAGAAACATAGGCAGGATCCCTTTGACATCAGTTTTAGCAACATTTTTCTAAATATGTCTCCTGAGGCAAGGGAAACAAAAGCAAAAATAAACTCTTAGGACTATATCCCCCCAAAAAGCTTTTGCAAAGTAAAGAAAACCATCAACAAAATTAAAAAGGCAATCTGCTGACTGGGAAAAGATATTTGCAAATGACGTATCTGATAAGAGGTAAATATCCAAAATATATGAAGCACTGAAACAACTCAGCAGCAATGATAATAATAACAATAATCCAATTTAAAAAGGGGCAGAGGACCTGAATAGACATTTTGTCCAAAGAAGACATACAGTTGGCCAACAGACATATGGAAAGATGCTCAACATCACTCATCATCAGGGAGATGCAAATCAAAACCACAATGAGATACCACCTTACACCTGGCAGAGTGGCTAGTATCAAAAAGACAGTAAATAACAAGTGTTGGCGAGGATGTGGAGAAAAGGGAAGCTTCATGCACTGTTGGTGAGGATGTAAATTGGTGCAACCACTGTGGAAAACAGTATGGAGGTTCCTCAAAAAGTTAGAAATAGAAATACTATATAATCCAGTAATTTTACTACTGGGTATTTACCCAAAACAAACAAAAAAATACTAATTCAGAAAGATATATGCACTCCTATCTTTGCAGCATTATTTATAACATCCAAAATATAAAAACAAAGTGTCCACTGATAGATGAAGGAAGAAGATTTGGAGGGGGGGGTGTGTGCATTTTTTTCCATCCTCTGTATTTCAGGGTAACCAAATGTTCTTAGTGATGAAATAAAATTCCTCTTTAGAGAAGAGTCCCAGCCAGTACATGTGGAAGAAATTACAGAATTATACAATTAATATTTTGCAACCTTTAATGAAATAATTGATTCAGGCAGTAATCAACAGTGGATTAAACCATTAGTTACACAATGATTGATGGTGACTTTTATAAGGGAGGGATGAGGCTGTCACCACTTGAACCCACTGATCCATCTTAATATCCTAAAAAGCAGAGAGATAGATGATAGATGATAGACAGACAAGCAGACAGATAATGGAAATTGAATCTAATCAAGCCACTACAATTAGTTTCCGTTTATAGGAAACATTTCCTATCTTGAGTATTTTCTACTTTGGATATAGAAACAGTTGGATATAGTTCTACGATATGAAACAAGTTAAGTAACACCACAGAAGATAAATAAATAAATATAGACTGTGGAACATTCTATTTAACAACTGACCTGGATTCTGCAACAAGAAAATAGCACTGATAAAAGAGGAGTGGGAACTGTTTTTGATTAAATAAGAATTAGAGGGGTGCCTGGATCAGTCAGTTAGGTGTCCACCTTCAGCCCAGGTCATGGTCCTAGGGTCCTGGAATCGAGCCCACGTCAAGCTCCCTGCTCAGTGGAGAGCCTGCTTTTCCCTCTCTGCCTGAAGCTCCCCCTTCTTGTGTGCTCTCTCTCTGTCAAATGAATAAATAAAATCTAAAAAAACTTTAAAAAAAAAGAATTAAAGACTTAACCAAATTTAATATGTGGTATTAATTTTGATCATGATTCAAACAATCTAATCATAAAAATATTTTTTGCAACAAGTTGGAAATTTTTATTATGCACAGGGAATTAGATGATTCCAAGGAATTACCACCAATTTTGTTAGTTTGATAACGACACTGTTGTTATATAGGATATGTTCATACTTTTGAAGGTGCTTATTGAAGTAGGGATAAAACTGTATGCTATCTTAGATTTGCATTTAAATACTTCTACAAAAGAAAAAAGGTATGGGGAGGAATAAATGAACCAGCCTATCAAAATCTTAATATTGCATACAGGAATTCTTTGTACTTTTACCTTTCTTTTTGTGATTATTTGAAATTTCATACATCGATATGTGTATATATACACACATATATGTGTGTGTGTGTGTGTGTGTAGTTTAACCAGGTGATAAGAGCAGGGAGGCAGGAGTTGGAATATTGTGGACCAGGCAGAGAAAATGGCATAAGCAACTACTTTGATTCAAGAAATAACACGACTCAAGAAACAGCAGCACATGGTAGGGCCAAGTCACAGATGACCTTGAGTGCCATGCTATGGAGCTTCGACTTTACCCTATAGAATATGGGAAACCAAGCAAGGGTTTTAAGCAGAGACCAGTGTAGTTAGATTACACTCTAGTTTAGACAATCACTCCATCAGCCCTGTGTAGAGTGGATTTCAGGAAAGCAAGCTTGGAGAATTTTAGTCCTGTCAGGAGCCTGCTACAAAACTAAAGACAACGGATAACAAAAGAGTAAAAGAGAGTTGGAGTAAGGTAGAGGGGCCAGGAATTGGTCATTGGAAGGGAAAGAAAGAACAAGAATCAAAAGGTGACTTTCAACTTTCTGAAGGAGTGGCTAAGTGACTTTGATGCTGAGATATGGAATTCAGGAGTGAAAGCTGAAAGGGGGTCAGGGGAAATGATGAAGTCCATGACACGTAGGTCAAATTTGAGGTTTCTGTGGGACTTCTTAGCTAGTTACACATGTACAGCTCAGGGCATCAATCACAACCAGAGCTATGGATCTTCAGAATATAGACAGCAGCTAAAACCCTAAGAATGGACAGGAACATTCTACTCCGTGGTCCAGGTGTTGTGTCTGTCCCTACGCAGTATGTAGTCCAGTATCTAGCATGGTATGGGCTCTTGAGAAGTACTAGATAAATTGTATATAAAATTATGTAAGGAGAACATGAAGAGTGCACAGATCAGTGAATTCAGGGCAGAACTCTGGAGGCCCAATGCTAAAGAGTGAAAGCATAAAGAGGTCCCCTGAAAGAAGTAAATAATGAGGCAGCAGTCAAGAAGGAGGACAGAGACCATACAGCCATAAAAACAAAATGTCCATTCACTGGACAAAATCGAGGTACCTGATGATCTTAGCCTTCCTGAATCTCTGAGGCGAATGACCTACTTTTCTCATCCTAAAAATAAAGATAAGTAGCAGCATGATGGCCAGTCAGTAGACAATACCACTATCTGTGTGACCATGACCATGTCATTTAACCTTTCTATTCTTTCCTTATTTTTAAAATGAAGCCTATGAACTATATTATCTCTAAGGTTACATTCAATTCTAAAATTCTACAAAAGCAAATCCTTTGGTTTAAAGTGTTCCGAAGATAGTAAGAGCCAAGTACCCACTTTGAGATCCATTACATTTTATGCTGGACTTCTGCTCTACTCACTCTCTTTGTTTTGTTTCATCCTCATTTCTTCTCCCACCTTTTTTTTTTTCTATAAGTGGTCTCTAAATTACCTCAGTGTGAAAGGGATGGACCTCATATGAACATAAAAATGACCATGACATTTATGGCAACAAATAAAAGATGACAGATGAGGAGGTATGTCAGGGCCAGAATTTATTTATGCCAATATTTCACAAATATAAGAAATACTAATAGATAAGTTCCTAAAACTCTTTGGGGATAAAGACTAATTCATAGTGATAGACAAAATGCCATTAACCCAATAAGGAATCATAGGAACACATAACACTGAACCTCCTAACCTATGGGAAGTTAGACAGGCATACTCATATGCTGGCTTCTTTTCAGCAAACTAGAAAAAGGCCCCACCTTTTATTTGATCTGCACTTCTATATGGTTGTCATGCTCTTGGCCTGGCAAATAACTAGAAAATTAGTTCATGTTACTGAAGCAAATCCGTTAACTTTGGTCTTATCTATACTAAATATGTAAATCATGTCAAACAGATTGTACTTTAACGTTGGAACCAGAAATCCATTTACAGTCATAAAGCCCAGACAACGAATCTGACATTCCCAACCTTATTTTATTGTTAGATGTTGAGAATATTGACCACAAAATTTAGTAAAAAAAAAAATAAACTGATTTCTTTTCACTTAATCTGTATTAGTAGCTTCGCCAAACCATTTTAAGAATAAATAAGAAGTTGTCATCTGATTAAGAAGTTTTATGTTTACTACATCAGAAAAACTATTCAAATAGACTGGAATCACTTTTCTCAAATTAATCTTGCAATTGGGTAGCTACAGAAAACAAGTATATTTTTATGCTCAAAACAGACATTTGTTCATCTTGCTATCAACAATCAACACACAGGTGAGCACAGTGTGTTTTGGAAACAATTATGGAACATGGAATAAAAATACAAAAAATAGGATATTCCACACATTGATGATGAAGTAGATAAATATATATTCACTGACCAGAATAGAGGCTATGTATATGACAGAGATGACCTGAGCAGAGTCCAAGAGTCAGAGGCTTTAACTGACTAAGCCACCCAGGTGCCCCCATATGACAGAGATTTTTAACTGGATCTGGTGCTCTAGAATTCAATCAACTGGTTCCAATTTTCAAATTTTTAATGATCTTAAAAGAGTTACGTCCCCAAATGTTGATTAAGACAAATCAAATTAAACACCCTTTGGAGGGGTCATTATATAGGCAGGAAGAGAAAAACCAGGCAGGAAGACCAGGTAGATAAGTAAATGGGATGCAGATCACTGGCAACAGAAGTTGGATAGTTAAAAGTTATCAGAAACATATGTATGCTTCTTTTAAAAATACACTGGCCTGGGTAACAGCCCCAGAGATTCTGACAGTGCCTGAATGTTAAAACTCTACAGGTGATTCTGATGAGCAGCCAGCATTGAAATCAGGAGACCTAAATCACAAGGTAGGAGATCTGAAGAGAGAACACATGTCAGGTGCCAGCATGTTTTTGAGGTGAGGATCTGGCCCCAACAGGAATGTCTTACACACATGAATCTTGATGAGTTAGTCCCAGGATATGAGTACTCATGGTGAACAGCAACTAAGTGTCCCTGGCTGGAAAAGGAAATGAAAGAAAGGCCAAGGACAATCCTTAGAGTGCACTCCACTTATTTTCACAATTACAAAAACTTAGGCAGTTATAACAAATTGCTTCATATGTGAGCATCCTGCCTTGTCTTCACTCCCAAAGAAAGCAAATTCTGTAGAACAAGGGAAAATGACTTATACTTTATTGGAATAGGCTGGGTATACAGAAGACATGCAATAAATTACTATAATTACTTTGCTGCAAAAAAAAAAAAAAAAAAAAATCTAAACCACCCCCTCCCTTTGCTCTTTGTCCTCCTCCCCGAAGTCACATGAGCCAGATTATTTATCTTTTAATTTCTGCTTTCAAATATCTGAATTTACTTTTATTTTTTTTTAATTTTATTATTTATTCATGAGAGACGCAGAGAGAGAGCGAGAGGCAAAGACACAGGCAGAGGGAGAACCAGGCTCCCTGCAGGGAGTCCAATGTGGGACTTGATCCCAGGACCCTGGCATCACACTCTGAGCCAAAGGCAGACGCTCAACCATTGAGCCACCCAGGCGTCCCTGAATTTACTTTTAAATTCAACTTTTAAATTCATATAATTTTTAATTTTCTAAGTTAACTGTAATTTGATAATCTATTCACCTCCCACTTAACCTACTCATACCTCTTTCTCCACAATACCATGATTATGTGATATCTCTATGTCAATTTACATGGCATGAACCTAGAAATTACTGATCAAGAAATGTCAAAAAACATTTAGTCACTTCAAATTGCATCAATTTGATAATTTCTAAATATAACATTTAACATGAGTTCATTTTTTAAAATCTTAATGGAATTAATTCAATAAATATTTGTGAATCACCTCTGATTTTTATCATAAATTTTACTGATTCAGATACCCATTTATGAATTTGCTCAATAAAAAACGTATTGAAATTATCACTATCCATTAAATGCCTACCCATTATCATGATTAAATCCAATATTGAATCAGTTATTGTTTAAAACACTGAAGGACCACTATATAAATCTATATTCTAATCACGAGGAAGAACAATCGTAAGAAAAAAAGATTTTTGACTCTTGAAAACTTAGCAGCAAAATGTTCAAGCATGCTGGCCTTCCTCTCTGCCAGAAGTTTTGAAATTTGAATCAACTCTACGTAAAGTGATATTCTGTTCAGATGTCTTATATTTGCCCAGTTTAAAAGCTGTCCTAAAATACTGATACTTGATCTCTCTACTACTGGAATAATAATCTACATAATTTAGGAAAGTTGCTAAGACTGTTATAAGCTCTAAATCCTTCTTGAAATTAACCACAAAATCCTACCTCTATCCCTCCCATTTTCACCAGAACAGAAGTTTAACAACTGACTCTTATTTTATTTCTAGAGATCAAAGTTTAATAAAACTGAAAAATGCTTAAGACTTAAATATAACACCTTTAACTTAATGAAGACAATGTGGATATATGCTCCTTTTTTCCCTTCTGTTTCTTGACACACTGCATATCTTCAGCGTAATTTAAAAGAAGAGGCAGAGAGAATGGTACAAGAGGAAGAAATATGAATTCACTGAAAATCTGAAGTGCTGGGTTCTAATCTTAACTTTGTTAAGATTGTTAGGAACTTTGTTTCTAACCAAATAAAATTGCATTGAGCAACTCAATCACTTTAGAACATAATGTCTGCATCAATAAAATAAGGAACTTCATATTATTTTTCAGAATCCCAAGTATACATAGCTATATCTAAATCCAAGTAGAATCTGTTCAAACAAAGACTCTATAATCCACACAGTCTTTTGTGTTAACTTGACAGAAAAAAAAAAATCAAGTAGGCCTAATGAGGTTACTTTGAGGAACATTCAAAGTGGTGTTTAGGTATTTTCTTAGGTACTTCAGAATCCAACCTGGCTTCTTCTAACAGATGAAACCTCCGTATTTAACTCAGTACAAAGGCAAGGATTGTTGCTTTCCCAAATGAAATCTCTTGTTTGTAATCTGGCATGAATTTCTTCTAATCAAAGAAAAAGCAGAATACTAGTGAATAATTAAAGGAATCTCCAATATATCTCTATGCCTTTCCTCTCTGACAAACAAGGGTCAAATTCAGATCATTATGTTTCTTTACATACTTTCATATTTATCTGGGAACTGCACATTTGAGGGAAAATGCTATAGCTACTCCCTCTTCTGACTTTAATTGTAGTTTTCAGGACTGCCACTGAGTTTTGTCTGTTTAAAAAAAAAAGTGCTCCACTTATATGCATATTTCCCCTAGAGCAAATAAATTCCTCTTATCTTCTCAAATTGTCACGACAACTTTGTGAAATTACACAACTATGCAATTTTAAAGATAGGAAACCTTAGTGAGGGGATCCCTGGGTGGCGCAGCGGTTTAGTGCCTGCCTTTGGCCCAGGGCGCAATCCTGGAGACCCAGGATCGAATCCCACGTCCGGCTTCCTGCATGGAGCCTGCTTCTCCCTCTGCCTATGTCTCTGCCTCTCTCTCTCTGTCTCTCTCTCTATCATAAATAAATAAAATTTTAAAAAATTTAAAAAAACCCTTTAAAAAAAGGAAACCTTAATGATTTTTCTACCATAATTCCTATCCTAACATAAATGGTCCAATTCTTTCTCTATAACAAGACTTATTCACTGCTTTACAAGGCAGTCCTCTCCATTGTTGGGTAACTCTAGTTTTTTGAAGGCTTTCCATTTCATGGTGCTAAAATTATTTTCATTTAATTGTTAGTATTTCTTTGAGAGCAACATAAAGCCAATCTGTTCCACATGCCAGATCTTCAAATATTTGAAGACAATTGGGATGTCCCTACATAGGCCTGTGAACCTCCTCAAGTTTATCAATAGGGCTTTCCAACAACAAACCAATGATTTCTTTCAATACTACCATCAAACCATTGGCTTATTTAACCATTTAAACTTCACATTCTTTTTTTCCAAGGAACCACTCTCAAGAGTCTCTATCATTTTAGCTTTACATGCTAATTTTACATGTATCTGAACATTGAATCCTGATTATATGATCAAATATGTAAACTACCACTCTAAAATATATGTCACCTAAAGATCTGGTGAGCACACTTTTACTGAAGTTGTCAACAAGTACTCAAGGACAAGGGCAAAGTTAGTGTCCATATTCTAATAACACTGGTCCATTAATTAATTATCTATGAGTTCAGCTGTTTCTACTACCAAAAGTCTACTGAAATATCTCATGCTATCATTTATCTCTTTACCCAACATTTTTTTTCACAAGGATATAAACAAGTTCTTTTGTAAGTTCAAATACACATTCATCTTGGACTGAAATTTTAAACTCATTGTAAGAAGTTATTTTTCTATTCTTTTTTTCAGATTTATTTATTTGAGGTGAGGGAAAAGAGAGAGAATCATCAAGCAGAGCCAGAGTACAGACATGGGACTCAACCTCAAAACCCTGAGACCATGACCTGAGTCGAAACCAAGAATCGGACACTTAATCGACTGAACCTCCTAGGCACCCCTTATTCTATTCTTTATTCCATCATTGGCTTTTATTTCACTTAAGTATGCTGAATCCCCAACCTTCCAGTTTGGAAACAAAACGAGAGTTAAGGAGTTCTTCCTCTGCTATGTCAATTATTAATATTATAGTCCAATGTCATCACAGTAGATTTTTGAGAGCAAAAATATTATTATATTTTATTACTCACAGTGCAAATAAGATAACGTGGCATAGAAAAGGTTCCCAATAAGTGTTAGTAGAATGAATGAATGGCCATGATCATTAACTCTCCTCAAGTTCCTGCTATTCTTAATAAGCTCTCACTTTGTACCCTTCTATCTTTGATACTTACCCCTTTAAATTCTGAGCTTATCAAAGAGCTCCTGATATAGTTACACTTTTATTTAACTTCTTTTCTTCTCAGCAGGATTATTCTCAATTATATAGTCAGAATTACAATTTTAGAGCATCTCATCCTTCGTGAGCTATATTTCTTCTTTATAATCTCTGTACATGGAATTATAAATCAGGCAACATTCATGCTTAATTGGTATTTTCAGTATAATTTTTTGTTTCTTCCTCCATTCTTTATGTTTCAGCTTCAAAACATTTAGGCTCCTAACACTAGAAAAGATAAAAATAATAATATAAATTTGTTCTTTTGTATCTTTTAAGCTTTTCTATTTACTTGCAATGTTCTAACTCCTTAAATTAATCTGTAGAATGATTTAAAATCTTAATACTTACTAAACAATAAACAAGAAAATAAAAAAATTATTCCATACTGAACCTAAAATACACATTAGCTTTCAAAAGCAGGCATATTATAATTGATCCTTTAAAATCATACTTAGTAATTTAAATTATAATAATGCCTCAGTTATGTATCGAGTGTCTTCCAAACCTCAGCTATCTGAAATGGTTGTGACACCCAGTTCTAGCCCCTCACATCTTACTGCCTTTTGACCAAAGAGGAAACATCTTGAGCAGCAAATTAATAAATTCTGAATAGCATTTAAAAATGGAAATTTCCAAAAAGACCAAAAACCATTCATAACTCTACATAACCATACAGCTCATAAGAGGAGGGCCATCATGGGGTGCCTGGATGTCTCATCTCAGTCAGTTAAATGTCCTACTCCTGATTTCAGTTCAGGTCATGATCTCATGGTCCTGAGATAGAGCCCTACCTTGGGGGTGGGGGTGGGGGTATCTGCTTTCAGCAGGGAGTTTACTTGAGATTCTCTCCCTGCTCTCCCTCTGCTACTCCCCACCTGTGCACTCTCTCTCTCTAAAATAAATGAATAAATCTTAGAAAGAAAGAGAGAGAGAGAGAGAGAGAGAGAGAGAGAGAGAAGAAAGAAAGAAAGAAAGAAAGAAAGAAAGAAAGAAAGAACAAACAAGAAAAGAGGCTCATCATTTATTGAGTGTGGATCTAATACCCAAGTCCAGAAGCATGGAAAACTCAGCAGAGAAAGGCAGCGAGAAGATAAGGGAAGTGGGAAGGTAGAGAAAGTAGCAAGAGAGAAGCAGAGGAAGTTTAATGCAATCATTATGAGCAGACAGATAATAGAGAGTCATATACCCTGGGCAGTCCTTGAGAGTCTCAAGAGATGACAGCCTGGAACAATAATTCATATCCTTAATGATGACTCTGGACCACCAATGGATGTTTAACCCTGACCAAACATGTTATCTAAAGAATGTTTTCTGTCAAAGAAAACATATTTCTATGTTTTTTACCACTCTCTCCCAAAGGTTTAAAAATTAGCAATAGGCAGGTAAGCTTATATTCATACCACAATTCTCTCAGCAAAACACTAAAAAGCTATCCTGTTATCAGAATTCAAATTAATATAAAAATTAATAACACAATCCTATAGTAACTGTGCCTCTACAAACATCTGGAAATCTTATTTATACCAACCACCACTAATCTTCAAGTAGAAAATCACTCCCATTTCACCACAAATAGTAAAGAAAAAAAATGTAGTTTCAACATATATAGAACAAAGTGCAATTCAGTATCTTGAATCCTTCAGAAAACCAGTTTCTCACAAACTTCAGTGTTATTTTATATATGACTTATTCATCACAAATTTTATTAGCCAGATTTTAAACAAACTTGATTTTAAATCACCTTGAAAAAGCGCCACATTAAAGCTCAAATTCTCCCATAGTTATTCAGAAAATACTTGAAAAAAAATAAGGGATAAGAAACTAAAAGGTAGTTTTTCTTTCCTCTAGGAAACACAGAGAATCACTTATATCTCAGCCAAATATATTTAGAATATTGGCAGTTCAAATTGGCATGATTGACACAAGTAGATAACACTCAAAACAACAAACCCAGGGCTAGGGAAAATTGTTATCATAAGCAGTTTTGTGATCCATTTTATTTTCCTTCTGTAAAACAGGTAAGAGAATGCTCAAAGATATCACACATAGTCATTTACATACAGTATCATTTTATGGAATTTTCCAAGGTGTTAATTAAAAGTTTTAATTAATGTTAATCATCTGTCAATTTCATGGCAATCTCTGTTCAACCATATGCTTCTCTTTTGCACCTGTAAGTTTTTTTAAAAAACATTACTTTAAGTTGTTTTACTTCCTTAACATGATATTTGTATTAATATTTAGGAAACAAAACTTCTGCAATCCTATACAGCAATCTTCAATAGCTCATTTATGTATTTTCTAACTTTCATAAATAAGGTATGAGTATGGAGGATTTGCATGATTATTATACTTCCAAGAGAGGACCTAAAAATCTTTATTCTTTTTAAAAATACTGTTATTCTTTTAAGGTTAAACTCATTTTATGCCCTAGAAACAATTCTGAGCCAGAAAATTAAGCATGGTATTGCATCCTAGAACAAACCCTAGAAACAAAATTCCATCTCTGTACAACTTTTGCTATCTTTCTCTGGTTCATATGCTTTTACATCCCATCTTTCATTCATACGTTTTTATTAATTGAGCACTCAGAAGTACTGGGCATACAGCAATGAATAGAATTTATTGTAAATATTTCTCTCCTCAGTGAGCTTACATTCTAGTTGAGGGAGGCAAGAAAACTAAGAAAATGCATAATAGATCCAAAATGGAACTAGGAGCTGAAGAGAAAAATTAAGCAGGATGCTGAGAAAGGGAAGGGGGGGGTGGTAAGTGAATTCTTGAGGAAGGGTGGAAATCATACTCATGAATGGTGAATTTTGAGATAGGGTGGCCAGGGAAGGACTCACTAAGAAAATACATTTGAATTAAGGTCTAAAGAAAAAGAAAGCCATGAAAATATCTGTAAGAAGAGTATTTTACGTAGTAGGGGGAGCAAGTGCCAAAGCCCTAGGGTGGGAAAATGTGAGGAGTGTTTAAAGAAAGCACATCAAGTGTGGATGGACCAGACTAAACAAAAGAAAAGGTATTAGGCTATGAGATCCTGAAGGAGGGACAATAACAAATTGGGATGGCCTTGGAGGCCACTATAATATCATGGCTATTGATCCATGAGAGAAATGGAACCATCAAGGCTTTGAACAGAAGAGAAACATAATCTGTCTACATTTTTAAATGGTCATTCTGTCTGTTAAAAATTTGCTAGAGATGGGCAATGGTGTTAACAGGAACACCAGTCAGGAGGCTACCAAAATAATCCAGATGAGAGAGGACAATTGCTTAAACTCAAGTGGTAGCTAAGGAAGTGATAAGACACAGTCAGAATTTGGATATATTTTGAAGCAGAAAATTCAAGACTCCTGAGAACTAGGATATTACAGAAAGAACAGCATAAGGATGGTTTCAAGGATTTCGCCTGAGCAACTGGAAGAATGTAGTTGCCATAACTGAGATGGAAAAAGACCGTAAGAGAAGCCAGGTGAAAACAGGAGCTCATTTTTGTGCCTATTATATTAAATTGCCTATTAGACATTTACTGACTGATGTCAAGTAGGTAGCTGGTTTAAAGTTCAGGAGACAGCTGGTGTCCAGATATATATTTAGAAGTCATCAATATACATGACATTTAGAGTCATTAGACTGGATGAACAAAGATTTTTGTTTTGATACAAATGAGAGGAGATCCAAGAATTAAGCCCTAGGGCACACCAAAGTTTAGAGATTACAGTGATGAAGATGGACCAAATAAAGAACAGAAAGGCAGTTGCTAGTGTGCACAAGAAAAATCAAGAAATGGAAGCCAAGTGAAAAAAGCTTTTCTGAGGCAAATGTAAATGACAGTTTCCAATATCACTTATGGGACAAGTAAGGTGAGGACTAACAAGTGACTACTGGCATAGTAACATGGAGGCCACTGCGGACTTAAGCCAAGAGTTGTTTCAGTGATATGATGAAGGCATACAAACACCTCTGTGCTTTTAAGGAAAAAAGAAAGGGAACAACTTGGAGGAAAAAAAATTTATGTAACTTTTCCAAGCAATTCTTTCGAAAGAGTATTTTTCGCCTTAAAATGGAAGAAACAAGCTGGTGGGTTGAGGGGAAAGACCTAGCAAATAGAAAAAATATCTGATAACACAGGATACAGAAAGGAACATGACTGTAGGATCTTGGGCAAAGGTGGAGGAGTCAGCCTTTCCTGTGATTAGTGACTCTTTATACACGGAAAGAGGAGAAGGCAGGGGATAAGTAAATGCATAGGTGCATAGTTACGGTGCTAGAAGTTTTGAGAACCCTCTTCTTGCTCATTTAACTTTCGAGAAGAAATGGAATGTAAGATCATGAGCTGAGATTATGGATGGGAGAGGCATAACAAGTGTAACAAGCGTGAGAAACAAAGGAGAAAAGTGGGCTCAACTTGCCACAGCAAGCCAGCCTCTCCTTCACCAGTGGGCCTCAGCGAATGTTATTCCTTTTCTAATGAAATGGGTTCTCCTGGGTCATCATATAGATTCTTCCTTCTTATCATTCAGATTTTAACTCCAATGGCATCTTCTTCCCTGATCACTCCAACCAAAGCAGATCCTTAGAACTACTCTCTATCATTTTATACTATTTCTTCTTCTTTATTAATAGTTTATTTTGTCATGCTCACTAAACTGTAAGCCCCTTGAGGGCCAGGGCCTAGTTTGTTCACTGCTTTATCCTCAATGCTAAAAATAGTACATGGCACAGTAAGAACTTGATTCACCAATTAATGGACTATATTTATTGCTGAGACTAGATACAAGAACACTGAAACTAGTCATAACCTGGTTTGGGACATGACTTGAACTACCTCTAATTATTTCACTGAGACAACAATTCTGTTTTTAAATTCCAACAAAAAATACTACCTGTAATGTGGACTTTACTGCTGCATTTCTTTTCATTTTCTCTATCATAGATTATTTTTGTCTCTTTAAATGTTGCTAAACATAATCTAAAGAAAATAAAGGGAATTTTCTGACATTCTGCAAAAAACTCAAGTCACATTTCCTCAGGACCATATTCAACATCTAGGTCCAACTCTTCAACTCAGAGTACCTGGAGGAACCAGACATGAACACTTAACCAACTAATTTCTCAGGGGATCTAAATATCCTACTTATTTCTTAAGAGAAAGCTATTTCTTCGAGAGAGAGTGAGTCAACACCAGTTGTAGTAAGTGTAAATATCAATTATTTTAGAGATAGTGAATTAAGTTTATATTATTTTAAAAGTTACTTTTCCTTTAGGGCACATTACTTATTTGATTCAAATGGATGACACTAGCAAAACATTCATTTACAAAAAGCTATCCTCATCACACACGTCCCTAAATGCAAGTTTAATAATTTGTATCATTTTTGTTCCATTTCAGGGCAAACATAAAGAATAACCTCCTTATGGCTCATTATGCAGCATTTTTATGAGAAGGAAGCCAATGAATTCAAGAGGACGCTGTGTGTTAATATAGGCCGTGACTAACACGCTCTCTTCATAGCCATGTCTCAAGATTGCATTTACACAAAGTGGCAGAGTTGGCTCTGCTGGTTTTGAACTGTACTTCCCCTTTTATGGAAAATATCAACAGGGATTTTTTTTTTCATGGCTGGAGGTCTTTTCCTCATCTAAATATTAAAGTCTGATAAGTCTTTCCAACTTACTGAAGCATAATCATGCTTGCTACTTGTTAATTAGGAGCAGAGTGATAACTATTAAAAGTTGAAAGAGTTTCCTGGTGGTTGCAACAAGTTTCAACATGATCCCAAGCTTTGTCAATAACCACAGGGGAAAAAGAAAGCAAAAGGAAAATGCCTCTCTAGAGTCCTTCCTTTCTCAGAGAAGGGTGAATGCTACTGCTATTATATCCCTCTCATTTGAAAGACATCTTAATACCAAAGGAGGCCAAATGGTGGACCCCGCAGTGTTCATGTTGGAGAAGACAGCCCAGCCAGAGAGCCAGGAGATCTGGGCTCTATGATCAATTTTCCTACTTATTTATGTGACCCTCAATTTCCTCCAATGGGTTTGGAGGAAGAATTAAAGATGTCCTAGTTCTAAAATTCTATTTCTACCAGCCAATTAAAAATCTTGGAGAAAATTTTGCAAAACACTCCCCTAAGCCTGGGCATTACAGTTGCTCTTTTTTGCTAGGCAAATACTCAGTATTTTGATAGCTAGTATTGATATGCCACTTTTCAATGACAGAGTATTTGTTTTTTGTTTTTTATTTTTAATGACAGAGTATTTGAACTCTTACATACATTATCTCATTTATACCTCTGAGCAGTCTTGCAAAATACGTTGTAACTATTTCCTTCACAAGCTAGGAAAGAGAGAGAATGAGGAAGAAAAGAGATCAAGTGACTTGCATAAAGTCAGAATGGACGTACCACACCCAGAAATACTTGTCCCTATCACTTCACTTGAAATTATAACTCCTCAGTACAAGCCCACGTCTAGACACCAGATACTATATAGAGAACAGAAACAAGCAATAAATAGAGAAAATTATATTTTAAAAAAACCTCTGAGAAAAGATTACAAATGGCTCCCATGAACTCAGATAATATATCATATTACTTTGCCACATTGGGTTTTTTTTCCCCACCATTTAATTCACTGTTCTTCAGAGAAGTCAGTCTAAAATAAATTTGTCTGCAGTGGCAAATTTCCTAAAACAAATATTAAACATGGCTACTGGGATTTCTGTAGCATGTTATCAAAATAATGAGTTATAAATACTTGATTTATATACCACATACCTATTAGCAAAAAGAAAATATACACATCATCCCCTAGGCCTGAACTAAAATTTATATTTACATTAGTCAAGAAAAAGAAAAAGAAAACAAGAAGCAGAATCTTAAGAGAGTTCAAGTATAAAGGTCACAGAAGGTACTGTCAACACTCCATGGTACCGTCAGAAACTTTATTCCAAACTGTAGAACAACCAAAATGAATATAACCCAAAAGCAGACCTTGTGGGTTTTTCCCCCCAGGGGTTATAACTTGCAGGACGAGTGCCATTCCAGCTGAAAACGATAAAGTTTGAACTTTACCAAAGGTATACAGCATATAAAAAAGATCATAAACCCATCACCAAAAATAATTGTAAGTCTGGCTGCACTGCTGCTCTGCATTTCACCAAATCAAGGAATGAACAACTAACATCTATTGGAATGCTACAGTTTACAAAATGTATTCAAGTAAGTGACTCATTTTAATGCTCACAAAAATCCTATGAGTTAAACCCAATTTTACAGGTGAAGAAAGGGAAATTCAGAGAAATTAAGCCGCCTAAGACAAGAAAACACAGATGATGGCTTTAGATTGTCTCCCTGCAAGGCTATTTCTGAAGCAGCAATACAAAACCGGGTAGGGTATCTTATAGGACCAATGAGCGCATACATTTAAGCCATTAAGAACTAGAAGTAGCCTAGTAAAAAAGAATACATAGAACTTTCCTAGAGAGGCCATTTTTACTGCCCTTCTCCACTCAATATCCAATATGTAATAAGAGCTAATTTAGGTTGGGACGCCTGGGTGGCTCAGTGGTTTAGCGTCTGCCTTTGGCCTAGGGCATGATCCTGGAGTCCCAGGATTGAGTCCCACATTGGGCTCCCTGCATGGAGCCTGCTTCTCCCTCTGCCTGTGTCTCTGCCTCTCTCTGTGTCTCTCATGAATAAATAAAATCTTTAAAAAAAAAGTTAATTTAGGGATACAAAATACAAGAAAAACAGAAGGGAGAAAGGAAGGACAAAGGGAGAAACACAGAAATAGAGGAAGGATAAATTTCCTAACTTAGCAAAATAAGTGTATTTTCTTCTCTGGACTAAAGATAAGATAGTAATATGCAATTGTACAGAGTAGGTTAAAGAGTAATGTCTTAAAAGTTAAACCAATAACATGTAATTGAAGTTTACATAAAAAATATTGAGATAAACCTGTTAAAATCCATTAAAACTGCTAGGATCTCATTGTACGCTCAAAGAAGTTGTCTATGGTAAGGTCATGGCATTACTATGGAGGTAACAAAAATTATTAACAAAGCCAAATCAAACTTAGTTCAAATTTAAAGACACTGATAGCTATTCAAACTAATTCAAACTTTATTTTTAGGATACACACTAATTTGAATTTTCCCCAGTAGTCAACTCACTAGGAAAATTTGTTCTATTTCTTAACCATCCTCAAGAAATGGCAATTCCCTAACTAATTTGAGTTTTGAAATTATATGCAATAAAATAGCATTCAGCTATTTTCTTTTAATCCAACATTCTTTGTTGAACCTGCTTTTCCTTGTATCAACTCTTCTAATATTATTCCTGATAACGGTGCAATCCAAGGAACTCTGAGGGTATCAAAGTGAGGAATTTGGACATGGTGTATCTAAAATCCCTCCAAAATGAAAATGATATGATTTGGTGAATAATTGTTTTATTATTAAATAAATCTCCAAAAAAAATAAAAAATAAAAAATAAATAAATAAATCTCCAAAATCGGGATGCCTGAGCGGCTCAGTGGTTGAGCATCTGCCTTTGGCTCAGAGTTTGATCCTGAAGTCCCACATTGGGCTCCCCGCAGGAAGCCTGCTTCCCCCTCTGCCTGTGTCTCTGCCTCTTTCTCTGTCTCTCATGAATAAATAAATAAATATTTTTTAAAATCTCCAAAATGAGTCTTTTAAAATGTGTTATTATGTAAGTTAGTCATGAAATTATATATATAATGTACCACATATATAATGTATGTATGCATACAAGTTAGTCATGAAATTATTCATGTATGTAAATATATATAATTTCATGTCTAATTTACATAAACATATATGTATATAACTGTGCATGTTTCTTACTATTAATCTACAGAAATGATCTATTTGCAAGCAACTGCACCAGTCCACAAGTGCTCAGCCCAGTCTTGAAGAGCCAAAACATAAACTCAGATGAAGAAACTCCCTGAAATAAATTTTATTGTTATGAAAATTGAAACCTCTGCCCAGTATTAAGCAGGAAAAACGATTAAATCTACATTTAAAGTATTTAGGCCCTGGAAATACTGAATTATAATCTGAAAACCCAAAAAGACATATTATTTTTCCATTTGAACATCTTATCTTAGCTCAGAATTAATGGTTTTGAAAGACCACATTTTTCATAATTTGGAAAGAACAGGCACACCAATCTATAAAAATGGACACATTTTTGTACGTCTGTTATAATATATGAACACAAAAAGCCACAATACATTGTGATTATGCAAAGTATAACTTACAAGTTAATGTAACATATTTTAAACCTACTTTAAATCTTAACAGGTAAATAAGTATGGCCCTTCAGGAAACTGAACTTAAGGAACTGTGTACTCATCTCCCTGTTGCTACTATTGCTTAAAACACTTTTGGAGCTTAATACTTTTCTAATCCTCCAATTAACAACTGACTGACCCATGAAAACAGATCTGTTAGTGGAGTGCCATAGTTTGTACTGCCCTCCACACCCATTCCCCTTTTGACTACCTGCCTATTTTATTTACCAAACTTGGCTCAAATCTATCTTTTGACAATTTTGAAATATAAGACACTCTTCAAAGTTAGAAAATTTGCCCACTGAGGTCATCAAAAGATTAATGCTGCAGGTTTGCTCTATGGCAGCTCCAATGGAGATGCTCCTGGAATATTCTGGGCAATTTCAGTATCACTGGAAGATGTATATTGCTCGGAAAGTGACTATGCTGAATTCAGATTCAACACTCCTTTGAATAAAATTTTTGTGTTTAAAAAACTGAATCCGTTTCTAGTCATCGGATATATAAATATATCTTAATAAGTAAAAATACAAACAAAACATTTTTAGGCATTCTATTTCATCCAGACATATACACTGAGGAGCAACAGCTTCTCTAAAAATGTGGGATAAAAAAATAGCCCAAATTAACATGAGGTTTTTGGGGCAGAGGAACTACTTAAACTGACAATAAAACATGAACAAAGTGATCAACTTTAAGTAAGCCTTCTGAGAGGAATTATCAAATGAAAGAAATATAAGTAGAAATAAGGGATCCCTGGGTGGCTCAGTAGTTTAGTACCTGCCTTTGGCCCAGGGCATGATCCTGGAGTCCCAGGATCGAGTCCCACATCAGGCTCCCTGCAAAGCAAAGCCTGCTTCTCCCTCTGCCTGTGTCTCCGCCTCTCTCTATCTCTCATGAATAAATAAAATCTTTAAAAGAAAAAAGAAAGTAGAAATAATATAGCTTGTTTAAGATAGAACTCACTGAGGGGACGTCTGGGTAGCTAAGTGGTTGAGCGTCTGCCTTCAGTTCAGGGTGTGATCCCAGAGTCCTGGGACTGAGTCCCACATCAGGCTCCCTACATGAAGCCTGCTTCTCCTCCCTTTGCCTATGTCTCTGCCTCTCTCTCTCTGTGTCTCTCGTGAATAAATAAAATCTCTAAAAAAAAAAAAAAAAAGATAGAAATCACTGAAGTCCTTTTCCTTCCTGTATCTATTTAAGGGGGTACATCCTTTTATCTACCTAATACTCAATTTATCTCTCTTCATCTGACAAATTCATATTACTCCAGACAACCAAAATATCTAAATTTGGGTGAGTAGCATATCCTCTGCTGTCCTATTCTGAGGTCTGGCTACTTGTAATTCAATCTATCATATTTGAAATTACATCTAGAACCAGAAGATTCTAATCTATTGACTCTTAACATGAACCCATGACTCAAACAACTATGTAAAAGTCAATGGAAAAATAGGGAATAATATATTGAGATAGGCAGAAAAGACATTAGTCAGATTTTGCATCAAGTCTATATATTCTTTATTTTTATTTTTCTTAAGATTTTATTTATGTAAGAGAGAGAGTGAGACAGAGAAATCACAAGTAAGGGGCGGGGGGCGGGGGAGGAGAAGAGGGAGAGGGAGAAGCAGTTCCAACATCGGGACCAAACCCAGGCCTCGGGATCATGGCCTGAGCCAAAGGCAGATGCTTAACCAACTGAGCCATCCAGGCACCCCAAGTTTATATACCCTTTAGATTCCCAAAGAATATGGACAGTATTGAAAGAGACATTTTATCTGGATGCAGAGTATCAAACTTGCTGAAAAGAGGGGACAAGAGAATTACGATGGGTACATTTCTTTTTTTTTTAAGATTTTATTTATTTATTAATGAGAGACACAGAGAAAGAGGCAGAGACATAGGCGGAGGGAGACCTAGGCTCCCTGTGTGAAGCCAGATGCAGAACTTGATCCCAGGACCCCGGGATCATGACCTGAGCCAAAGGCAGATGCTCAACCGCTGAGCCCCCCAGGTGCCCCACCATGGGTACATTTCAAATTTTTAGTGAGATTGTTTACCTGAAATAAATTCACCAATGATGTCCAGCAAAACAGATAAGTTTCATAAGACTACAAGTAAAACAGATTACTATTAAAAGTGTCATTATCAATAAAAAAGACTAATAGTCCTCCAAAGTAAAACTACCATCTTCTTTATATTCTAATTCTCAATCTGTTCCTTAATGGTTTCATAACGAAATAAAAAGTGGTCATTTGTAAAAGCACTAGATTTGGAGGACACCAAATGAATTATACAGTTTTCAAAGTGAATATTCTGAGTTCACTAGTAGCTAACCAGAAACCAGATGACTTCAAACTATTGAAAAATCATCCGTAATGCTCACAAAGGATTTAACAATTTCAGTGAATCCTTTTACTATACTCTGCACGTAAGATTTCCATTACAGCATAACTTTTCAATAAGTTACCACCTAAAGTTTTAAATAAACTCTTTTTCCTTCACACCTGTGACACAGAGTTATATTTCTAGGTTTTTTTCTTTCTATTCCAAATTAACACTTTTAGAAAAAACTGATATAATGAATCTGATATTCTACTGAAATTAAGCAGTGGTCATTGCCATTTTGCAAGCAAGATGTCCAAGATAAAAAGATAAAGTGCCAACCCCTTAAATGTAGTAGAGTCACTGTTGACTTTGGAACTCAGAACCTCTAGATCCTGGATATGGAGATAATTCGATGTTAATTTCTCACATATATAACACAGTTTTTGCTGCTACATGGAGCACTGGCTCTTTATAACAAATACCCTACAGATCTTTAATTGGTAGTTAGGAAACATGCTTTTCCTAATCATCGAGTCTCTTTTAAATATTATATTTTTAAATACTCATTTAGGGAAACTAATGAGATAAGAAATGAGAGGATAAAGAAGGTATGTTGTTTTCAAAATTAAAAATTTCAGGACATCAGTCCAGCAGGCATAAAACAACATCAAACAAATAACTAGATAATCAAACAATAAAAGCAAACTAGAAATAATATGAAGGCTTTTTTAGAAACTATTATTGCACATATGCAATAATTACTTCCATCAAGACTTTTATTATACATTTGTTTTTATGGAATCATAATGCACAAGTGCATGCTATTGTTTAAACACATTCACCACATACCCCATAACAGAATATGATGACAATATGTATTAAGGATAATACAGAAAATGTGGCTAAATGCATTCTGTGTTATGGTTCCATAATACAGCATGCAAATGGTTCTGACTAAGCAGACACAGGAGACAGCCGTTAGTGCACACGCTGTGAATGTATATTATGAATAATGCATAAAACTTGGCTAAATCCTAATGAGTCCATTGACATCCTATGGGGTCCAAAGGAGGCTCAGATCCCAAAGCATGGCCCTGGCACATTTCTATCCACCAATCATTATAAAAAACAATACCATGAAAACAAAGGACATTAAACAACATGAATGCACTCTCATTCTGGGTAAAGCTTTTGAAATAAGCACAAAAATTAGAAGAAAGTTTGAAAGGAGAACTACAAGTCCATCTTACATCATCACCCCACTTACAGTTTTTCAAAATTATCTACTGCAATTTAAATAGGACAAAAGCTGCAGTTGAAGGTTTGATGTTATTTCTTTTCTCTGATTTTCTTCAGGGAGCTGCTATTACAAGGAAGATCTAAGCAATCCCTAAGAAAAGTGGCCAAACTCTTAGACCATGGTGGTAGAAAGTCTTCCTGCTTTGAATGAGAAATGCTTATGAAATGAATTATAGCCAATTAAATAAGGAAATAGATATAATGTGTCTGAAAGCAGTCTTTATGGTAGAAACTCCTTAAAATTCTAGTTTTTACACAGCTTTTTAAAGAATCAAAAAGAATGCCATGAGCATATCACTTGCAGCGCATAAAAAAAAAAAAATCAGTATTTTTTCCCAATAGCCATTAAATAGTCCTTGAGAGGAGAAACTATGTCTATTATCTCTCCCTAAATGGGTGTACCCCAAGATGAACACCTATACGAACATGTTCAATGTGTTCACTGAGCCAAAAATGCAGAGCTGAACAAGCTGTGTTTGAGATGCAGAAATTAAGTATGTGACAGAAGCCTGTGCACCCAAGCCTCTCCTTGGAGTAGGAGTGGGAATGCAAGGACAGCTGCTCCTTCGTGGTGCTCCCAGGGGGGTGTTCCCAGGGGCGGGTGGGAAATGGGCACTCTGGGAACACATCCCCAGAGAAGAGTGAAGAGGCGAGGGCTGGCCACTTGGGGAAGCGGCAGGCCAAGAAAAACCCTGCACTCTCAGAAAACACACAAGAGCCAAAGGCTGAAGTGGGAGCAGGAGATAAAGTTCTGGGGAAGGAGTTCTTCCCGGATTTGCCTGGCTCCCTGACATTCTCCCATCCGTTCACCTGGTACAAGAACCAGGCACAGTCCAGGCAAAGGCTGCAGCTGGAAGCTGCCACAGAACCTAAAGTGTGGAAATGTAAAAATATCTCCATCACTGAATTGTAAAACCGCAGGTCATTTACCATCCACATTTGGGTTCAAATCAGTTCCCAGGCGTAGTTCTAATGGCAATTTAGCCTATATGCTGTGAAAAGAAGGCTTGCTGCAAGACCCCTTCTGCAAAATAATATTGCTATTATTTTCCCATCCCTAACTGCCAGAAGAGCCAGAAATTCTAACTCTAATAAACGTTTATGAAAAAACAACCCTTCATACGCTTCTATTTAAAGTACAAATACTCCTGGGTATAGTTAAGTAAAAAAAATAATAATGATAAATTTGTATTGCTTTCTTTTGTGAAAAGAACTAGGACAATAAGGGAGCCTAGAATGTTTGGGCTAAAGATGGAACACACTGTCAGATTAACTTTGCTTGCTTTTCCAGTTGGACTGATGCTGGCATGACCAGGGATTCTGTGATGAGGAATTAAGACTCTCAGCAGACTTTTAAAAGTTTAAAACTTTCCCAGTACCATGTTATTATGTTTGTATTTACACCTGGGTAAGCGCTGTCACTGTTGCTAGAGCATGAAGTATGAAAATCATACAGAAAAATAAAGTATCTGTTATAGCCACTTCTGCTGTTTTCCCTGTTCTAAAATTTGCCTCATAGCAAGTGCAAGAGAACAAAGTTCTGTTCCCGATATAACAATTCCATAAAGCTATTCTGCTTTTGAAAACCATTCTCCACCAGGACTTGTCCTAGCTACTCTATAAGCAACTGACAATCGCTTCACTCCCCAGTATTTCTTCATCCCTCCCAGATGCCACCAAAAGAATCAGAGAAAGTCTGTCAGTAGCACTTTGTTTCTCAGCAGGACGCTGTACTGTTTGTGATATCCATTTTGATACAAACCTAAATTAGGCCTCTGGAAATAGGTAATGCATAAAAAGAAGCATTTTGTGTCACCAAATTATTATTATAGGTTACTGTTAACCCTTGGAAGATAGAGGTGAGCTCTGCAGCTCCCCACTGAGGTGACTATTTGTCATGAAATCACAGGCCCTACCTCAAAAGATGTTTCAGGTGAGCTTCAGATAAGGTAAACTATCTGGTTGACCTATAGGATTCTGATAGCTAGTTTAAGTGGGGAAGCTATGAGAAATGCCAGTTAAACAAAAGGATCAGCACAGCATGTAGAGCCAGCAGTCGGCTAGCACAAGTTTAACAGCTGACAGAGCCTAGAGATGGAGGGAAATGAAAACGAATCAGGATATTTTACTATCAGACAGATTTAAGAGCCTTTGAAAGTTCTCCCCACAATGACATGCAGAGGGGCAAAAGTTCAGAGCTACAACTATTTTTTTAAAGGTTACTTGTGATCGAACTATTAACTAGTCACGTGGAGCTAATAAATTAGAATATAATAAGTTGAATATTGAAAATGCTGAATATCTCTTCATATAGTTCAGATGGTAAATAAATTTTGTTTTTGAAATTCCTTGCATATAAATTTAAATTTCTGGTCCATAATTAAGATTCACAGAAATCTAAGAACTGACCCTAAAACTATCCCAGCATTATAATCCTAGCACCAGTTCTTGAAAACATTCGGCATTTGACCTTTTCTAATTTAACCTCTGTAATATCTGATTCTCTTATTCTTCTTTCTTCATCACATTAAAATAAGCAGCATTCACAATGTTAATAAGTATAAACACAACTGAATTCGAGGATCCAATCAAAGACTACTTTCTATTAACCTGTAACCTGAAGGAACCACACAGAACATGCATGACATCTTCTTATCTTTTAGTACAACTCAGATCACTTTCTGATTAAAAATTGTACAAGAGTCATCATGTCACACAATAATAACAGCTTTTTCTTCTTCATGCATTTTTATTCTGTGTTTTGGTAAAAATTATCACATGTGCCTGGCTTATCTCATTAAAATAAACAGACACGACTGAGTTCATATCTCTTGAGACACAGTAAACACAATGCAAAATGTAATTCCTCAAATTGGAATAACATATTTACTGAATAAATAACTGAATAATTAAAGCTTCTTCAAAGTGAGTATCATAGGCTTATGGTGAAGAGCAACAAAATTATTCTGCAACTGGTATCATGGAAAAAAATAGCTAATAAGAACAACTAAAGTTTTATAAGGAGTTTAGTCGACTATGGATACCAGCCAAATTTTGTAGCTGCACCAGAGCTTTTAGCTGAGTTGCTAAATTTGAAGGCAGGGTAAATGTTCTTCTCCCCTTTCCTAGACACAACCCATAAAAAATAGGTTCTTTTTAATGTCTAAGAATGCTGTTTAAGTCTCATTCTAGTCAGCAACAAGATCTTCAGTCTCAGAAAAGCCTAGTCAATCGCAATAAGCTACAGTATATAACATTTTAACATCAAAAGTCCTGGAGTCCCTCACTTTAGAGTGAGGCCATCATTCGATCCCAATACAATCTCACTCAAGGAATTCCGACCAGCTAATTGCTTGGCATCCTCAGGATATCCAGATATCATCTGAATTCCAGCTACTGAAATTAAATCCCCTATGTTTCCATCTCCTAAAATAATTCCTCAATTCAAATATTCAACAGCATTACATCTGGTCATAGTTAAAGCACCTCACTGTTGACAAGGCACTTTCTTGAAAGTTTCTGCAGGCTGTGTCACACATCATACATACCTGTGAGGTCCATTCCCAGGGAAGTTGCTTTTGCTGTAGCTTCCTCCTTAAAAATATTCCTACACCCATGCTGATTTTGTATCTGTTCAGTTCAAATTTAGATTCATTGGTACTTTTCCATAGTTACATTTCTTGCTCAGTTGATATGTCCTTTTATTTATTCTGAAGTTTTCGATGTAAGACAAACAGGAATACCACCTTCTAAAATTACTACTATCCTACCATCCTCTGATGGAACATTAGTGGGAAGCAATATTCTCCAAAGCTATGAAGCATACACTGCCCTAAATTACATTGCAGTCGCTGCCCTGAGCTCACACATTTTTGAATAGAAAGGCTCCCAGGGATCTCTCTGTACTGACTGCATTTACTGCTTTAAAATATTTTTAACCCAGACGCTGAAGTGCCAGCCTTGCAGTTCCTCATGCTAATCCCAGCTTGGGTGGCTGTTCTTAAGGGAAAGCATTCAAAACATTGTAACAGTGCATCAACTTTGACCCTTTTCACTTAAACATGAGACTCTTAAAAAAAGTTTGAATTCCAGAGGGAATCACTGAACTTTGACCTGCTTAAAATTAGTTTTGTTTTAGTGCCTTCATGGTGACTCAACAGGCCAATTTTCCAGACACTTAAGATGTTTCTGCCCCCTGAAGATTCCAGTTCAAGTCCACAGCTATGTTTGCTGGTCAGATCAGAACACTTTGTCCCAGGGTTTCAAGCAACAAATTCCCAGATCTCCATCTCTTTGCCAGATGTTGGCATTAGTTGGTATTAAACTGGATCTAAACACACACACACACACACACACACACACACACCACACACAATCAGAGGGCAGGCTCTATTTTTCTTTTCTTTTTTTTTTTCACATACAGCCTTTTAGGAGACAAAGTTTTCCACTCAAAATTCGGTCATGGAGAAATGTTTATCAGGATTATATAAACATTACTTACTAGCATAACTCCTACAAGAATAAAACTCCTAACTTTTGGTAAGCAGTACTATGCTACATTTATAATACAAGCT
The DNA here is from genome assembly GCF_048418805.1 of Vulpes vulpes. Classification (NCBI taxonomy): domain Eukaryota; kingdom Metazoa; phylum Chordata; class Mammalia; order Carnivora; family Canidae; genus Vulpes; species Vulpes vulpes. The sequence continues at coordinate 22,264,686 of NC_132787.1, read as the reverse complement.
TTCTGAATCTACTTTTCTTAATAGGGAACAAAAAAGCTATGGGGATTTTATTTTCCAATGTATTACAGATTTTAAATTCTTCAGTGAACAATTATATGGCAAATGAATATTATCACAATATTAAAAACTCCTTCAATGGAATTTGAAATTCCTTTTGAATTTCAAAATTCTTTTTGAAATTTCTTCAATGGAATTTCAAAAACAGTATTTGTTGTGAAAAAACTCATGGTAATTAATAGGTAAAATAAAGTCACCAAAGAACTAAAGGTGTAGTACAATTCATTCAGTTTTTGTATCTCAAAACGGCTCCCCATTTTAGCTAAACTAGTTTTTGCAAAAACGAAACAACACTCAATTATATTAATGCAATGTAAGATGCCTAAAGAAGGAAGTAAATATTAGTCTAGAGCAATTCCTGCATAAACTCTGTGCTTTAAAATTTTTAGACTAGTCAAGGAGAAAGGCATTCAGGAAAAGAAAACCCATTTAGTACTACAAAGCCAGAAAAAAAGAAATGTTATCACAGTTAGTTAACCAGGATAAAAGAAAATGTATAACACAAATTAGTCTACAAAACTTACATATCATGTTAAACAAGAAGACTTTATTGTCTCCAAGACATTAGTTAGTGATACTGGAAAGTAGCGCAAAAGTGAATATGAGACCTTCATATTCAAACATTGCTTTGCACTTAAATCTATCAATTTCCAAGAGTAACCGATGACATTCTTGAAATGCAGGCATTTGATCCCTATCGTTAATGCCCAAAGCTGAAAGTTAGAAGCTGTAGGGTACAGTGTCACAAAAACTGACCATAGAAAAAAATTTTCGAATTATTTTCTCTCCTATTAAACAGCACTAATTCCAAAACACAGAAAATAAAAACTACTCACTGAGTCTCTCTGGCAATTACTTTCATTTCCTACCCATGTAAGAACAAACACAAAAAAAAGATATTCAGATAGGATAAGTGGTGAGCTTTTGGATATGTACATTACCACTTCATTTTTATTTTATTCATAAACCATTTGACACATAACATTGCATGAGTGGTACTGACTGGCCACAGATTCCTTAAATTAAGAAAATATTTGGAATTCAATTACTTTACATTTCAAGCACATGTAACTGCGTTCTTTAATGATGATTAAGAAAACAAGCATTAATTGTTTTAAAAACTGAGACAATTACTTATGTGAAGTCAACTAAAATGAAAATTTCAAATGATACCAAATCACACCGCCAAATAATGTGAAAATAAGTATGAATTATGTAAGATGCTAGTGAAAACACATACTTACAGATAAGACAGTGAATGGTAGTATTTAAATAAAATTATACAGAGACATTACTATGTAGAGACCATTATCTGAAGAATCTACCAACATAGGATTAGTACTCCAGTTGCTTTAATCCTTTAATTGTCTTAATAATAAAATATGCTACTAATTGTGTAAAGTATTTTGGCCTTGCATTCCAAAAGACATATTTGCATTTTTCTTTGTAAACATTGTAAAAACTATTATACAGTGTCATTAAAAAGTAATGTGACTGGTTTTTATACAAAAGTACTATGTCATCTAATGTTACTTCCCTTCATAGTGGTCCCCTTAGAACACAACTCACCCTAAAGATCAGCCATCAGCCACAGACAGTATTTCTACCACCTTCTGAAAAGTGCTTTCTAAGTCTGTAACACACACACATGCATACACACTTCTAAATATCCTCAATGGTGACAAATTTCATAATTTGAAAGTCAATTTTAACCATTTTCATCATTTCAGAGAGACATTTATAGCCAACTCTGGTGAATAAAAAAAGGATGATGAATCTTGGTATAAAATACGAATAGAAAGTAATGAGATGGATGTTTTAGTCAGGCTTGCAAATGATTCAAAAGACAATTCTGAGAGGAAGTTTTCCAAAATGTTTTGAACAAGGGCATCATTGGAATCAGGGTTTTGCTTCTCTGGGTGACAATTTTGAAAAACAACATTAATATGAATGCATAAATTATAGCACAATTGTTGTTTTTAAAAATCAAACTCGGTACTTTTCACTCATACTCTGCAAATATGAAATAGGCAGATATGCATTTTCATTTAGATGATTATATATGTACGTTCTGAAGCGTTCTCTGGGAAAACTAACCCCAGAGGTAAAAGTAACTATATAATCCCGTTATATACAATATAAACTTAACTCTTGATCTTTCAAAAACGAACAAAAATCTTTATTTCCATAGTCATATATTTACATCCAACCCCAATCTGTGGGCTTCTATTAACTTTTTTCTCTCCTATATACAGTCAAAACCTAACAAGAGCTCACTGTGGGATTATGCACAAAAACTGCAAATTTAAACAAGGTGCGATCGTATACTTTTTCACACATTATTGTATCATGCTGCACCAGAACACTAATGTATGCACAGTTCCAAAATAGCTTGGGCTATTACTGCACAGGCTTGAAAACTACTGAAATCCCAATAAGAGCACTTTTCAAAAACTGTTCCTTCATTATTGCACACTAGTAAAGGTTGCTTGTGCTATTTGTATTTTACAATAGAAAAAAATACAGAAATGTCTATGATATTGCCTCTTAATTCTGAGGTTTTACTTATTAGAGTCTTTGTAGTTATAACAGTTGTTTCATCAATATAAATATGACAATGGGACTCAATACTATTTAATCGACTCAATTATGGAACAAGTGTGCTTTTTTCCTTATGCTGCCCTACTTTCTTTTAAGTTGCATTTGAATTATTGATGAAGTTGCAATAAAGCATTTCTTTGTTACACATAGTTAGAAGTAGAGAATGCTTCATGGTTAATTTTTAGACCGATAGTGATAAAATAAACACACTTGTTGTCCTTTCAAAAAAAGTCAATAGCATGGTACAAGCTTAAAAGATTGACTTTTCCTTTTTTTTTCTGTTGTCTTGAAAATATGTTGTGCTGAAATCATGAATATAACTACAAATATAAAAGAAGAAAGTGGTAAGCAAAGTACACTATAGGAAATACAGGTCATCCAAGTCTTCCTAGGTATTAAAAAGATTTACACCTTTGATAAACTTAGGTTCTGTTTTTTGTCAAGTATTTCGAGGACTTATTTAATTGTGTAACAGAATGAGACCCCTCAAAACAGTAGAATTTTGAGGGGTCTCATTCTTGGGAACAGGAACAACATTTCTTATTTAGACTTCCTAACCACTACATAACTGATGCTCCATCCATTTCATCTTCCAAACAACAGCCAGAATGATCTTTTTTTAAATTTTTTAATAGATTTTATTTATTTATTTATTTGAGAGAGAGAGAGAACAGGAGGGGAGGGGCAAGGCATAGGGAGAGGGAGAAGTAGGTCCTGGCTAAGCAGGGAGCCCCATGAGAGATGCAATCCCAGGACCCCAGGATCATAACCTGAGCTGAAGGCAGATGCTTAACCAACTGAGCCACCTAGGTACCCCCAGAATTATCTTGTTAAAATGCAAATCTGAATCCTTTAGTTTGCTCTTGCTTTTTTGATAAAAACCCCAGATCCTTAGCAATATCTACAAGACCCTACATGAGACAACTCCTGCCTCCTCCTCCAGGCTCATTCTTTGAAATTTTGTCCTTCTTCTCTGTGCCCCAGCCACTCTGGTCTCCTTAATTCCTCAATATTGCAAGCTGTAGCCCACATCAGAGCTTTGTTTTTTGTTTGTTTTAAGATTTTATTTATTTATTATGAGAGACACACACACAGAGAGAGAGAGAGGCAGAGACACAGGCAGAGGGAGAAGCAGGCTCCATGCAGGGAGCCTGATGTGGGACTTGATCCCAGGACTCCAGGATCAGGCCCTGGGCTGAAGCCACCCTCAGCCAACCGCTGAGCCACCCGGGCTGCCCCACCTGGGCTGCCCCACATCAGAGCTTTGTAAATGTTGTCCCATATTCCTTATTCACCCATACCTTCTCCACCTAGTTCCTTCCCCTTACCTCTCTTCATATCCCAGGCAAAATGTCTCTTCCTCCTGGAAGCCTTCTATGACTTCCAAAATAAATCAAGCTACCCTATAATATCTCCTTATAATTTCCTATACTCTTTTGCCATAATGCACTTCATAGTAGTTATTATTAATACCATAGCACAACTTTCTTAGCCAACCTACATTCACCAAGTTACCAGAGTCAGCAATGTGCTCCATTCCTTCTCTGAAACAAACTATTGACAATAGCACCCTAATGGCAAAGGGCTACTCTGCACAGCCGCACCTCCTCACTCTAACCACTGTTACTGCCTGCTTAATCCAAGTCTGTTTATGTCATTTCAACTTCTTATTGTAATTGGGTAAATTCATTAGATATTACATAACGAATAAAATATGGGGGCAAAATGTTTTTAGTGGCACTAGATCAAATGTTTTGGAAAAAATAAAGGCAAATTATTTTTAATAACCACTTCATAAAACTAGAATAAAAATAAAACAAATCTACACAAACTCTGCATTTAAATTCCTTGCCAGATGCCTTTAAGTTTTCCTGCCATTTTTAGTAAATAAAAAAAAGTCATAAAATATATATCATGGGTGTAACTTACCCAAGAAGATGACAAGGATCATCACTCATGGACCTACACATCAATTAACTGGCAAATTCATAAACAGTGAAACACTGATATAGCATATTGTTTAAAATACTCAAATATTTAAAATAGATATCATTTCTTTAGTATTCTATGCTTATATGATTTTTTAAGTTAATAGTCCAGCTACCAGTCATAGTTACAATGAAGAGGAGAACATCCCTCTATTCTATTTGTTGACACAATTAGATGATTAACCTCCAACTTTCTCACTTGACTGGAAGCTTCATAAGGGCAGGGATCAAATCTCTTTTGCTGATTGTAACCCCATTACTCAACATTTGTCACATGTGACAAAGAATAGATTTGCAGTAAAAACATTTTAAGTGAGTAAATAATGGTTAATATTAGCCAAGCTTAACAACATTGTTTATTTCAAATTATTATGATCAACATGCAAATAACTGTAAGGAGAATGAGAGCAAGTATGAATATAATCACCTGGAGATTTCAAGGCGCAATAAGTCAAGATAATACATGCCTAATAGATCATCTGTATGTACATTAAAAAAAATCTTGATTTTTAAAATTATTTTTAAAAATAGCATTCTCTACCACAGGGAAGCTTCTGCCTTTTAATTTACAAACTATCTTTAAGATAAGTTTTCCTTAGGAATCCAGCCATGATGACCATATCCTTATTAAGACTTCTGTATAGTAGTTCCAAATCTGGCTACCTTTTAATTTTATCTATAATGAAAAGTAACAATTATGCTACCTGAAATGTATTTGCCCCTTCCTTCGAGAAATTCAAAGCAGCCAATATCTTATAAGCACACTGGTAAGTATAAAAATGAGAACACAACTAAAATGAATTTTTATTAACAAAATAAAAGATATTCATAAGAAAGCTAAGCTATTTGACATTAAGACACAAAACGAATCTGGGATAATTCCTTTAAACTGGGCTGAGTTTTGTCAGAAAAAATTATTATAAACATTAAAATTCCAAAAGGACATGAAGGAACTTACTACACTTATGAGAGATTTTATATTTTCAGGTTCTCTGTTGCTGAGATGATATAAATAATGGTATCTTTTAATGATTGCACATAACTGATTCATTAGTTTATGAATCAGAGAAAAAAACAAGTAAAAGCATTCTGAAATATAAAGCAGCATATGGGTCATAATTATAGCCAGATATACACAGAGGTAATGGGGTCAGTGTGGTCCCAACCTTTTAGTTAATTTTGAGGAATTGTTAAACAGGAGGAAATGCTAAGTCATTATGACCATAGCTAGCACACACAGAAACACACACACACACACACACACTCCATGATTTTTTTTCCCTCCATGATTTTTAAAATATTTTAAAGCATCACAACTGTATTCTAAAACCTAATCTATTTTTTAATACTTGGGAGTTCAAAGATCTCATTTAAATAGTTACATGGCTCAAACTCAAAAAATTGTCAAAATCTGTCTGCAGTGTAATCTCTCCCAATTTAGTACTCTAGAAATATAGGACAGAAGTCTTCATGGTGGATACAAAAAATAATAATAATATACTGGCGTCCTAGAAAAAAATTACATCTATTTACATTAGTTGTCCTATAGATATCTTTTTCCCTCTTTACCTCATCCCTTTTTAATTTCTATTTTTGGGTGTTTACTACTAGTAAAATAATAATCCTTTTATTGATGCTGTATTTACATGACCTAAAAACTTTAGGAGACCAGTGAATTAGGTGCCCATCTGGGAAACTGTAAAACCTAAGCCTAAGCCTACACTCTTGTCCACAAACTGGGCAAGAATTCCTCCTCTAACCAATGAATGGGGACACCATTACCACCATCACATGGCTACGTCCAGTCAGTTGTCCTACTTCCAATTAAAATCTTTCCTTGGCCTCCTTCCATAAAGAAATTTTATCCAAAATTAGAAGTTCAAGATGATCTACATGACTTTAAATATTTTTCCCTATCACCCATTTTGCCCATACCCTCTTCACCCACCCCTCTGACAATCATCAGTTTGTTCTGTTTTTATGAGTCTGCTTTTGCTTTTCACTTGTTGGTTTGTTTGTGTTTGTTTTGTTTCTTAGATCTCACATATAAATAAAATCATACGGTATTTGTCGTTCTTTGTGTGACTTATTTCACTTAGAATAATACCCTGTAGGTCCATCCACATGGTCATAAAAGGCAAGATCTCATTCTTTGTTATGACTGAGTAATATTCCATTGTGTATATATACCACATCTTCTTTATCCATTCATCTATTGTTTGACACTTAAGTTGCTTTCATATCTTGGTTATTGTAAATAATGCTGAAATAAACATAGTGGTACATATTTCCTTCCAAACTAGTGTTTTAATTTACTTTGGGTAAATGCCCAATAGTGGAATTACTATATCATATGCTAATTACATTTCTAATTTTTTGAGGAAATGCCATACTGTTTTCTGCATGTTTTTATGTTTTCAACTAACTATTAATAGATTGTCACTGAGGCCCTCATTTCACAACAGGAAGAAGTTCATGCTAATGTCATTCTCTTTCTTTTCTTTCATAATTTTGTCACACATTATAGTCTCATATGCTTCAGGAAATGGATTACGGATTACACTGTCTAATTTTTAGCTAAGTTAACTCTCATAAAGTGGACAAGTATTTTAAAAAGACTTCCTACAAGGGGCGCCTGGGTGGCTCCATGGTTAAGCATCCGACTCTTGATTTTGGCTCAGACCATAATCCGAACATCATGAAATCAAGCCTTACATTGGACTCCACTCAGTGGGAAATCTGCTTGAAGATTCTCTCCCTCTGCCTCTCCCCCCACTCCCTACCCCTCCCCTCAAATAAATAAATAAATAAATAAATAAATAAATGAATGTTTTTTTAAAAAGATTTCCTACAAAATAAAAAAAATCTAGAATTTTTCAGTAATACTACTAATGTAAACATAAATGAAGGGGATCCCTGGGTGCCTTAGCAGTTTAGCACCTGCCTTCGGCCCAGAGTGTGATCCTGGAGTCCCGGGATTGAGTCCCACATCGGGCTCCCTACATGGAGCCTGCTTCTCCCTCTGCCTGTGCCTCACCTCTCTCTGTCTCTCATGAATAAATAAATAAAATCTTTAAAAAATAATAACTAAAAAAACCATAAATGAACATGGGAAAATTGCAAAACTGTAGCTCATAGACCACTGCTAATTTTTAGCCATATTTCAAAAACAATCTGTAAGAATTCAAAAAAATAGAGAAATTCTCTAGAAGGCTGGGTTTAGAGATGCTGTGGTATGCTACCTGGTAGTCCTCATTTTCCAGCTGCCAGGAGTGTTGCCTGCTGAAGATTCACATCAAAGGCCCTTCCTGCGAACTGCTCTCATCCAAAGTTCCACTCCCTCCCCAGAGGTGGAGGGACATCAGTTCAGGACATCTCTAAGAAACCCTCTTGTTCCAGAGTGCCCCACAGATTAGCTGAAGCCGCAGGTGTGGTACAGTCAACCTCTCCTGAGGCCCATCTTGCTATTCTCAGCCCCTCAAAAGCTCTCCCAGTAAACCCACTTCATACGAATCTACAGGTCAGAGTTGGTGTCCAGGAACTCTGATGTACTACCACTATTGCTTCTAATGTTATTGAAACAGAACCTTGCTCTAAATGTTTACTATGACCTGATTATTAGCTAAAGTACAACACATGTACATAAATTATGAATGTGTGTGTACGTGCACACACAAAATTGTGTACTCTAAAAATTTTACTGATGGGGTACGCTTAAAGTATTAATATGTCACCAAGTATGCAAAGACAGCATTTTAACTGCTCTCTTAGGAGCTAGATTTCCATTTTTTGACTGACACATCATTAGTTCATTTACAAGCAATGCAGACCATGTTACTCAACACTATAAGGTTCTCCATGGCTTACTAAACAGAATCTGGTACATATGAATCTATGATAAAAGAGACCACCCTAGGGATGCCTGGGTCACTCAGTGGTTGAGTGTCTGCCTTTGCCTCAGGTGGTGATCCTGGGGTCCTAGGATCGAGTCCCGCATCGGGCTCCCTGTGGTGAGCCTGTTTCTCCCTCTGCCTGTGTCTCTGCCTCTCTCTCTCTCTCTCATGAATAAACAAATAAATCTTAAGAAAAAAAAAAAAAAAAGACCGCCCTAATCTGACCACTGTCGACAATCACAGCCTCGTCTCAGCCGGTCTCTACCATGCTCTACTGACACCAAACAATCTGTAATTTCACAAACACACCATGTCATTTCTCACCTCCTTGCCTTTTTCCTTATGTTGTGCTGCCTGCTTGTGATACACTCCTCCCTTCTCAGAGCACCACTCCCTGCCCTACTTAGCTTAACTCAGAGCCTTAAAAAGTCCAGGTTTCTGGGAGCAATGTGCCCAGGTGCTGATAATAAAGAGGTTACAATATCTGCAGAAATTGTAAGAAGCATAATATAACTAACCAAAAGTCAATGGGATTATTTATCATCTGGCTTTCCTACAATTCTAAATTATGTAAATAGTAAAATGGTCCTTCCCACCAAGGCTGACTGCCCCTAAGACCCAACCTGGATGTTCCACTCACCTGTTTTAAGCCTTGACTCAGGAATGCCAGTAAACACTGGACAATCCCAGTAAAACTTTAGGTTTGAATATAGATCATTATGAACTCAAAAAAAAAAAAAAACAAGAAGTTGTATAAAAAGTAAAAGTAATAAATACATGATATTCTCAGAGATAAACAATATTTATTTTTTAAATTTTTTAATTTATTTATTTGTGAGAGACAGAGAGAGAGAGAGGCACAGACACAGGCAGAGGGAGAAGCAGGCTCTATTCCATGCAGGGAGCCTGATGTGGGACTCTATCCCAGGTCTCCAGGACTACACCCTGGGTTGAAGGCAGCTCTAGGTAAACAATATTTACATAATCAATGTAACTGTTTCCTGAACTGATTTAACACTCCCTACACTTACAAAGGAAAGGGTAAAATTATATTGGAAGAAAGGGAAAAGGAATATGTGTAGTTTTAGAAAGGCAAAGTCAAAGCACCTGGGTGGGTCTGGGGTTGAGCATCTGCTTTGGCTCAGGTTGTGATCCTATGGTCCTGGGATTGAGTCCCACATCAGGCTCCCCACAGGGAGCCTGCTTCTCCTTCTGCTAAGATCTCTGCCTCTCTCTGTGTCTCTCATGAATAAATAAATAAAATCTTTTTAAAAAAGGAAGAAAGGCAAGGTAGAGGCAGAGTAGAATAACAAAGCCAAATAGTAGGAAATAAATATGTTTTTAAATTAAAAAAATAAGGAGTAAACACTTTATTTAGAAATACAGACTTGGGGGGGTGCTTGGGTGGTTGAGTTGATTAAACATCTGACTCTTGATCTCGGCTCAGGTCATGATCTCAGGGTTGTGAGATGGAGCCCCACATTGGGTGTCAGGCTCCGCATTAGATATAGAGCCTGAGAATCTTAAGATTCTCTCTTTCTCCCTCTGCCTCTTCAACATCCCTCTTCCTCTCACCACCAAAAAATACAGAGTTAAAAGTAGTAGCAATGGGATAGGAGAGCTCCTACTAAGATAGGAGAGCTGTTTTATTAAAGAAATTTGAGTTTATACAATGTACATACATTATCTTAATATGTATTTGATTAATAAAATGCCCAATGCATACATTAATTCACTTGGAATATCTTCTACAACCTCTCTTCTGTGCTTTCAAAATACTCTATCACTACACCTATCATGCTGATATATAATTACTGGTTTATGTTACTAGCTCCCCTATCAAATCAAGATTCTTGCAGACAAGAACCAAGATTTATTTATATTTATAGCCTTCCACAAAAATGAAACAATTTTAAATTCAAATCTGAATTCAATAAATATTTACTGAGCTCCAAGTAGACAAAAGTAGTAATAAGATACAGGTTTCTGATTTCAAGGGATAACATTTATAACTATAAAATGTCATCATATGGTAGAGCTCATTATGTGCCAAGGATTGTTTTAAGTACTTTGTATCCATTTCCTCACAACCGCTTATTGATATAATTATCCCCATTCTGCAGATGAGGAATCAAAGACAGAGAGGTTAAGTAAATTGCCCAGCTCAAACAAGGTAAAGGATGATCCAGAATAGGGGTATAATAATGAACTACAGCATCTACATTCCAAAGCACAAACTCACAATTATATCTCAAAGGATGAGACATGTTCACAACATGCTTACAATATGGTACAATGTATAATTAAGTCATAAAAGTAGTCATGGATGTAAATAACATAAGATCAGAAGGAGAGATCTCTGGTCAGTATATTCTATGAGGATGCTATGAAAAAGTAAAATTTAATTGGGAAATTAAGAGATGGATAGGATTTCAGGAAATCTCTACAAAGGGATGATATATACAAAAGGAATACAAAGAAATGTAAAGGCATCTACATAGATACATACAAAAGGCACTATCTGTTTTGTGTCAAATCTCTCGGCCTGAATAGTCAAGGTCTACCTACAGCAGGTCCAGATCCAGACAGCAGACATTTCAGGAGACATATGGTCTAATACACCTCTTTCCTGAATCTATGAAACATGGAAACAATGGGTAATTACCAGAGCAAATATCCCAATATGTTGCTGGAATGGGGTTGGAAAGTAAAGTTCATAAAAGCACATGAGACTGGGTAACTTTCTATTTTTCTGAAGTCCTTCTTCTTGTCTCCATCTCTAACACTAATGCTAGGGTCCAAATTCCAAGCCACCATTTTTCTCTTTTGTAAATGATATCGATAGCCCCTCTCAAGTCTGGTCTACATGTTGTAGTCACAAATTTCATTAGTTTCTTGCCTAAAATTATTTGGTGGGTTTTTTTTATCATGCTTTTTATAAAGACTCAACTCTTTACCATGGTGTACCAGGTTTAATAATCTGATCCCAATCTACTTCTAGAGCCCCATTTCCCAGTCACTCAGCAGCAGCTATTCCGAGCTTCTAATTCCAAGAACATATCCTTCCCCCTCTTTGGAATCTTTGCACATGCTACTCCCCATGTCTCAAAAGTTTTTTTCTCTTGTCCTCTTTACCTCATTAACCATTCTTCATATGTGACTTTCTCACGGCAGCCTCCTCCAACTGGACCCCCTAAATATATCAGATAGTTCTCCTATAGACTGCATATACTTCTGTGAAATAGATTTTCACAATTTGTCATCATAAATACAAGTAACTGATTAAAGTTTATCTTCCCTAATAAACTTTAAATCCTTGTGTACAGGTGTGTGCCTACTATATACATCACTGACATTTAACATGGCATCTGGTTCATAGTAGGCATTCAATAAAGGTTTGTTGACTGTTGAATGAATGAAGGGACAAAACAAAAAGAGAAAGCAGAAATAGAGACAGGTGGTACAAGAACCAAGAAAAGTCAATAGATGAGCAAATTTGAAGCAGACAGAAAAAGCAACTCTGGAAGAAGTCTCTGAATCAGACAGGGTTCAGGTGTGAGCAGTGGCTTTTTATGCACTAGGATGGCCGCTGGTGTGAGCACTCTGAGAAGAGTTGATAAGGCTGACCCATAGCAGATAATTTGGGAGTCATCCAGGAAATTATGTTCAGCTTGAATCCAGATCAGCTTGAAACCAGTTCAGAGCCTGAAAAGAAAAAAAGACTTGGAGATAGATTGTAAGACCCTCGAAAAGCAGACTTAAGAGTCTGGTTCCCATCCATGTGTAGTACTCGGGCACTTTGAATTTTTGAGAATGGGGCCACATGATTTAGATAGAATGCCAGGAAGATTGGCCTGACAGTGATAAACACAGCAGGTTGCAAGGAGAGATGCTAGTTTGTGGAACTTCACAATAGGTCAGAAACACTCTGAAAAAAGCCTGTCCTCAAGTAATGACAGTGCATATAGAAAGAAAGGGGAAAATAAAAGTGTCATTTTGAGGGATGACTCAACAGGACTTAAAATATACTTTCTGTATTACCATAGATAAGAGCCCAGGCTTTAGAATTGACCACTCAGGGTTCAAGTCTCAGCTCCACCACTACACAGTTATGCTACTTTTGGGCAAATTCAATGTTATCTGTATAATGGGGCAATGTCCGCATCTAAATTAGAGAAGTACTAAGAAGAATCAATAAAAATAAAAATAAACTGCTTAGCACAGTGCCTGGCAATAGTAAACTATCAATCAAGACCAACTGTTATCCTAAGGTAGACAGAAGAAAGGGCACAGGGGTGACACACCAGGGAACTTATTTTTGGTGAGCATGTCTTCATGTCCCAAGAAGATAGCCACCTATACAGTAAAGAGTTAACTCCTGTCCTGCCTTCTTCTGCTGTTCTTTTTTTTTTTTTTTTTTTTTTTATGATAGTCACACAGAGAGAGAGAGAGAAAGAGAGAGGCAGAGACACAGGCAGAGGGAGAAGCAGGCTCCATGCACCGGGAGCCTGATGTGGGATTCAATCCCGGGTCTCCAGGATCGCGCCCTGGGCCAAAGGCAGGCGCCAAACCGCTGCGCCACCCAGGGATCCCTCTTCTGCTGTTCTTCATAACACATCTACCTCTCTGCCTTCTGATCTGGATTCATGCCAAACATAATCTATGCTGACTTTTAGTAGGGACTGTATTCTTCAAGCTGCTTGAGCCATTTCTAAACTTATGCTTTTGACATTTCTTTCCAACTTGCCCTCTTACTGTAATGCTGCCCTCTAGAAGCAATCCTACATACTAAACTTGAAGGCAAACCTTCTGTGGCTAAATACACCACTTCTCTCTTCCCAAGAAAGGTCAGAAAGATTATGTTGAAAGCAAGTGCAATGTTAAACTCGGTTTTTAAGAGTTAACAGAGAGCAGTTTTTTTTTTTCTCCAAGGATAGGTAATAGCATCAGATTCTGAAATTAAGCACAGCAGGAAGAAAAAGGCTGCATAGATTTCACAGAGTATCACAGGCCTCTGCAATAAAGCACTTAAAAATGCCTTGTATTGCTAATTCTTTACACAATCTCCTTTTATTTTCAAAGCAGTATGCGGGGCTTGAGCCATGAGACACGCATTGATGTTAACATTACACTGCTTGAATTAGAGCCATTTTTCCACTGAAACTACTGTTAGGTTTAGAATTACTTTTTACCATCTTTCCCGCAATACATTTTCTGGCCTGACTTCCCTGATCAAATGAGTGGTTGCCTCTTCTAACAATGCAGAACTCACCTTTGCAGCCATTACCGTAGCAAACATCTTTCCCTCAAAATCCCAACCACCAGGCCTGGAGCTATAATGGGAAATTGGCCTACTCAGAGGTCTCTGGATCACATGTGACTCTGAGAATTCTAAGCGAATGGGGACAACTCTCTTCTTCGTCTGCTTTCAATCATCCACCTCCCCCTCCTCGGCCCAAGTCAGTACTCTTCATTCACTGATTGAACTATTCAACAAATACTTATTAAACAGCTAATTTTTGAAACAGTAAAATGAAAGTGGCATTGAAGGAAAAGCAGTGCTTGGTGACAGGCAAACAATCAGATGGAAACCTTATTAAACTCTAAAGAGATCGAGAACATGCAGTTCTTATGAAGATTGGCTATTTTCATGATCACTAATCTATTGGTTAGCAATTGTAAAGGTTTTTCCCCTTTTTACAAGACATTTTTGGGTCATTTAAAAGCTTTTTCAGTCCATGTGGAAACCCTGTCATTTGTTCAATAAATATTTATTGAGTACTATGATCATATGGAGAACAAAACAGACTCAGTCCCTGTCCTCGTGTAGTAATCACTGCTCCCAAGATAATACAAACAAACAGTAGCCTGATGATTTAATCCTATACAAACCTCAGGTTTGTTTTTGCATTGTTTATTTGTTTGTATGAAGGCACTTTCCTGTAAGGACTGTATTTGTCTAATTAAAACCTTGTCCTTGTCTTATCTCACTAGGATTTCTTTTCAGCATACTCTTTCTTGACTTCTTTACCGGCAATAATCACAAACTATTCTATTGTACACATATTATTCTCTTCCTGTTTTTGTTAATTCATTAAAGCAAAGGTCTTTAAGCACCTACAATGTTCCAGACATTGTCTTAAATATTTGGGATACAGGGATCCCTGGGTGGCGCAGCGGTTTGGCGCCTGCCTTTGGCCCAGGGCGCGATCCTGGAGACCCAGGATCGAATCCCACGTCGGGCTCCCGGTGCATGGAGCCTGCTTCTCCCTCTCCCTATGTCTCTGCCTCTCTCTCTCTCTCTGTGACTATCATAAATAAATAAAAATTAAAAAAATATTTGGGATACAGAGCTGGGTAAATAAATCAACCTCCTGTCTTCAGTTTACTTTGCCATTTTAGATTTGTCCTCTTAGAAACTTCTTTCCAAGCCTAGAATACACATAACTGCCATCCCTTCCTTAAACCCAATCCGTTTTGTGACAGGTCCCCTCACTCTTGACTTTGAGCATGCTAATGTTCTACATATAGACTCAAATTTACTACAGGTATCTTATATTTTATTTCAAAACTCCTAAAACCACATCATCAAAAAAAGTCTAAAAATCTAGCAATAGTGAAAGGGAATAGAAGGGAAGGGAGAAGAAATGGGTAGGAAATATCAGAAAGGGAGACAGAACATAAAGACTCCTAACTCTGGGAAACGAACTAGGGGTGGTGGAAGGGGAGGAGGGCAGGGGGTGGGGGTGAATGGGTGACGGGCACTGAGTGGGGCACTTGACGGGATGAGCACTGGGTGTTATTCTGTATGTTGGCAAATTGAACACCAATAAAAAATAAATTTATTATTAAAAAAATAAAATAAAAATCTAGCAATTAGCTGGCACTGCCATTATTCTTTGAGCATCTTGCTTTAATTTCAGATACTATAGATATAGCTTAGTACCAAATTAAGTCAATACATTTTTATCACTAGTTGTCAAACTTTAATGTGTAAAAGAATTGCCAGTCATACTTGTTAAGAATGTAGGGTTATGGGGCTACCACCACAGAGATTCAGAGTCCCTGTCTGAGTAGGAGCCAGAAAGGTAGATATTTAAAAATATCCCAGCTGGTTTTCAACTAGGTGATGGAGTAATCACCTGTGAGAAATGCTGTTCTATCATTTCCTTTGATGTCAGTTTTCAAGTATTCAGAATCTCTGCTTCAAGTCTTAAAATATTTCCTAGTAAAGTGCAAACAACATGCATCTGTGTTCAATAAATATTTTTTTGTTAATAAATGAATCAGTGGGTACTTGATAATAATAACCAACATTTAGGATTTACTTTACATCTCAGGCATCACTTTGTGTGACTTCTCACATGTTCCTCTTAATTATCCCCTGTGGTAGATGGGAAGTTACAGTCATTGCCCCCACACCAGCATGTTGGCCACAGTATGATGGAACGAATACATGCAAGCAGAGTCAAACAGACTGAAATGCAGGCAATAATTCTCCTGCTTCCTCACTGGGAAAAAAAAAAGAAAAGGCCAGCACCTGACCCACTGGAGTTTGTTCACCCATCCATGAAAAGGGGATAATACCCACCTAATAGGAGGCTGTGAGGATTAGAGGAGATTATCCACATAAAGTGCCTAGCACCATGCCTGGAACACGTCAGTGCTCAACGGCTGTTAGTTTTCCCACTTCCCCGCCATGCATGGCTGTCTTGAATCAAAATGAAGCTCAGTATGCAAGATATATGTCGGCTCAACAACCATTTGTTCTGCTGCTCCGTCCAGGCCTTATAATTATGCCAATGTATACATCATAGTGCCCTCATGGAGTTGACCTTCTAATAAGAAGTGTTTGGTCACCCTATGAGTTACCCCTCTCAAACCAGGCAGCAATACATTCAGACACACCTTTCACTTCTCACTTTATCCAGGGAGATTCACACAATGCAGAACGGTCAGTGGTGTCATGATAATAAAGACTTTTTGGCAACCGAAAGGTTAAGAAAACCCCAGTAAGCAGTGGTAGGGAAAAAGAAGAGAAGCAGGGAGGGAAGAGCATCTGGGGAGTCTGAGTTAATTCCTAGAAATAAATAGTGGGAGCATTAAGGTTCTCTACATATTGACAGATTTGTCTGTTTAGTATACATTCAAATTATCACTTTATTTCCTGATTTAATGTAGAAAAGACACTACTGTCCTGCTAGTAGTCAAGGTAGGGCGGGGGGATCCCTGGGTGGTGCAGTGGTTTAGTGCCTGCCTTTGGCCCAGGGCGCGATCCTGGAGACCTGGGATCGAATCCCACATCGGGCTCCCGGTGCATGGAGCCTGCTTCTCCCTCTGCCTGTGTCTCTGCCTCTCTCTCTCTCTCTCTCTCTCTCTCTCTGTGACTATCATAAATAAATAAAAAAAAAAAAGGTAGGGTGGAGTGAGGCTTCGAGAAGAAAGAAAAGTCAAAACAGAATTATAAGAAATAGTATGCACTTGTTCAAGCAGTTTCCAGTGCAAGAGTAAATTAATGAGACTGAATGTGCCAGATACATGGGAAAGACTGCCAATACTGCATAGTAACACCAAGCATCACAAGAACTCACATGCAAACCTCAGTCACACATCAAACAACTTCAGCTTTTAGTAGCCATGAATTACACCAGGAAATCTTAGCAGACATCAGATTTGGGGGCAGGCCCAAACCCTGAATGGGAATGGACCAGCACCTAGGGAGGAGGATATAAAGCCTGGCACAGCAGAGAATTAAATCAGAAATTTAGTGAGAAACAGTTTAGAAAACACGTCATCAAAAGTACTAACATCTCTTTGCCTCTCACAAATGCTGAAGTTCATCAGCCTTCTGAACATTAAAGTAACCAGGGCTCACTATTTGGGGAAAACTATGCCAAAAGCCTCACAGTAAGCAGTCCTTATCCTGGGCACAGATTCCCTAGAGGGGTCACTTGTTTGAGGAATGTGTCAAAAATTAGCTCTCTTTTCCTGCCTCCCATCCTCCTTGGACTCTGAAGTTGTCCCGATGCCAGTTTCCCACACTCTAACTCACAGAACTACCTAGAACTCAGGGGTAAAGTGCCAGCGGCCCTGTGAATCCCACTTGAAATTAATAAGTTAAGTCAGTGCATTATATCCAAAAAATGCTCGCTGATACACACAGAGGGACTGCTCTCCACTGCATTACTGAGAATCAGTCTGAGTCTAAAGGACATGGTCTTCATCCTCCACCACCACGGCCCCCCCACGCTGGCACAAAAAAATAGCAACAACTCAATTCTCAGTCCAATAACGTCTTTTCTCAGATGTTGTTCTCCCAGTGGGTAGAAGAATGAACTGCCGCAATGCCACCCGCTCCTCTACAGTTTCTTTTAATTTAAAGTTACAACAGGAGGGAAGAAAAGAGACTTTCTATTAAGGGACAACTCCCTGAAGGGTCTCTTAGCTGACAATCGAAGGACTGCTCATGGCAGTGATCAAATCTAACGCAACAAAGTGCTGGTGGCTCTGTGACTCATCACAGCAGGAGCTAGCACCGAGGGCCACTTGAGTTCAGTGCTTTGTGGCGCGGCAAGTTGGTTTAGGAACAGTAACATAGGGGAGCAAAGACTTGCAAGGTGTTTGAGGCTCAAGATAAAATGCAGACTTACAGTGCAAGTTGCTTCTCAACTGAATAGGAAGCCTAGAGGGGTAAGGAAATGAAGAGAGCATTCTGTCTACCTCACGCTTTAGGGCAAATTACCTGAAGACGGCCAAGGTCAGTCGGTCTAGCTGTTGTGCAATTTATAACCTGATAAAAATAAGGATTGAGGCCTGAGAAATAAACTGAGCTACTTTTAAAAGGCAAACACTAAAGGAGGTTCGCTTGCAAAACAATGCCTTCTAATTACATGCACTACGTATTGTTCAAGCATATTTACTCTCACCTGATACAATCACCTATACCTGTCAGTTGCATATTACAAGTACATTTAGAAGAGTGCAATACAGTAACTGCCCCCCTTCCTCTGTGGTTTCACTTACCTGAGGTCATCCACGTGCCAGACGCAGATGACCCTCCTTCTGACGTATGGTCAGGTCAGTTGGTAGCCTAACACTACGTCACAATGCCTACGTCGTTCACCTCACTACATCCCCCCCATGCAGGCATTTTATTATCTCACATCATTATAAGAAGGGTGAGTACAATACAGTAAGAAATTTTGAGAAAGAGAGATACCACATTCACATAAGTTTTATTACAGTACATTGTTATAATTCTTTTGTGATTAGTTATTTTTGTTCATCTCTTACTTCATCTAACTAATAAATGAAACTTTATGACAGGTATATATGTGTGCATAGGAACAAACAGCACATATATGACGTCCGGTACTCTCTATAGTTTCAGGCATCCGCAGGAGGTCTTGGAACATATCCCTCGTGCATAAGGGGGGGACTACCGTATACATTGAGCAGTTCCTCTATGCCATACATGGAACTATGGGTTTACACATAATTTCATACAACCTCATTTCATGTGACTAGGAATCTGGGAGGTGATACTATCCTTATGCTCATTTTGCAGTGGAGTAAAATGAAATATCAGAGAACTTAAAGAAACTGCTGAGTCTTTTTTTTTTTTAGTGACAAGTCCACCTGACCAGGGCTACTGCTACTAACCCCTGGGCCATACTGCCAAACCACAACTAAATCATTCAGATCTCCTATTGCAAGATTATAATGGACTCGTACCCCACCTGCTGCCCCCATGCCCTTAGCAATAGCTGTGCACCAAGACCATGCTTCTAGTTGTGCCTCATGGGGGGCTGTTCCTATCTAGTGACTGAACACAGTTAGGGGACAGAGGATTCTTCCAATAGCTGACTCTTGTCTACCTAGCCAAACCTTTCCTGGACTGCACTACAACAGAGCTTCTTTCTACTCAATTCTCCTTCCTTCCGTCTCTCCTTCCATACATGCCAAACCAGGATCACAACTGAAAGGCTCTCCCACCTTTCTCCTCCCTCTTATTACATGTCTAATCCCCTGCTCTCACCTGCTTCTCAAGGGATCCAAATTAATGCAATAACCAAGTTATTTATTTCCTTTTATAGAAGGCTTTCTTTTATCCCTGGTCACCTGTATAGGTACCTCCTATCCCACTATTCAAAAGTTTGCTTTATGGGATGGGCAGCCCCAGTGGCACAGCGGTTTAGCACCGCCTGCAGCCCAGGGTGTGATTCTGGAGACCCAGGATCGAGTCCCGCATCGGGCTCCCTGCCTGGGGCCTGCTTCTCCCTCTGCCTGTGTCTCTGCCTGCCTCTCTCTCTCTCTCTCTCTCTGAATGAATAAATAAATAAATCTTTAAAAAAAAAAAGTTTGCTTTATGTCATTTTGCTTTCATAAAAAACCTACATTAGTATCTGTTTTCACTAATCCAAAGAGTATTTCTGCTTTTATAAAAAATGGTAATTGCTTCTTCACTTTACACCATTTCAGCTCACGAAAGGTTTCACTGAAATGCTCTACTTTCAGATAGCAGGGGAAGCCCATACTTAGAAATTTTTCCTATCACTGGAAAGAGAAAACCACTAATTTCTCCACGTTATTATATGTCATCTCATCACACAGGTAATATATTTATTGGGCCTTTCTCCTTGTACCAAATATAAACAAGCCTATGAGTTTCTCTTTGAAGGAACTGCAGACGCCAAAGGGCAAACATTGCAAAGTCAGATTTCTTTCTTTTTCTTTCTTTGGAATCTCTGCCTACATGTATTATAATTTCATCTTACTTAGAGGTAGATAATTATTCTACGGATAAAGTCACAATAAATTTTCACTAGTGCCTATCTATATTGGAAAATCAGAAAGGATAACAAGAAGACAGATCTATAGTCAGGTCCTAAAGTTTTTGTTTGCCTTTACCTATTATGCAGGATAAAATGTTAATTACTGAAGGAACATTTCTATGAATAAAAGATAGAATTCACACTTGCACCAAATACAGCATCTTAATAAAACCACATTGTCAGAGATCATATATAGACGTTAACTGAATCACTACTTTAAAGTGTTGATCTCAGCCTCAAGGAAGTGATATATTTTTCTTCTTGGACTCAAATAAGTCCAGTACAGAGCAAGTACAAATTTAAGCTTCAAACATTATTAATGATCAAAAAGACTTGGCTGGAGGGACAGAGGAGGGTAGCTAACATTTACTAAGCACCTAGTTCATGACAAACCCTATGCTAGGAATCTGACATACAATATCTAGTGTAATCCATGCAGTATCTGTTTAAGAAAAAGCATTATTATCTCCAGCTTTAGAGGTGAGTACACGGGACAGAGCACTGAACCGCTGAGAACTCCAAGTGAAGTCTTGAAAGAATTATACATAGACCTAAACTGAGAAGCTCCAAAAGCTAGCGGGATTGCCTCTCGCATCCTGC
This sequence comes from Vulpes vulpes, assembly GCF_048418805.1. Lineage (NCBI taxonomy): Eukaryota > Metazoa > Chordata > Mammalia > Carnivora > Canidae > Vulpes > Vulpes vulpes. Next base: position 22,243,713 of record NC_132787.1, on the reverse strand, counting down.
TTCCTTCCTGAGGTCCCTATAACTAGACTTTAATTGGTGCTGCAGTGACAACACAATACCTGAACATCCAGGGAATTCCAAATGGAAGTCAAGCCAGAGCCCTCCCATCCCATCGACCACTGCATTATATGTCCCCTTGGTTCACGTAATAACATATCATCACAAAGTAACTGAATGACAAGTAACTCAGCATCGAAGATAGAATTAGGGTTTTTTTTTTTTTTCTTTTTAACTTACAATGAACTTTAAGTAATAAAGAACAAATGGGCCTATATCTATAAAATTGAATAGCACCTCTCGTGGAGATACATTTTTTTCTGGGTTTATTTAAGGGTCAAGTTTTAAAGGGTGGTTATTTAATATATTCCTTAAATACATTCCTTTTCCCCCCTACTTTTATCAATATGCCTGCCCAACATCCTTACCAGTAAGCAGAGTAATTACTTGCCTATAAAGTATGATTTGGGTAGTACTGAAAAAAATCCCCACGTTCATAAATATTTCTTCTGGCAGTTTCACTTGATACCTGTAATCTCCACAACTCTTTCTCTAAGGAATTAGATGGTCATAATAAACTGCAACAATAACAATAATAATAACCACATCTAGAGAATTAAACCATAATGAGCTATTAACACCTTTGAATTAATTAGTTTATGAGCCAGAGTAGGGCAGGAATTCAGAAGGGTCCTTCAAAGCAAACTGGGCTATTATCAAGAGCCCATCCTACAGTTCCTATCCCTGATCAGGAGAGCATTCAAAAGCACCCATGTAGGCAGCGAAAGGGGTAGGAGTTTGGAGGAAACAACCCAAAAAGCATCTTCCCCTTAATTCTAAAGACGAGGAAATCGAATATAGTAAGGTTTCTTAAGTAGCACCACAGAAATGTCCTGACATGGCCCAGCTAAAAGTGACGAAAAGTGCCTGAATATCTGCCCTGCTACTGAGCTAGAAGTCCTCCATTTCCCCCTCCTTTAAACATAAAAATTCATTGGTTTTAAGCAAAAGGTTAGACCCTTGCTTTGTATTCTTAAGAATTTCATTTTAACTCCTCCATTAAGAGCAACTTTTCATGCAAATGAATTCTTGGTTTAATTGAAAATCATTAAATAACTTTTCTACATCTAAAATCCTTCTCCTGCTAGGTATAAGTAATTATTTATGTTACATCACATACAGAAAATAAACAACAAAGACCCCACTCACATTTGAGAATCATTTACCATTCCCACTCCCCAAGCTCCCCCAAATGGGAAATGGAATAACAAGACTGATCATAATTGGATTAAGAACTATAATTCTTTAATTCATTCATCAAATTGAGGCATTTGGAACAGTTTATTTACAGAGTTGTTTAGACAGTTTTGTGTGGTGTTTTTTAAGATAAACCAAAATGCCTTTCTGAAAGAAGTTTCAGATCCCAAATCATTAACATATGAAAACCAAATGCAGACAATTTACAAATGGGTGTTTTAAACAATGTTTGGAACAAAATTGGACTTTTATTTTATTAACTATCTACAAATCTAGGTTCAGGATATACTTTATTTGAAACAGCCAAGCACTCTCTTTGCCTTTAAAATAAGCCTACATTTCTCAGGCTAAAAAATTGTGACGAGTGTATGAGGGAATGCACTGACTTTAGGCCTAGACAAATAAGTTTTCTAGGTTACTCTCAAAACTCTAATTATAGCATTTTCTACCACTGCAGGTGATTGGATATTGGGTAAAATGTCCAGGTTATGCCAATCAATCATATCCAACAATTCTATCTGATGAAAATCTAAACAGGATTCAACCTTAAAACTCTGTTGTTTGAAATCCAGTGTATTTTAGAAGATCACTAAAAACAAGTTTTATCCTGCCCTGTATATTACTTTATATAATCTGAACATGACTTCAAAACAATGATTGTCTATCACTTAGTAAATGAATAGAGCTTTTTCAAGAAGACAGCATGTTCTTTTATTCATCATATCATAGTTTTCATTTGCTTTAAAAGAAAAAAAATATTCAAGCGTTCAAATTCATTAACTGGAAAATGAAATTTTAAACTTCCTCTATAGCTCATGTCTTACCCCCAAAAAGGACCAAGAAAAAAAAAGCCATCATACCTGAGCATAAGCTTCACTCTCCTGTTATTTACTATTTACTGCAGATAATATCTTTATAAGCAAATATTCTTTTTTTTTTCTTTTATAGAGTCATGTGTCAGTCTAAACAGGATGTGCATTTACATGTATAGAACTAAGTTAACTTGAAATAACCACTGAATCTCAAATGCCTGGTTATTTACCAAATAAGTTTGAAAGTTTGAATCCTGTATATAACATGCCATTTGACCAGAACTGTTTAAGCTCAACAACAAAACTAATAGAGTCTCTGTATTAAGAGTTGAAACTCTTTTTTCCTGTACTAAGTTTTACTCTTTCAAGTCTATCTCAGATTGATTCAATATTACCCATTCAAAAAGGCTACAAAAAGAGATTTTTTTCAAAAACCCACAAGGAAACAAACAAACAAAAAAAAAACCTCTATTAATTCTTCACATACAAGATTGTTAGAAGACCACTGGAAAGAAAAAAAAAAAGAATTTCAAGCGAGCATGCTACTATATAATTAACACAAATAACTAAATAATTATGCACATCCCTTCCCACCCCCACAATTAAATGTTTTTAAACAACTCATGTGATGAAAGATCTACCTTTTAGGCAAACAAAAGCAATCCCTACCAGTCTGAGGATTTAAAGCTGTATTGCATCAGTTTTAAGTGATGCTTATGATTTTTATCTTACGCAGTTCTGAGGAATAAACAGTTGATGACATAATTTGCAGAAGAACTTTGCACAATGCCTAAGAGAACTTTCAGTGTAAGTACTTTTGATTTTTAAGTCATTGTGGCTGAATTTATCTAGGCTTCAGCCTCGGAGCTATATTTAAATCAGGAAGAAGCACCCCCCAGAAACTTTGTCCCATGTATCTACATTTGAAACCAGATTCTTTCCCTATCACAGTTAACAACAGTTCACATACAGCTGAATTCCTTCAAAATGAGACAGATCAAAATTTTGCAGTTCTGTAAAAGACTCTAAGAAATGGTCCTCCTTTTAATTCTATAAAAGTCAAACTTAAAAAAAAAAAAAACATTTCTGTATACTTTAAAGCCATCTGGCCCTTAACCTAATCACTCTTGGCAATCGAGCCTCACTCCTGTAATCCTGATCAAAAACTCTGCTCTGTTTTTTCTGATTAAAACATCCATTGCCTCCAAATCTCCCACGCGCCTACTTCATTGGCTTGTTTTGTTTGCGTGGGCTTTTTTTTTTTTTTTTTTTTTTTTTTTTAGGGATACTAGGGGCCATTATTTATGAGCAGCAAGGAAACAAATCACTCTGTCTCGTCCCTTTGCAGATTCCCACACTTATTACCCAAAATCCCACAGATCTCTCTTGGTCTTGCCCTTGCCTGAAGAATTGTGCTGAGCCTGAAGGCAGTCTCTGGGGAAATCGGCTCAAGCCTTTCTTGACAAACTACTTTGGATATCTGGATACTGTGAGGTTCTCAAGTGGGATAGAACAAATCCCCAAACTTTTCTGGAGTACAGCTGACTGCCACCCAGAGTGCCTGGGTTGGCTGACAGTGAGACTCTTGGCTCTGCACATTCACAGAACCCCTCATTTTGCCCTGCTTTAGCTGAGAAGCAAGCCATTAGAATGAATTTCCCATTCACCACGCTTCGGAGTTTAGTCTGCGTCTTCAGCTATGTGCCAGGGTCAGTCTATGCATTAACAACGCTCACGCTTTGCAAAGTGTAAGGAAAATGACTATTAAAATACGGAAACGGCGCTGTGCTTCAGGTGCAACCTGGGCCGGCAGATCAACACCCAAGCAACCGCTGCTCTCAAACCAAACGCAAACGCTTCCCGACCCAATGTGATCTGCAGTCGGATCAGCTCTTCTCCTTGCCGATCACCGTAGCCCCAAAGTGCAAGCGAGGTTTCCCAAACCCCGCGCTTCCAGTGACACAACACGTGACGGTTTCACTTCGTACCCCGCGGGGGGGGGGGGGAGGGGGAGTGGGGTGAGGGGAAAGTAGTTGCAATTAACATGAGAGCTTCCGGCCTCTGGGATCCCTCGCATTCTGAAGGATGGGACTCGTCTCCGAAATTCCGGGCGGGAGAGAGAGGAGGAGGACTGGTAGGCAGAGGGGCTTGCAGAAAGCGAAACAAAAAGAGGAAAAGGGAGCCTCCTGGGGCTGCGGGGTGGGCTGCGGGCCGCGCTCGCGGGCCTCCAGGGAGCGCAGGGAGCTCCGCCCCAACTTTTGGGGTCTGTGGTCCAGCGTCGGCCGAGCGGCCCCGGCGAGCCCAGGCTCTGCCCCGCGCTCCTGCCCTCCTCGCGCATCACCACCTCCACCGCCGCCGCTTGCAAAACAATACGGGCAACAGCGCGCAGACTCCCCAACAAATATCCAAAGTTGTCCCGTTTCCTGAACGGGGGCCAAGCCCGCGCTCCGGGGTTCCCCCCGCCGGCCGGCCGCCCCCCTCCACCCCCGCCCCCGGCACCACCACCCCCCCGCCGGGGGGGGGATGACAGGGCCACCTCGAGTCTCGAGCCGCCTCCCCCTCTCCCCCAGCCCCAGCCCCGTCCCCACCCCCTCCCCTCCGCGTACTTGAGGAAACTCCGGCGGGGCCCCCTCCCCGCTCCGCCGCTCTCCAGCTGGAGCCGGGAGCCAGTGCGGAGCGGCGGGCGGCGGGCGCGGCGGGCGGCGGGCGGAGCGGGCTCTGCGCCTTGGAGGTCTGCCCGCAACAACCTCGGGACCAGCAACAAAGTTAAACCGCGGCGATTCGCGCACCTTACCGGGTCTCCGGAACGGCTCCTCCGGCGCGGGATGCAAAGTGGCACGCGGCGGGCTGGGGGCCCCCGGGAGGAGACTGGGGATGGGTTTTGGTGGCTCGCCTGTTTGACTCAGTGTGTGTGTGTGTGTGTGTGTGTGTCTGTGTGTGTCTGTGTGTCTGTGCGCGCGCGCGCGTGTCCCTCTCCCCCCCCCCCCCCCCTTCCCGGCTCTCGCTCCCGCTCCCCGTGTGGCTCTCAAGGACGAGGTGAAATCCCTTTGCTGGTCATGAGGCGGCTTCGGAGACAAACAACACAATGCGAGCGCAAATAACAAAAGGCAAAAAGACAGTAGGAACAATGGGGGAGGCGAGGGCAGCGCACCAGCCTGCGGTCACCGCGGCCCGGCGCCCGCCCCGGGGGGTGCAGCGGGGGCGGGCGCGGGGCGCGGGGCGCGGGGGCGGCGCCGGGGGGCTCCGACTCCCTCCAGGTGGCCCCCGGGCTCGCACACACCCACCCTGTGACCTCCTTCCTGCAGCTCGCCGCCTGGCCGCCCTCTCCGTCCCTCCGAAGGAAAGGAGCCCCGGAGTTTGCTCCCCCGGCTGCTGCAGAGTAACTAGATTGTAAATAACGCGGTGATTGCCCACACCGTGCAGGAATGTTAAAAAAAAAAAAAAAAAAAAAAAAAAAAAATCTGCCCTCCACTTAAAGGAGCGATAAAATGCAATGGCAGGAGTGGAAGGAGGCAGGGAGAGCGGGCTATCTCCGGATCTCGATGGAGCTCGCCTCTACAAATACGCGCCCGTGTGCGGCCGGGTCCCCTTTGTCAACTTCTTCCCTGCGCTGGAACCTCACCCGCTGCCCTGCAACCATTACCTGGGCCCCTGCTTGCCGCTCATCCCCGTGTGCACACTGTACAGCTCGCACGGGGTGGGGGGCGCGTGGGGGTCTGCGGATGTCCGCGGAACCTTCTGGGAGGCGAGGCGCCGTTTGCCCGGCGCCAGGGCTGTAGCGGCGAGAGGTCCGGGTTTTAAAGCGACCGCGACCTCCCGGGGCCCCGAGGCGCGCCCGCGGGTCTCCGCCGCCGCCGGCACTTGCAACCCACCCGCTCCTCTGGGGTGCGGGGAGAGAAAAGTTTCGAGGCGCTCTGCCCCCTCCCCTGCCTCCGGGGTGGTTGAGCTGGTTTTGATTTGTGGGGGTGAACTCAAGTGACCCAATGCCCAAGAACCGAGGGATGATATTTAGGGGCGGGAGGGGTGGTGCAGGGGGGGGGGGGCTCGGCGCTGGGCTTGGACGCGGGCGACACTGGAGTTAGAGCGCGAGGGCGAGAGAGACCCTCGGAGTTACATCACCCTGGGAAGCAACTCCGAGGTGATGCCCCGAGCAGGAGCCGTCGGGCTGACTCCAGCGTGGGCTCTGACAGCTCCCAGGCTGCTCTGGCGCTTATCTCTTCCCATCTTACTTTCATTGACTTTTAACAGCTGCTGGTTGGCCAGGGGGGGAAAAAAAAAAAAGAAGAAAAGAAAAGGAAAAGGAAAAGGAAAGAAAGAAAAAGAAACCCTTATTAAATCCTCAAGGGGGGCGGTGGGGGTACTCAGGGGCTCCGACTCATCCTCCTAGGACTGGTGTCCAGAAAGGGGCCAGGAGGGAGACGTCACGAGGTCGGCAGCGGGTCTGGAGGAGGGGGATGAAGGGGACCCAGACACAATGCGAGCAACACGTTTCTTTTCCTCGTTCTTCCCTTTCCTCTCCTCCAGCCGATTTGCATATCCTCTTTCCTCATCCCGCTGATTTTCTTCAGATGCGCATCCATCGACTGAGTCGCGTCCCTGGGCACCCCCAGCTTCTCCCAGAGCGCAGCAACACCACCAGGAGATCAATGACCACAGTCTGTTTGTGCTTCACGCGCCTGGAGGAGCAGGGCACTGAAGCAGCATGGGAGGGAGGCTTACGGCTCGCCTGTCTGCGATCTCTCTCTCTCTCTCTCCGACTTTTTTTCTGGCTGGTTTCTAAATGGCAGCTAGTAAGCAAATATAGTTTCTTAGTGCACTGCAACACATACCAATCACAATATATTCACCTAGGAAAGTGATACATCCTTTCTCTCCCCCCCCCCCCCCCGCCCGCCCCTTTGCACCCTTTGTAGATTTGTTTCTGGAGGTGGATTGCTAATACCTGAGATTTTGCACTTGTCTAGAGTGGAAACTTTCTGGGGTGTTTGATGATTGATTATTTGGTACCTGGTTTCTAAAAATGGCAAAACACCTTCCTTTGGAACAAAAGTGAGAAATGCAAATCTTAATAACTCAAGGCAAAATTTTCAAAGTGTAAGCACAGTTATTATCCACTCCCACAAAGGAAAGCTTTCTCTTCCACAAATATTTGATAGCACAGAGCCCAGTAATTAAGAGAACAATCAAATAAACTCGGGGCTTTCATGGGGACTCTAAATTATCATCTACTTGGAATTTATAAGCAATGTAATCATTTGCTACTTGGACATAGCTCTGGATATGGCATTCTAAATGTGTATCCTTAAACGATTTTACTATGTTTTCTTAAGTATTTAATGAGAGAGACCAGGGATAGTAATAACATTCAAATTGCTGGATCCATGTGGCTTCACCAACTGTGTGAAAAAATTCACTACACCTGTGCATGAAACACCTTTCCTATATGCTACATTTCCTCACATTTCTTATATCACGCAAGCTTCATGCCAGACCTACCTGTGTAATAAGAACATAAGAATTCATAAGAATTTGTCAATATTTGCACTATACCTGGAATATAAGTATTATTTTTATTCTAAAGAACTCTTGGAGGACACCTGGGTGGCTCAGCAGCTGCGCGCCTCCCTTCAGGCCAGGGTATGATCCTGGAGTCCTGGGATCAAGTCCCACATCAGGCTCCCTGCATGGAGCCTGCTTCTCTCTCTGCCTGTGTCTCTGCTTCTCTCTCTCTCTCTCTCTCTGTCTCTCATGGATGAATAAAATATCTTTTTTAAAAAAGAGTTCTTGGGATACATTAAATGATTTATTTTCATAGTATGTATGTAATAGCTTTTCACAATGAGCTATTACTATGTCATACCCAAATCCTTATATAATGTGCAAGAGGCTAATCAGGCCCAATAAATAAATAAACCCCTTACTATCAATTATGTGAAAATATAGAATATTTGAAAAGAAATTGCCATTGATAGTGAACTACCCCTAGGTTTTGATCCAGTTGTCTCAGACTCAGTGAAAATGAAGGAACAGAATGTCTTTTTCCCTTGGGTCTCTGGCCAATGGGTGGCAAACACGCCTGCTTGGCCTAACCCCACCAAGGTTTCAGCTTCTACAGCTTTTTCAGCGTAACTGCTTCTGGAGCTTCTTACTGGCAGGAGAAGTGAGGCTGGGCAGAGCAAGAAAAGGGGCAAAGTTGCAAGCTGCCTGGTAAGATATTGATTAAAAGTGAGTTAGACCAACCTCTTCCCCTTTGCTCCTATGGGCAGCAAAACTTCCAACCATTATGGTTATTGAAACCACATGCCTTAAGACTAACTCATGATCATTATATAGCAACAGCATAGCTGATCAAAACCTTCCAGTGGGATGTTTGTTTGTGTTGGGCTTTTAAAAAATAGCCACGTTTGAAGTGGGGCTGACACATTAAAGACACATAAATTTACATTTATCAAGCATTTACTATGTGCCAGGCTCTTGGCCAACTGCTTCTTTTATGTATTTCTACTTCTCACCACAAACTTGCAAGAATGTTGCATCCCTGTTTTGCAGATGAAAAAACTAACCTCAGAGAGGTTAAATGACTTGCCCAGAATCATATAGCTTCTATGTGGTTGTGTCAGAATGAGAATCCAGAGTCTCCTCCTTTAAACCTGCACTCTTACACTTCACCTTGATTCCACTTACACTTTGTATGAGAGCCAGTTTTCAGCGAGGAATATTAATTCATTAAATGGACAGATTTAAAATGCCAAATATATACTATGTATAGTCCAGACATGAGCTACATTGGTATTCTCATATTGGTCACTAAATAACTGAAAATTTCAAGAAAATTGAAATGTGCAATATATGGAGTATACATATATACTATATATTACATATAAAATGCATTTAACAACATACATAAAAACAAAATCATCTTATTTTGTAGACTAGGCAAGTATATATTATATATGCATATGTATATATTCATATGATGCCTATTATAATAATTACTAAAGTTTTTGTATCCCTGTTTACAGGCATGTTCTAAATGCTGTTTTGTTGTTTTTTTGTTTTTTTTTTTAGATTTTATTTATTTATTCATGAGAGACACAGAGAGAGAAAGAGAAAGGCATAGAGAGAAGCAGTCTCCATGCAGGGAGCCTGACGTGGGGACTCGATCCCGGGGCTCTAGGATCACACCCTGGGCCAAAGGTGGTGCTAAACCACTGAGCCACCTGGGCTGCCCATTCTGTTTTTTGTGCATGAACTCATTTAATCCCCACAACCAACTCACAAGGTACATAATTTTATATTATTTTACAGATAAGGAAACTGAGGCACAGAGATGTTATATAACTTGTTGAAGCTTATACAATTAGCAAATGATGGAGCCTGGACTCAAAAGTAATCTAGTTTCAAGACTCTTAACCACTTTGCTATGCTAACTTTCAATATATATATTCATATATATATATATACAAAATACATATATTCATGGACAGATATATAATATATATAGCTCTCAAAATATGGGGAAAAATAAGGCAAGTCAACTGAGATTTATATCAATCTGCATTCCCATATTCTAGAAATATTACTGATGAGAAAGGGCTTTATTTTTGTCCAAAGTATTCAAGATCTTTAAAAAATGTTCGAGGCCATCTTAATCCCTCCAACATATTTGGAGATATTGAAGGGATGCTAGTACATATTAGGAGTATATAATATTTGACCCTAGCTGATTTACCCAAAGTTCATCTTGGATTTATTTGGTCTTCTATGTTAAAAATAGTGGAGACAGGGTACTTGGGAATTCTAAAGAAGATAGAGAGAGATACTAATAAACATGAAAATCTGTGGCCTGAGAAATGGATGGAAATTTGGGTGATGCAAGAGACACAATATGTAACATCATTTTAAGTTATCCATTTTTAAAAAATTAGTGTCATTTCCCAACCCTCACTCCATTAATACAAGAGTATATTATCAAATGGTTTAAGTTTAGTGATTATGGACTGAAACACTGACACCACTCAAAGGAACTTAAAATATTGGATAAGAATCCCAGGTACATGAGCAGTTTATCCCATATCTATTTTTACCTGTCTCACCAAACACAATGTGCATATCAAATTTTAGAAATAAGCTTCTTCTAATCAACTAAATTTGAGAAGGTATTTTGAGGTCTTCTTTTCTTCTTCTGCTTGCCCTGAATACAATAAGGAATTATGTATGAAAAGTAACTTGACAACAATCTTCCTTCTCTGGGCATTCTTAATCCTGATAACTCCCAAGATACTAACATCTAAAATATTAATTTTATTGAGTTTGATGTGTGTCCTCAGAAAAACTGAAAGAGAGATACCTGGGTAGCTCAGTGGTTGAGTATCTGCCTTTTGGCTCAGGTCGTGATCCTAGGGCCCTGGGATCGAGTTCTGCATCGGGCTCCCCACAGGGAGCCACCTTCTCTCTCTACCTATGTCTCTGCCTCTCTGTGTCTCTCATTAATAAATAAATACAATCTTCTTAAATTTTTTTTAAAAAGAAAAACTGAAAGAGACACACTGTACCTAGCAGATGCCACACATTAAGTACTTACCAAAAAAAAATTTTAAAGCCCTATTACAGATACATATGTTTTCATTTAAAAACTACTATGAAATCGAGTGTTCTTTTATTTAAACATTCCCCTGTGGTCCTTTGAATTAAGATCGGTAGTACTATATTAACAACTGAGAGCCAGACCGAACCGACTTGGTTACAAACAGTTGGTAAAACTGCCAACACTGGTTTTGCTGCCGGAAGTTGACTGAAATGTGACGTAGCATATACATTTAAAAGTGAATTCTCATTTTTTAAACTTTCTCATTTTGGTAAGTACTTAGAATGAACTTTTAAAAAATTTCAGCCACAGTTTTGCAAAGGGGAAATAATGTATGAAACCCAGATACTTTACACAGCCAAAACCACAATTGCATTGCTCCCATTATTGAAGCACGTTCATTATTCTGATTAATTTTCCTTTCCTGTGAAAAAACACAAGTGAACGAGATATGGTTCTATTCAAGTGAAACACGTGTACTCCCACATTTTGCCTCTTAATTTACTGCTTCTCAATTTGGCTTCTGTTCTTAAATGCTAAATAATGAGTATACAATGTGGGGAGACTTAACCATGTAAAAGTAATGGTTTTTTTAACGTGAATTTCTTTCAGGACTACCTTTCACAGTATATTCTGTGTTCTCTACTACTTCAAAATTTGAATTATAAATATGTAGAGGTTTACCTGAAATGAGATACATGGTTTTATTTATAAGGAAAAGAACAACGAATGATATATTTTGCTAACTTAGAATTAGTAACAGAACTCATTGTCAGGCAAGGCAATAAAATATCAAACGTGAGTTCCAGTAAAGTTTAGATATTTGGGTCTATGAATTCCTGATGACTCTTGTTTCTGTAACTTGGTATTGTAATTGGTATTGTATTACCAATAGTGTCCTATATTATGTGAAAGAATGAACAAAACGAAAGGTCAACAAAAGCACATAAAACAAAGAGGATGGTTTAAAAATTCACTAAACAATGTCCTTCCTATTGAAATCACAGTAAATTATTCGAAGAGAGTAAATAAAAGTTTAATATCTAGGTATCTGGGACTTCTATCCCCCATCTTCCCATTGATGATGATACACTTAAACTTAGAATTTAATTCATAGGTTGATTTTAAAAGAATATGTTAAATTTTTACACTTTGTTTTGTATGTTCAGAATGTTTGCTCTCTAGGTAACTTTGCTCCAGGACAGAATAATCAATTCCCCAGTTAGCCAGATTTGGTCATACCATTTTCAGTTATTTTAAACACCTCTTTGATTGTGCAGTATGTCCATTCGTTTTTCAGATACTTTTAATTTTTGTTGCATAAAAAATGATCAAGCATTTATACAATAAAAACATTTGATGCCTATATGCAGCATCTGAATTCTGAATATTTACCTGTGCATAGCTGGGACCCACAATGTATTTTCCTGTCTGCCTATTGCAGCAAATTGTAACATATAAATCCTCACAAATTTCTCAGTCCAAAAAGAAGTAAAAGAAATGTAAGATTATTTGTCCAAACAGGATGAAGGACAATGGACAAAACTGAGTGGTATTGTTTGTACGGAAAAAAATAGCTTTAATATGGTTATCAGTAATATGCATAGCTAAAAAATCTGAGCATGTTGGCTTGAAAAAAGATGAGAAGAAGTCTTCAAGTTAACATCAGAGGGTCTGGGTCTACGTGTACAAAAGGGAGTACAGAGAGTCTGGAGTACAGAGAGAAATAAGAAAACTGACTAAACCACTGGAAACAGAACCAACATGGCAGTGGCAGAGGAAATAGACTGGAAAACTTTCTTCACAAATTGTTTAAGATAAAAATACTGACCAGCTGTTTTCCAACTTCAAAGAGACTAGAACTAGATACAATACAGGGCACTGGAATTACTAGATTTGAATTCCAACTCATAAAAAAATAAAAGGTGTGGATCTTTGATTCAAATGTAAATGAAAGTAAGAAAAATGAAATAAAGGGATAAAGAAACAGGGGAATAAAAATGGAACCAGGAGTGAGTACAACATAAAATGCCCATCCCACTTTATAATTCTGTATCTTTCATTCACATGATTTATTGAAGACCTCCTTGGGCCAAAGATTATACATATTTGATTTCAACCTCTCCAGCAGCCAAGAAGGAAGAAAAAGGCTCCATTTCCATTATTTCCGATTGTTAGGGAGAAGCCCAATTTTTATCCTTCATATCAAGACCAAATAGAAAATTTTCCTCGGATGGGAGGCGGTCCTCTTCTCAATGACACTAAGTAGTGTTAAAACATACTTTCTATTGGTCAGGACAGAAATGAGTTTCAGAGGATTGTTTCTTATAGTTCTATTGGAAGAGACTCCATGGTTCCTCTTGCTCTTCTATGTCACGCAGAGCAGGCCAAGAATGCAATGCCCAGTCTTTACCCAGGCAATTTCTAAGGGTAATATTTACAATAAGCAAACTGTAAAAGATGAAATAATATCTCCCTCTAAAGTGAACAGCAGGCTTACTCACCGTTTGTTAACAAAAGCAGTGAAATCTCCAAAATCAAGGTGCCCCATCCACTGTCCAAACCCACTGCATACGTAGGATCCAACCCTAACTATTCTTAAACATGTCCAGTTTTTATTTCCCAAAAATCAACCCTGGACTATTCTGTTTGGTTCACGCTCTGGGCAGCTCTGACAAAAGTAGCTATTGGGAAACAAACTTAATTCCAGTTCAGCCACCCAGAATATCTCTTGGGATTGACAAGGTTGGTTCTATATCTTTAGGATGATGACCACTTGATTTAGTAAATGAGCTCTCCTACATGACCCTTGTGGGTCAAAATGGAGAACATAATGGGTCTCTATAAGTTTTGTAAAAAATGCCTTGTTTCACGTGCACCTCACCCTTCTGGGTAAAAAGTCTAGGTTCAAGACAGACAGACCTGATTAAAGAAAAATGATGTTGCCGTTACTGAGGTGGCTACATCAATTTCATAACTGTGGGAGAAGAACAACAATCCTGGCATTTGGAGAGGGCACACCTCATACCTGAGAAGGCATTAAAGGTGGTATGGAAAACAATTAATGCTCTTCTTGTCTCTTGGATCCAGCACCACAGTCTGGCAAAAAGCAGCTTCAGTTGACAATCTGACCCACTCCTGGCTCATCATCCCCATCTATATGCTATGAAAACAGGAAAACTCATGTGGATGTGGTTGGCTCCAAACTATTCTGCTGTACCTGATGCCTTCAAGAGCAGCCTCAATGTGACTCCTCTCAAATATATACAAATACACACAATGACATGACCTTGTTTCATTCTTATTGACACAAATTCATATGCTTCTCCTGAAGCACTAGCTTCCCTGGGTTGTTATGTGATATATTACATCATAACTGCAGCCAACTGGTGATACTGCTCATGAGACTTAAAACAATGTAATGGCGATCCAAATCAAGTGTCATAGCACATTCCCGACTAGAATGACCTGGAACAGGAGGATGGTGTTAGCAGTTAGAGTAGCCATTTTGTGACCAAGAATGGTAAGTACATACTAAGGATGGCTTAGAAGAAATAAAGCAGCAATTTATGCTCTAGAAGTAATTAAGAAGTTTCTCAAGTCCCCTTGACTGCCTGTCTCTGGGTTTCTCATTTATGTGACAAATAAAATCATGATTTTGTTGTTTGTTATTTGGAACTGAGTACAATTACTAAGTAAACATTTTTCTTTGGGTCCAGCATCCTTCTCATCTTCTGGAAATTGCTCTCCATTCTCTATATAAGCAGGTCATCCACTGCTTTAGTGATAGAGTCCTTTTCTTTCATGCACCATCTCCTTGGAGACAAGTATAGCTAGGAGAAATAGCCCATTCCCCCCTCTGGCCTCATTTGTGAGAATTTAAGCTCAGGAGCTGCTTTTGGCCATGAATTCAAGTTTGTGGTGGCAGTCTGAGAGAATGAAGAGACTGAAAAAGGCTCTAAGGGCATTTGAAGCCATTATTCCAAACTGAAAGTTCATCTGAACCATTCTCATTTCTACTGTCCACTTTTTTGGTTCTTCCCATTTTGATCCATTCTAGTATTTTTCCAATAGAAGTGAATTTTATTTTGCTTCAGTTGGTTCATCAGTTTCTGTCATATGCAAAAGTATAGTAAGCAATGCAGGAATTAGAGCAAGCTCCCCATAGTAGACCAAATGCTTGTGTCCCCTCAAAATTCATATGTTGAAATTCTAACCTCCAATGTGATGGTATTAGGAGGTGGGACTCATGAATGAGATTTAGTGCCCTTACACAAGAGACCTCAGAGAGCTCTCTCACTCCTTTTACCATTTGAGAATACATCAAGACTACTAACCATGAACCTAAGGAGGTGTTCACCAGGTATTAAACCTGCTGATGCCTCAATCTCGGACTTCTTAGCCTCCAGAACTGTGAGAAATAAACACTTGTTGTTTAAGGCATTCATTCTATGGTATTTTTGTTATAGCAGCCTGAATGTACTAAGACACTCTTACATGACCAATGTCGAGCTCATTTAGGGACACAACTCTTAAACTTATTCATATGAGATCTGGAACTAATATCACAGAAAGAAATATTTATGGAATTCCTACTGTTTGTCAAGTATTATTCTAGTACTGTGAATTCAGTGATAACCAAAAAAGACCAGGTCCTTTCTTTACAAAATCACAAGTTCTAGTTCTATAGGAGCAAAACACATTCTAAGGAAGGAAATAAACCAAAAGTATCAGGAGACATTTATAAGACTAAGACATGTATATATATATATATATATATATATATATATATATATATTTACCATAATTTCAGGAGGAAGAAAATGATAGCATTATAAACAAAGTAAAATAGATTCAAAGAATTATTGTAACACAAATGGTAAGAAATTACAACATGGGGCCAGATTTCTTCTCTCTTCTACATATAAATATAGAAAACCTGACTATTGAAAGTTCATGCAGAGACTTTTTAAGATTCAGGCATCTTTTAAAGTTGAATTTCTTTAAATGTGCCCTGGTTTGCACTGGTGTTCATCATCATTCAATGCCACAGTTTTCCAGGGAGAATGCTTCTCTATGGCATTGTCAGAACTTCCAGCCTTGGCCCCTGCTGTAAATGGAGTTTTAGAAATGAGCTTATGGTTATGCAGTTCTGAATCATGCAAGACCTTTTTTGAAATTGTTCACCCCATCTTCCTTCTAACCACCAATACTTCAGTACAATACAATACTAGCAAAATTGAGAAAAAGAAGATGACTTCATAGGAAAAGAAAATTAAAGTAAACTAGTTGAAATCTTTTAAAATACAACATTTCTATCATGATTGAAGATTAAAGAGCTCCTTCTCTTTTTTTTTTAATTTTAAAATTTTGCAAGAGACTAGCAAAGAATACTTAGTGCCTTTCTTCAGGGGCCACTTTCATGTTGGATTGATCTGAAGCTATTGTGTATGCTGAATTATGCTGCCAGCATGTGGGAGGGGACAGGATTGCTCAGAGGAGCTAATGCAGTGAACTGTGGCCCTCGCACACAATTAGGATGATGGCACTTCATCTGGCCAAGTTCCAATGTGGTCAAGCTTGCAGCTCCCACATCTATACCACCAGCCGCACCTCAAAGTGCAGAAAATCCTAAGAGTCTAGAAGTGAGAATCAGTTTTTTTTTAAAAAACGTTGACTTCATTTGCTCTGTCTAGAGAATAAAATAAAATTGACAATAGTGTTAGTGAAAAGTTAACATTTGTTGAGAACATTTTTATGTCAAATATTTACTGCCCTAAGTATTCATATATGCATTATCTCATTTAATCTGCATAATAATCCTAAAATAAAGTACTATTTATAGTCCATATTACCAATGAGAAAATCGGGGCACAGACAGGATAATTAACTTTTCCAAGGTCACACAGCTAATATCTGCCTCACAGAAATGCTGGAAAATGCAAAAACAGCAACAAACCTTAGTGGTGTGCATTAGCATCCAAAAAAAAAAAAAAAAAGACCAAATATGTGAAGGAAATTCAATTAAATTCTTATTTTATATTTTTAAAGATTTCAAAATTTCCTATTATAAATAAGTAAAAAGAAATTTAGACTAAAAATAAATGTTTAAATATATTCCAAATAGATTTCTGGTTTCTACTGTGACATGTAAAAAACTTAAAAGTTATCATTCCAAACATCTTTAAGACAAGAAAAGGTTATGCAGTGACTTTTCTTAGACCTGTCAGAAAACTGAGATCACAAGGTAATCATCATTTGAGAGACAATCCTGACAGACACAGTCAAGATCTGTTTACTTGGATCAAAAGATACTGGAGCCATAGACACATAGGAACATTGAAATGTTAATTTTGATGAATTGCTGCAAGCTGTCAGTGAACTAGTGTGAAAATGAGAAAGTCCTAACTTAAATAGCCCCCATCTTGCTTTGGTGGACTTTACCTCCAGGAAACCCATCAAGGTTTCATTATGAAGACCCATTGTCTCCTAGCTCTTGGAGTGGTGTAGCAAGATTAGTAGCCTTTGTGAAATAATACACCAGAGCCTTCTCCATAAAAAAAGTCTACTCTCCTGGGGAAAGATTTTACCAGGGATTTATCCTAGGTGGAGGAAGGGCATTCCTCCCAACCAGCCACTCTAGCCTTCTTGTGTCACCTGTTTCACCTAAGAGGGGGTAAAACATAGAGAACAGGGCTTTAAGAAAACAGATAGGGAGTCTTGGCAGCCAAGGAAGGTACTAGGGAACAAGGAGGAAAATCTCTATCACAAGAGAAATATTTGTGAAGGTCACAGCCCAGCCCCAAGACACAGGCCCACTAAAAGACTGAGATTTAATTAGATTAATAGAATGTTCCTCCTTCTGCTATACTTACCATCACCATAGCAGGGCTTCAGTACAACAGTGGATCAAGGCTGAAAGAATTGTAAGATACAGACTCTGAGAAGGAATATTTAGGGAAGCCCAAAGTCAGGAGAGGAGATAAAAACAAGGACACTAGAGGAATTCAAAGCCTCCAGCACTTAAAGCTACAGCAAACACAAGCTCAGCCCAACTCCTAGACATATTAATAAAAATCCTCACAGTAAAGCCTATTTATCCCAGTCTCTAATTTCTGAAACAACATGTCCAGCTTTCAACCATGACAATGGCATTACAAAACATGCCAAAGGCAACAGTCTGAAGAGAAAAAGTAATCATTATAATCAGACTCAGATATTAGAAATGTTGGAATTATCAGATAGTAATTAATATAACTATAATTAGTATCTTATGGGCTTTAATAGAAAAAAGTAGACAACACACAAGAACAGATGGGTAATGTAAGCAGAAAGGTGGAAAATATAAAAATCAAAAGCATATGTTAGAAATCAAATACACTGTAACAGAAATGAAGAATGTCTTTGATGGGGTCATAAGTAATTGTAATGGCTTAAGGAAAAATCAGCGAGTTTTACCATAGGTCAATAGGAACTTGTCAAACTAAAATGCAAAGAGAAAAAAAAAAATTAAAAACAATAGAATGTCCAAGAACCATGAGATCATTCCAAAAAGTGCTATATATGCATAATTAAAACACCAGAAGGAGAAGAAAGAACAGGCAAAAGAAATATTTGAAGGAATATTGGCCAATAACATTCCAAAATTATTTATAGACACTGTACTGGGTTGAATATGTCCACTCAAAATTCATTTCCATCCAGAACCCCAGAATGTGACCTTATTTGAAAGCAGAATCTTGGTGTGTGGAATTCCTCAAGAGGAGATTATACTGAATTTGGGTGGGCCTTAAATCCAGTGGATGCTATCCTTGTAATAAGTTCATGTGAAGACACAGATACAGTCAGAGAGGAAAAGGTCTTGTAAAGACAGAGGCAGGAACTGAAGTGGCATGCCAAGGAGTACCAAAGATTGCCAGAAATTACCAGAAACTAGGAAGAAGCAAGAAAATACTCTTCCCGATAGCCTTCAGAGGGAACATGGCCATGTTGACACCTTGAATTCAGACTTCTAGCTTCCAGAAGTGTAAGAGAATAAATTTCTGTTGTTATCACCAATCCAGTTCATGGTAATTTGTTATAGCAACTTCAAAAATTCAGTAGACATCAAAACATATATCCAGGAAGCACAGATAACATCAAGCAGAATAAATATTAAAACAAATCCATACCTAGCCAAGCCATATTCAAACTTCAGGAAACAAAAGTCAAAGAGAAAATCTTGAAAAAAGCCAGAGGTTAAAAAATAAGCCTTACCTACAGAAGCACAAGGATAAGAATTATAGTGGACTTCTCAACAGAAATCAAGCAAGCAAGAAGAAAATGAAGGGAAAATTTTAAAGCGCTGAAAAAGAAAAAAAGCTTACCATTCTAGAATTCTATATCTGACTTGAAATATGCAGCTTCCCTCTCCAGCCCAAGGAAAGACCAGAAGATAGGGAAATAAAAGCATTTATCTTTGTTTTGGAAGTAATTACATTGTGCAGCTATTCACCTATTTAGGTGAAATATTTATAGAAAGCTGATTGTAATAAAAACCAAATTTACACTGGCATGTGTGGTGTAGTTCCTAAAAGGCACTTCACATTTGAAGATTTTCTTAACTTGGAAAGTTTCTAGTTATCTGAATGTTTATTTAGTTTTGTATCCTTTTGTGTATGTTCACTGTTTCTCAGTATTAACACAAATAATTCTCTAGGGGTGTTGTTTGTGTTATACATGGGGTATCTATTTGCAGCAATAAAGCATCTCTTTAAAAAGGAAAAAAAGCCAAATTTAACCTTCAACAGATTTATCCTTCAAAAGTGAAATAGACATAAATACTTTCTGAGACAAATAAAAACTAAGGAATTCATTGTCAGCCGACCTGACCTACAAGAAATTCTTCAAGCAGAGAGAAAGTGATACATGTCAGAAACTTGGATCTACACAAAGAAAGGAAGAGAAAGAAGGAATAAATGGAAGTAAAATAA
Source organism: Vulpes vulpes (assembly GCF_048418805.1). Taxonomy (NCBI): domain Eukaryota; kingdom Metazoa; phylum Chordata; class Mammalia; order Carnivora; family Canidae; genus Vulpes; species Vulpes vulpes. Next base: position 22,224,088 of record NC_132787.1, on the reverse strand, counting down.
GTTCTTTTACTTTTTACTGTTGATTTAAAAAATAATTGTATAAAGTAATAATAATAACAATGTATTGGTTGATACAGCAAATGGATAAAAGAAACAAGCAATGTCACAAAGGACAGAGGGAAGAATTAGAAATACTCTGTTCTAAGAGACTTGCACTACATGTGAAGTGATATTGTGTTATGAAGGTTGATTTAGATTAAAGCATATATCTTAAGGCCTAAAGAAAACCATTAAACATTTTTTAAAAACTGTAATTAAGAGAGAAGATAAAATTAAATCACATATGATGCTCAATTAAACCAGATAATTCAGGGGGAAAAAGCTGGAGGAAAAGAAACACCAAATGCAGCAAAGAAAAAAGTTACAGATAAAGATATTAATCGAAGCTTATTAATAATTTCTTAAATGGGAATGGTCTAAATATTTCAATTAAAAGATATATATTGTCTTAGTGAATAAAAGAAAGATATAACTGCATGTTATCTACAAGAAAATTGATTTAAATATAAAGACTCAGATTAAGAGTAAAGGAATGGAGAAAGACATAGCACACTAAAATTAATCAAAAGAACCGAAGGCGTGCCTCGGTGGTTCACTTGGTTAGGCCTCCAACTCTTGATTTTGGCTCAGGTCATGATCAAGCCTCACACCAGGCTCGGCACTCAGTGAGGAGTCTGCCTCTTTCCTTCTCTCTCATTCTCACCCTCTGCCTCTCCCCCTTCTCATGCTCTAAGTAAATAAATCTGAAAAGAAAGGAAAAGAAGAGAAAAGAAAGGAAAAGAAAAAACTAGAGTTGCTACATTAATTTCAGACAAAGCCAACTCCAGAACAAGCAAGATTTTCAGGAATAAAGAGGGGCACTACATTATTATAAAGGGGTCAATTTTCCAAGAAAACAATAATCCTAAGCCTGTAAACACTTAACAACAGAGTGTCAAAATACATGAGGCAAAAACTGATAGAACTGAAAGAGGAACTAGACAAATCCACTATTATAATTACAAACTTCACCTTCCCTCTGTCATTAATTAATTATTCTAGCAGAAAGAAAATCAACAAGGATATAGATGACCTGAATAGCATTATCAATCAAATTAATCTAGCTGACATAAAATATTCCATCCAACAATCCAGCAGAATATACATTCTTCTCAAGCCCATGTACAGCATTCAGCAAGATAGACCATATTTTGACTATAAAACACACCTCAACAAATTTATATAAAATTTACATAAAATATGTTCTCACACGACAGTTTAATTGAGGTAGAAATAAAAGGAGGAAAGATAACTGAAAAACCCCCAAATACTTGGAAATATAAATGCTAAATGGGACACTTCTAGATAATCCACAGGTAAAAGAAGAAGTTTCAAGAAAATTTTAAGAATATTTTGAACTAATTTAAACTAAAACAGAAATTTACAAAAATTGTTTATTGCAGCATTATTTACAGTAGCCAGGACACAGAAGCCACAGATGAATGAATAAAGAAGAATGATCTATATCTATATCTCATATATATATTGTATATATATATATGTATATATATATACAATAAAATACTATTCATGTAAAAGAATGCAGTCTTGCCTTTTACAACAACATGGATGGAAGTAGAGGATATTATGTTCAGTGAAAGACAAATACCATAAGATTTCACTTTATGTGACATCTAAAAAACAACACAAATGAATGAACAAGCAAAAAACAAAAAAGCAGAAACAGACCCATAAATACAAAGTGAGAGCTACCAGAGGGGATGAGAGTGGGGAGATGAGCAAAATTGGTGAAGGGGATTGGGAAGTACAGGCTTCCAGTTATGAAATGAGTAAGTCATGGGGATGAAAGGTACAACATGGAATATAGTGAATGATACTGTAATGATACTGTATGGTGACAAATGGTAGCTACTCTTGTGGTGAGCAAAGCATAATATGTAGAGTTGTTAAATCACTATGCTGTATACTTAAAATTACTGTAACATTATGTGTCAACTATACTTCAATTAAAAAATAATTTTAAAACTTTTTTTAATTTGCTAAAATTTGTGGGACATTGCAAAAGAAATACTTAGAGGGAAATTGATAGCATTTAATGCATATATTATAAAAGAAAAATCTAAATATTAATTCTTTAGCTTACCTTAGGAATTTAGAAAAAGAAGATAAAATTAAGTCTAAAACAAGCAGTAAAAAAAGACATAATAACGATTAGAGTAGAAATAAATGAAATTGAAAGCAGAAAACAATAGAGAAAAGCAGGAAAACCAAAGGCTGATCTTTGAAAATATCAATAATGTTGATAAATATCCCTCCTAGCTAACAAGAATAATGAGGAGGGGATACAAATTATCAGAATGAGAAAAGAAAGAGGGATCATCACTACCTGTCTCCTGAACAATAAAAGGATAATAAAATACCACTAACAAATATATACCTATAAATCAAATAACTTAAATGAAATGGACCAATTCCATGAAAGACAACAAACTTCCAAAACACACACAAGAAAACATAGATAATCTGATCTACTAAAGAAATTGATCAATGATTGACTTTCCAAAAAAGAAAGCACAAGGCCCAGATGGTTTAATTAGTGACTTCTACCAAACAATGAAGGAAGAAATAAGACCAATTCTCTACAATCTTCAGAAAAGAGAAGCAGTGTAAACACTTCCCAACTCATTCTAAGAAACCAGCATTACCCTAATTCTGAAACCAGATAAAGATATTACAAGTAACCAGACCAATATCTTTCATGAACATAGACCAAAAAATCCTACATAAAATATCAAGAAATTAAATCTAACGATGTACAAAAAGAATTATATCCTTTCAAAAGTGTAAGAATTTCACATTTAATTTAGTATTTTATTCCGTAGGTTGATCAAAGTTGAAATGTAAGAAAGGAACCATATATGGACCCTGGGTGACTCAGTTGGTTAAGCATCTGCCTTCAGTTCAGGTCATTATCCGGGTCCTAGGATTAGGCTCCCTGCTCAGGGGGAGGTCTGCTTCTCTCTCTCCTTCTGCTGCTCCCTCTGCTTGTGCTGGCTCTCTGTCTCTGTCTCTTGCTCTCAAATAAATAAGTAAATAAATAAATAAATAAATAAATAAATAAATAAATAAAATATTTACAGTAACAACTAAAAAGTTAAACTAATTATATATTTATCTAAAGGACCCAATATTATATGGTTCTGGTCTTAAATTCATGTATGCAGTCATTAATTCTAACAGTAGCACCAGTACTAGAGTACTTAGGACCTGCTCTGAGTTAGGCACATGTAGTTCTTTTATATATTCCTAGACTACAAATACCTCCTCAAAAACTCATTTATGCTTATTTTGGTTGGGTATGTGAGTAAGAATTAAAACATGATGTGTTAAAGATCAAAGACAATATGTTTATGATTATCAGAGATTCTAACAAATGTTTGGATATGGGTTGAGTAGAATTCTCTACAGTGTTACCTTAATCAGTATTTACTTTAATTAGTTCAATGAGGATAAAGCAGGGGAGACATATAATGTAACTCAGGGAACTATCTGAGCTTAGATTTGAAGAAGATAAGCATGTATTACAAAGGAAGTGAGATAAGGCCTTTTCGGCGGGAACCGCCATCTTCCAGTAATTCGCCAAAATGACCAACACAAAGGGAAAGAGGAGAGGTACCCGCTCTACGTTCTCTAGGCCTTTTAGAAAACAGAGTTGTTCCTTTGGCCACATACATGCGAATCTATAAGAAAGGTGATATTGTGGACATCAAGGGAATGGGCACTGTTCAAAAAGGAATGCCCCACAAATGTTACCATGGCAAAACTGGAAGAGTCTACAATGTTACTCAGCATGCTGTTGGCATTGTTGTAAACAAACAAGTTAAGGGCAAGATTCTTGCCAAAAGAATTAATGTCCGCATTGAGCATATTAAACACTCAAAGACCCAAGATAGCTTCCTGAAGCTTGTAAAGGAAAATGATCAGAAAAAAGAAGGAAGCCAAAGAGAAAGATTCTTGGGTCCAACTGAAGCCAGCCTGCCCCACCCAGAGAAGCACACTTTGTGAGAACCAATGGAAAGGAGCCTGAACTGCTGAAACCCATTCCCTATGAATTCATGGCATGATAACTGTAAAGAAAATAAAAGACCTCAGGATTGTAAAAAAAAAAAAAAAAAAAAAGGAAGTGAGATAAGAATAATAGAGTTACAGGAGGTGAGATGGGTTGGGGGGATGGGTGAAATAGATGATGGAGATTAAGAAGTGCACTTGCCGTGAGGACTAAGTATTACATGAAAGTGTTGGATCACTATATTGTACACCTGAAATTAATATTACATTATATATTAACTCTCTGGAATTTAAAAAAAACTTTAAAAAAAAGAATAATATGAAAGAATATCATGAATTTTTAAAAATAATGTCAGAAAAATGGAAAGCCCAGAATAAACTGAGATTATTGGGAAAGGAAAAAAAAAAAACTCATGAAGTAACCAAATAATATTTTTAGCTACTGAACAGAAAAAGTAAAAGAAAGAATAAAGTCTCTTGCAAGATAATATAATTCTGACAGATGAGAGTATGGAAGGAGAATGACATCATTTCTACATTGTTCCCATCTTTCTATTAGAAAGAATAATCTTCAAAAACTAGGATAAACATAGACAAGACAGCTGAAGCCCAAAATATGAAAAAATAACAGAAGAGAACCTATTGCATTAAAATAATCCAGCTCTTCTGGTCCAGACAAATCACATTTTAGGGTACTATAAGAACTAATGATTGGCCTGCTAAACTACTACTAGTAATTTTCAGAAACAATGAGGGCTGATATGTACATACATATAAGGATCTCTAATACAAGTTATCAAGTGAAACAAGAGTGAATATTTATTGCATGATCAAACATATGTAAAAAAGTAATAATATGTATGTACATATATATTCATATTTGTTTCAAAAAACTAGAAAGATGTACATCAAATATTCACTACTGTGTTGTTTTTTGTCAAAAAACGATGAAAATGTTTTTCATTTTTCATTTGAAAAATGAAAGCAAAACCAATAAATAATGAGATATCCATATTATAGAATGAAATATGAGGTGTAAAAATGGAAGTGGGAAGAAATGTTCAATTAGACAAATGGTAAGGTAACTTTGCTTCTAAGATCACACAAACACTCACACACATGTACCTAATTGGTGGGACTCTTTATAGAGTGAAAATATGTGCTCTATGCTCAAAAATTATTAAGAATTTTAATACTCCAACAGTTGATCATTGAACCAAGTACAAAACTCTTCTAAGCATGGAGCCCTGTACAGGTTGCATATTCATGAAGCTAGTCCTGTATACAGACACAACACACACACACACACACACACACACACACACACCATCTACATCTACATACACATACATATATATTTTTTCTTGAATGCAAGGATTATATCTTTAGAGAAGATGATGCATGCTACAAACGTGTGGTTCCATTCTCGAATGCTAGGATGCTCTGTGATTAAATCTCTCTATACTCCTTCCTTGTCCACTAGCCTGACTGCATCATCCCTCTGTCTTGTTATGAGAAAAACATTTCCGTACTGCCTGTTTCTCACCTTTTGAAAGTTCTAGCTCCTCCATGTAGTCCTCTTTATGTTTTAATAGGTCACATCAGAAGCAATGATTAAAAAACACTCCATGTTAATTAATGGGGTGCAAATTATATGTGAGGAGCTTGTTATAAGGTTGACATGAAGACCTATAAATTTGCTATTTCTCTCCTGCATTTTCCCAAGGTAACATTAATACTCATAAGAAATAAAAACTTTTTAGCTACTTAATAGAATATAACTATAGTATCATGTTAGTCATCAGAGTATAAATGAGTCCTTGGGCTTCTTCATTAACTTCTGTATTGTGCTAAGCGGGATAGATACATGACAGGTAGATGATAGATAGGTCATGGATAGATGGATAGATTGGTTGGTAGATAGATAGATAGATAGATAGATAGATAGATAGATAACCAAGAATAGTAGCAGTAGAGAATATTGAAAGAGGACACAAAGTGAAAATTGCCCAAGTCAAACAAATTTTGTTACAAATGATTCCCAGCTGTGAGAACTGGGATGGACCTAAATCTTAAAATAAAGCAAAACATCATTTATTAAATAATTATTCTGTACTAATCACTAATTATTCTGTACTGTATATGTATTTCTTATTTAATCTTCCCAGTAATCCTGAGTTGATTTATTTTATTTTTATTTCACAGATGAGTAGGGAACAAAGAGATTATGTATTTTTTCAGTATCAAAGAGACTCTAAATGTTAGATCTGATTTGTTTTTCAGAGAATATAACTATACTGGCTATATTATACTGTCTTCCAGACCTTAAATATTATTTGATACATTTATGTTTCTGATGTTGAATTATTTAGCATCCAACCCAGTGGTTTTCCAGCCTATCCTTTAATTCCCCAAATGGGGAACTTCTCTAAAATAACCTACTTTAATTTCAGACCGTCAATATTTCTTTATATTGAGCCAATATCTCTTCTTTATAACATCAGCTTATTAGCTCTAGCTTGCCATTCATGAGAACATATTTGATTTCTTTTTGGCATCATACCCTTTCAGATTATCTAATGAATAATTTGAAGCTAACCATCTTTGCCCAAGAATCTTCTCTTCTCTAGGCTAATATTCCCAGTTCCTTTAGATGAAACTCACAGAAAACTGTTTTGAGTTTTCTCATCCAAGGACTATTTCTCTTTGAATATAGTCTAATTTGTCTGTATTTCCCAGATTCTCAGAGCTGAATGCAACACACCAGGATTGTTTCAATCAGCTCCCAGAGTAGGACAATCGCTTCCCTCATTCAAACCATGATAGGTCTATTACCACACTCAATAGTACATTAGCTTTCTCAGCAGCTACATCATACTGCCAGCTTTTATTGAAATCAAATCCTCGAATCTTTGTCATACAAGTGCCAATAAGCCAGCTATAGGTGTGTGTGTGAGAGAAAGAGAGACACAGACAGAAACAGAAAAAGAGACTCAAGTCTTCTTAAGTTTCAAATTTGCCCATATTAAGTTTTTTGTTTTTAGATTTGCCCCTTCTTTGCATATGCTGGAGTTTTTGCTTTTCCGGATCTTAACACCATCATACATGGGATTTTCTTTAGTTTGAAAATTATGCTCAAAAGCAGATTTGACAAACATCCCTTTATATCTTCATCTAAGTCTCTGACAAGAGAAAAAGATGAACTGGACAAGATAGAGCCCTTTGGCTTGCCTACAGACCATACCCTAGATTAACATAGTTACTTCAGTCCTATTTTTTGGACAAAAAATGAATGATGTATAAAATTACAAAGGTATGTAGCCCATAATTTTTCATCCTATCTAGGTTTGATTAATGCCATGCATGAAAGATAAGCAGGAAATAGAAAAAGAAATTGTAGTTTCTTACAGGGAAGTGCTCTATGTCAACACAGCTGATTTATGTGGGAGACAGGTTTTCAAGGCAGGACAGTAGAGCAGCCTCCTGCAGTTCCCTAGAAAAGCAGGTTTTCCTTCTTTGAAGTTGAACTGAAAATAAACTTGGGCTATCAGGGCACATTTTCTTTGTTCTTTCTTAATCTTGGAAACAAAACCATAGAACTTTGCAGTGACCCCCCCTCATCACTCCCACACATGTATAAAATACATGTTAATAATCACAGTTAAAATTTATTTTTAGTGTATTCTAATTTTTCAAAATTTCATCCCATTTATCAGTGTGGTAGGACTAAAAAGCCACTGAACTAGGCAGAAAACTAGTTGGGGAAGCAAGTTCTTGGTTTTTAAACTGCCCATCAAGTAGTTACCTAGGTTTCTGGGTTAATGTCACAGGATTTTGAAGTAGATGAATTAAAAGTGTTATTTACCCATGTCTGTTTCAAGGTTGATTAATGCCTCAACACTTCCTGTTGGAAAGGAAGACAAGTCTCCAAGTCTACAAAAAGCCAGTGAGGTGACACTCAGTATTCTACATTTTTGCCAAGAAATTTGGGAAGACAAAAGCTGTCTGGAAAAATTCAGCAAAAGCTATCATACAAATTGTCATCAATTTGAAAATTTTTCCTCACAGCCTACAATTTCACAGTACATAATATTTTTATTTTATTAAGAGATCTACCCTCTCAACAAATATTTAAGCGCTCATTACAGTATAACTGACTTAAGTACCATGTTGTTCGGCAGATCTCTACAACTTACCCATTTTGCTTAACTGAAATCTTATGCCTGTTAATTAGTAACTCCTTTTTCTCCCTCCCTCAGCCTCTGGCAGTGGCTAATAGAATCCATTCTTTGATTCTATTAATTTGACTATTTTATATACATCATATAAGTAAAATCATGCAATGTCTGTCTTTCTATGACAGGCTTGTTTCACTTAACATAATGTCTTTAAGTTTCATCCATATTGTTGCACATTGCAAAATTTCCTTCTCAGTAAGGGTGGAAAATAATCCATTGTATGTAATATTAAATAATTTTTAAGAGACTTTTATTCTTAGCCCATATTCTTTCCACAAAACTTATCTTTGCCACACCATCCCACTAACCAATAATTAGGCTGCTTTCCAATCCTGTGTGTGTGTGTGTTTTCGTGTGTTTCCTGTGTGCCCTTTCTCTGGGCTGTGTAGCCTGTCTACTTCTCTCACTCCACTGGACTCAACACTCTGGAACTGGGGGTCAGCTTCTCGACTCGACCTTGGCTAGCCTGAGAGGGGCAATATGAAACCTCTCTCTCTGTGCTCCCAGGATGACTGGTCACAGCAGCACCACCAGTGGCAGCACCAGATTCCTCATGTGGGGAGTGGGAGGAGGAAGGTTTCTATTATTCTGCATATCTTCTCAATCCTCATTCTATTTCTGCATCTCTTGCTTTTCTTCTATTCCACTTCAGTCAACTTTTCATTCTCACCCTTTTATCTCTTTTCATTCTTTTATTCCTTTTTCGTGCATTAAAAAAAAAAAAAAACTTACCTCTCTTGTCTCATTCTGTTTTTAACTTCCTTATTTCCCATTTCTTCTTCCCATCTGTATCTTCAGACAACTTTCTCCTTCAATGTGTATCACGCCCTCTCTTCTATATTATCTCTGAGCTCTCATGTTCACCCATTCTGATTCAGTCACTGGATTTTGTCCCTTCCTCCATTTTAAGTCACTAGTCTTTGGTTTAAAAATGTCTTTTTTCTTTCATTCTTCTTATTTTATGCAGTTCACTTGTTCAGGGAAGAACTAGCCTCCAAACAACAAAATGAATGAGTTTATTCTACGATGAAAGATCAGAAATTGATGGTCAGAACCCTGAAAATGTTGACAAAACTATAAAAAATACACCACCACCTAGGGCTGCCAGATTTGGGGGTGGGGGAAAGTATGTATATATACAGCTCAATTCAATTTTCAGTTTTAAATAAACAATAAATGATCTTAGTATAAATGAGCCCCATCTATGTCATACTAAATTTTTGTGTGTATCTGAAAGTCAGATTTATCTAGGTTTCCTGTATTTTCCCCAGCAAGTCTACCACTACTACATTTAGTCATATTTTCAGCTAATAAATTCTAGATCCAAATTGTGTGTCTAAATAGCATACTAGACAATGTGGAAGCTATCACATGTGTACAAGATCAATCCATGCCACAAGGAATTCACAAAGAATGTAAAGGGTTAAGAAGTTAAAAAATAAATAATTAGAAAACAATGCAAAAAAGCACATAATTAAATGTTTAACTGTTTTCAATTATAAGTCTAGCACAAGTTCAGGTATTGATCTAAATGGAACAGCTTAGGAACTATTCCTGGAGGGGAGGATATGATATGGGTTTAAGGGATGAAATACACTTTCCCAGCAAACTAGGGAAACAAAGCATGCTTAGTCTTCCCCATGTTTTCCTGCCTCTGCCTTCCTTCCAACACATTTCTTTTCTCCAAAAACAAGCTTACCTAGACTTCAAGGTGCATTTAGTGCCATGTACCTCTTGGAGGTCTTTCCTTCTTTAAACCATCCATAGCACTTTCTACCTCCAAATGTCGTCCATTGTGTGCTACATTGTGTTCTGGCTAATTTTGGACATATGGCTTAGAGATTATCTGCTTTTTGAAAGCAAATGTCGTGTCTGTGCAGAACAACTACTCCACAAACTTGGATGAAATGAATAAATGAAGGCATGTTGGGACTTTATCTGACTCTTCAATGATTCCATATACCATCTTCACCACCTATGTCTGGATGTCCTACAGGCAAAGTTGGATACTTTTTCTTCTGGACACCCATAGTTCTCAACACTTGTAATATATGCAGAATGTGCTCCTACATTGCAGTTATTTGGACACATGTTAATTCCTTCTACTGGCCTCTGAGCTATGCCCCTTTGTTCTTTGTAACCCCAGTGCCTTTTAATTAAGTGTTAAAAAATGAGGTGGAAAAGACTCTTGAGGAGAAAAAAAAATCAATCTTTTTCTGTTTTACAGTAAGTTTGTTCTTATATTGATTAAAGTAAGTCATGTACTGTAAATTAATAAAAGCTATCTATACTATATATAGAAAATCCTATTTATAGTAAAATAAATTATAGGTGGCACATAGTATATCATGAAACAGGCCAAATTCTTTTTTAGATGCATATAATTTAACTTCCCAGTTATTATAAAATCTCCTTTTGAGATGTGACCTCGCTATAATTTGTTTTAATGTATACAGTAGATAAATAGATTGCTCACTTTAAAAATAACTGTATTTTTATGGTAATATGTTTACAAGAACACAGTCATTATTTATAGGGGTTTCGGTCTATTTGGAATTATTGTTTGTAAATATTTGTTCTTGTCTATAGCAAAAATTTTTCCATGATGCTCTAAGTCCTTTCTACAAGCTTTTGTTAGCTATTTGGAAGATCTCCAGGCAGCACAAATTACAAAGAAACAATACAGGACTTCAAAAGCATGTTTATTTGCACTATAATGTGGAATTCACTATTACACATAGGTATTTTGAGGCCTTTACTCTCATTCAAACAATAGAAGATTCTCCTATAAAAAGTCATAAGAATTCACTATGATTTTCTCCTTTTGGCTCTAAAGACTTTTTAATACTATACTTCTGGGGGCCAAAAAGAAAGGAGATAAAACCTAGTAAGGTATGATTAACTCCTTGTGCAGTGCAGTGATGCTCAACCAGGCCTGCAGATTAGAATATGGAGATTTTTTAAAAGTCCTCATGCTGAGAGATCCTACCCGAGACCTGCTGAATCAGCATTTCCGTAGGGGGGCTCTGGGTATGAATATTTTCAGAAGTTGTATGGTGAGTCTGGTATTCAGCTCCCATTTGAAGCCACTACAGCAGCTATTATTCAAGGAGAATAATCTCCAGGAACTAGAAATATATTTCATGTTAGAAAATGATTAGAATTACGAAAAATATGGTTGATGCAATATATTTGCTTTTCACAAATTATATCTCTTCTTTTCAACTGAACTAATTATTCTGCATTTTGATTAGGCTTTTTCTTATTCATAGAAATAACTAAACAACTGACCTAATAGCACAGTTAATTATAATTATGACATCTCATCAGTTTGGCAACTGGTTATTTCTAACCAATTATTTTGATTATCTTTTTACAACCAAATATGATTGGCTATTCTGCAATTCAAACTATTTTTCAAGAGGTTTAAAGAAAAAAAATTTTTTTGTCTTATTGACTTGGAATTTATTAAAAGAAAATCATTATCGTGATAAACATTGACAATTATATACTTATATGTAAAAAAAAAAAAAACCAGTATATATTATTGATCTTCAAGTATCCCAAACCCTGTATCACAATTCAGTCATGTCACACCATGTCTAATTCATGTGTTTATATTTAGTATAAACTTCTATAAATCTATTTGATTCCCTATTATTTCTTTTTATTTTATTTTATTTTTTAATTCCCCATCATTTCTTAAATACATCCTTAAAGATAGATGATTTGCCTCCTTGCTAAACCAGATAACAATCCAGTGATCAATTCTAATAAATTGAAATTAACCACATGAAAAATACACAGTAAATGACTTTTTGGAATGGTCATAGAAAGCGTTACTCTATGTGAATTTTCCTCTCTCAATTAAACAAGTTTGCCCATCTTTACAAACACAAGATTTTGCAAAATGATATGATGGACAAGAACAATAACTATTTCTGATCCTTGTGTCACAAATGTTTTTGAACCAACTTTCATTGATATTTTTGGCATCCATTACATTATCTTATTTAATTAACCTGGTTTCAAAAGAAATAAGGTCACTGTGCATTTAAATATTGTTGGGATAATTCCATGTTCTTTTATGATGGAAGAACATTACCCCCTCTAGTGGATGAAGGCAAAACACATGGCCTTGATGGGTGGAAAAGAGCCTGGGTTTTCTTAAATTGTCATCATGTTGATGGATTAATTTCCCTACTTCATAACTTCATTTCAAGCATATTGTCTTGGAAAAGGTGCTATGTCACACATATTTCTTATATTAAGATGTATAACGGTATTTGGAATCTAATACAGTGCAATAAAGGAAATGTAGTTCATGCCAGGCATCCTGTTTCATATTGAGAATAGGTTTAGAGGCTGCCATCTTAAAATGTTTACTTCTAATGAACAAATCACCAAAAAAACCCCAACACATGTTTTTTCTAATCAGACAAAAGAAAAAATAGAATAAATCAAACTCACTTTTATTTTTTTAACCTAGAAGTTTCAATCACAGGTATACTAAAGTACATTTTTTCTATTCAGTTGAATGAGCCAGCCTTTTGACTCTAGCATGCTTATATAGAAAGTTGTTTGGAACTAATTATTTATTTTTTCTTTTAAAAAATACTTATTTACTTACTTATTTACTTATTTTTTAAAGATTTTATTTATTTATTCATGAGAGACACAGAGACAGAGAGGCAGAGACACAGGCAGAGAGAGAAGCAGGCTCCATGCAGGAAGCCTGATGTGGGACTCGATCCTGGGACTCCAGGATCACGCCCTGAGCCAAAGACAGATGCTCAACTGCTGAGCTACCCAGGTGTCCCTAAAAATATTTATTTTTAAGTAACCTCTACACCAAACACGGGGCTCGAACTTATGACCCTGAAATCAAGAGCTGCATCCTTCACCAACTGAAAAGTCAACATCTCTCATTTAAAATTTTCTACTAAAAAGCACATTTGTCTTTAAAGTTGAGCAGCATAATATATAATATATGTACTATACACGCACATAAATTTGGGTTCTGGTTATTTTCTGAAATTCATCTATTAGCAAATGGTCCATTAAACTACTCAGATATGGAGACTTAAAGCCATTCAATCTGTTTTGATAGTTGACTTTAACACCAGGCAAATAGAATAAACAAACCCCTGCTCAAGTATAAACTAGTTTTGCTTTCTCTACTTAAATCATCAAAGTCAAGTTTCAAAGCCCGTGTCTGTGAATTTATTGTTCATTGTATTTATCACTAGTAAAGTGAAGTTATCCTCAGTTGCCTCATCCCTAATAGATCTTTCAAAAATATGCAGCAAATGGCTTTGAATTACTCTTAATATTTTCTCCTTTACTAGGTCAGCTTTGATTGCTTCTTTATTTTTATTTATTTATTTTTAAATTTTTATTTATTTATGATAGTCATACAGAGAGAGAGAGAGAGAGGCAGAGACACAGGCAGAGGGAGAAGCAGGCTCCATGCACAGGGAGCCGGACATGGGATTCGATCCGGGGTCTCCAGGATCGTGCCCTGGGCCAAAGGCAGGCGCCAAACCGCTGCGCCACCCAGGGATCCCAGATTGCTTCTTTAAATATATTTTGAAATATTTGCAAACGGAACAAATTTTATTTCTACTTACATATATCGACTCTGAGGCAGCCCACATAAGTGAGGCTTATCTCTTTCCTTTGGTTACCCCTCCATAGCCTCTTTTTTTGTCAAGTATGTGGCTGCCAAACAGGCAAAAACAGGGAAAAGAAGATTGTAAGCTCCTCTGGTGGAGAGGTAAAATCTTCCATCAACTATCACCATAAGCTATATATCAAAATAAATCTGAAAATATTTACAAACCAATTACTAGTTCTAGAAACTATCATGAAAGATTATAAAGAAATCCATAAACTTTTACTTTTTTTACTCTAACTTAAAATATAGTTGGAGAAAATATTAAGATTGCATAAAATAGAAGATTTAATAGCAGGTTACAAGTGGATTTTTTTAAATCCCTCATTTTTATAGTTTTTTTCTCAGCTTTACATACAATTTACTGGCTCAGTTTCCTTATCTGCAAAATAAAAATAAGACCTATTTATATCATATAATTGTTAGAAAATTTTAATAAGATAACCTGTTACCTTAGGGTGCCTGTGTGGCTCAGTTGGCTGAGCATCTGACTCTTGCTTTAGGATCCTGGGGTCCTAGGATCAAACCCTGAGCCTTGCAAGGGGCTCCCTGCTCAGTGGGGAGCCTCTTTCTTCCTCTGTCCCTCCCCCTGCTTATGCTCTCTATTGTGTGCTCTCTCTCTCTCTCTCTCATAAATAAATAAAATCTTTTTAAAAAAGTAGTTCCCTTGATCCTCATGAAAACTCTACAAGATTGGGAGTTTGTATATCATACAACTTCATTTTATAGTTGAAAATCAGACTCACACAAGTTCTAAGAATGGTCAGAAGCAGCACAAAGCTCAAATGTGCAGTTCTCTCTCTGCTTGTGTGTGTAGATAAAGCAATTATGAGTAAATATATGGAAGTGGAAAAATGAAGAGGGGTTAAAGAGTGGTGAGTAAATCTGTGACTGAAATAGAAGCCTTAAAATGTGTGTTTACACCTAGGATGGTTGAGGACAAATATAATATGAAGCTAAGGACTTTAGATTTTTATCTGAAGCTTAGGTTAGTTAAAGGTTTGTCACAGCATGAATTGTAATTGAGGTACAATGAGGGCCCAAAGCTAAATTTTAGAAGTCTTTACAATGCACCAAAGGCAGGAAAGATATGATCAAAATAATTAATGACAGTTTTTAGGATGGATACAAGGGAAGGAAATGCTGAAGGCAGAGAGATCAGTTAAAGTGTTGATACATTAGCTCAGATGGAGGTGGAACATAGGGAAAAAGGAAGGGCTTGTAAAAGAATGAAAAGAATATGGCCAAAATTACAGTATGGGAGTTGAGAAAGAAGATTGGAACGTATAGTCAAAGGTGATTTTGTTGTTTCTTATGTCTGTTACCATTTACAAAAATAGGGGAGTTGGCTTGATCAGGAAGATGAGGTTTTCAATTTTAGATCTGCTAAACACATGCATCTTAACATGTTGAGCAGTTTCTTTGGGAGAGTAATTGGATCCTGCCACTAAAGCATTCACCATGTAACATTTTTTAAATGCTAAGGTAAACTTATTCTCAACCAATGAAATCGTGGACTCTAGGGAATCCTGTATTTCTGAAGTCAACTTCCCTTTTTCAAGGCAACTTTTGCACACTTCATCAGTTGTGGTTGAGGCTGGACACCTGTGGGCACCACCAGTGCCAGCTTTAGGCAAAACTGTGAGGTAGCAGAGTCGGATTTGGCGAATCTCTTTTCCCTTTCCTGTGCCTCTTTCCTGCCTCTGGGTCCCATCACCAGCTCGGTGTTCCACTACCAAGTAGGCGTGAGCAACTCAAGGGCTACTCAGGATTTCCAACACCTAGAAGAGTGCTGGGCAGCCAGAAGTCACTCCAAAATTTCAGTTGTAGGAATCAATGAGATCAGTGAAAGAATGAAAAATACTGATGAATAAAGTATCTGACAAATTCATTCATTCTAAGATTTGGGGTATTTAATTTGGGCATCCCTCCCCAGAGTATCTCCACTGAAAAATAGCCACATGAAAAAGAATTATGTACTCCCATGGAAGGAATTATTACTGACACATGTCAGACAACCATGTAGATTGAATTTTGAGAGCAAGGGCCTCCACTTACAACTTTAAATCATATGATAAAGACAATCATCCACACATAAAATTGGCTCCTTTTGACAGTAGTCTTCATTTTGGTTGTCACCCACTATTTAACAGCTCTTGGAGAAAAGAAATTATAAGAAAAGAAAATTCTGTATAGTGGGTAGTATTAATTCAGCATCACTCTCTGGGCCTAAAGTATAGCTTTACTCTCTATAAGCTCTTCTTATCATAGGCCACCTGAACATCAGGTTGAATGTGGATGTTAGTTTTGTCTTGTGTCCACACAGCAGGACAGGAGGCTCCCCTTGTTTGAGTTCCAAGTTGCATAGCCAGGAACCATCAATATGATGATTTAATCTGGACTTCAGTTGCATCAGTTAGTCATTGAGGACAGAGCCTTGACTAAAACTGGAACCAAATTTCAAGTACTGCTGGTGGCACTGTACATAGAAATAAATTATAATGTTCATGGTCACTGATTTTTACTACTTTCATTTAAACATTATAGTAATGTTTCTTATAATCAGTGGTGGATATTTGCATAATAAATATTCGGAAATGGATAGCCAGAGATTCAATGTCTCTGGATCCCTCTACTTTTGAATTTGCATCTAAAAGTTGTGGGAGGGATCCCTGGGTGGCGCAGCGGTTTGGCGCCTGCCTTTGGCCCAGGGCGCGATCCTGGAGACCCGGGATCGAATCCCACGTCGGGCTCCCGGTGCATGGAGCCTGCTTCTCCCTCCGCCTGTGTCTCTGCCTCTCTCTCTCTCTCTCTGTGACTATCATAAATAAATTAAAAAAAAAAAATTTTTTTAAAAATAAAAGTTGTGGGAGAGTGGATCCCTGGGTGGCGCAGCGGTTTGGCGCCTGCCTTTGGCCCAGGGCGCGATCCTGGAGACCGGGGATCGAATCCCACATCGGGCTCCCGGTGCGTGGAGCCTGCTTCTCCCTCTGCCTGTGTCTCTGCCCCTCTCTCTCTCTCTCTCTCTCTCTGTATGACTATCATAAGTAAATAAATAAAAAAAAATTTAAAAAAATAAAAAATAAAAAAAATAAAAGTTGTGGGAGAATGACTGACTTTCCAGCTCTTTTCAACAATGATTTTTCTTAGAGTTTTTAATACTTCTGTTTGTGGCTATGCATCTGGCCAACAACAGGAAACACTGTCAAGAGAAAGGAAAGAGCTTTATCTAAGTGTTCTGATTCACTGTAGAATTTGAGTGAAATTTTCCCATTAATTATGTCAGATTTTAATGGCATTCCCTGGGGGACTGTCTAGTTGTTACTACTTATATTATTGATTAAAATAAATTCATGTATGTACAAAGATCTATGTATGTAATATTAGTAGCCAAACATGGATAAGTTTAGATTTTCTATTAAAAAAGACAAGTAAGAAAGTATGAATGGCAGACTAGCATGCAGGTTTTATAACTCACAAAGCTGTAAAAGCACTACAATTATTTATATTTATTTGAATTTTAGGTATGTTTAATAGAAGTGGGTATATTATAGTTTTTGTGTCTTCTAGTATAACATGATACTAATTAGTGAAATCATAACTAAAAATATCAGAATACAATTTCTCAATATGTTTTAGATACCTTTTAAAAATATATACTGTTTTACTTAATTTATGCAGTGCTTAGATCTGAAGTTTTATTATAATTCATCCTATGACAAACTTGCAGAAGTAATTGAAGTTCATGTAACTTAGTAAACATGGTTTGATGAATTTCAGAAAATATCTAAATAAAATAAATTAATAGAACTTGAAGTTCATTTAAGTTAGTGATCTTGTTTGTTTTTTAAAAAGATTTTATTTATTTATTCATGAGAGACATACAGAGAGAGAGGCAGAGACACAGGCAGAGGGAGAAGCAGGCTCCATGCCGGGAGCCCACATGGGACTCAATCCCGGGTCTTCAGGCTCACACCCTGGGCTGAAGGCAGCGCTAAACCGCTGAGCCACCTGGGCTGCCCAGTGATCTTGTTTTATAAGGATATTAAGGTCTAGAGTTTCTGTACCCCAACAGATCCATGTTTTAGAGTCTCCAAAAGCACTATGTGGACTTACCTATTTAAAGTAGTTCTAAATTTTTATTCAAGTGTTAATTTTTAAAAATATTTTGCTTATTTATTTATTTAAGAGAGAGAGAGCAAGAGCAAAAGAGAGAAAACAGATTCTGTGTTGAGTGCAAAGCCAGACATGGGACTTGATCCTATGACCCAGAGATTAAGACCTGAACCAAAATCAAGAGGTAGATGTTTAACAGATTGAGCCACCCAAGCGCCCCTCAAGTGTTATTTTTTTTAAACATAGCAAGCCATGTGGCTTTTTATGGAATCAAATATTCAGTAAAACATATTTAATCTCATTTAACATGGGGCTCATCTAATAAAAAGTTCAATGTTTAAGTGCTGTTCGTAAATGAGAGGTTCTTAGTGTCAACATCCCAATGCTAGATCTCATTGTGTTACAGAAACAGTAGGCCTTTTAAAAATATATATATATATATATATATATATATATATATATATATATATATATATAAATCTACTGATCAGGCTACTCATAACATTAAAAATAAGGTACATAAGAAAATAGAATAAAGAGAAAATTCAGTTACCTGCATTACAAATTTATATTTTAAAAAAGAGCCTGATTTACTGATAAGTACAAAAAATAAAAATGCTTTTCAGTTTTTATAGCTAGTTAAGTGTGAGAAACATAGTAGAAATATGTAGATAGGTAAATAGAGAGAAAAAGTAAAAATAGTGGGAGGAAATAAAAATAAAAGGAAAATTAGGGAATTCAGTGACCTGGGGAAGGACCTACAGCAGTGATTTAAAAAAAAATTTTTTTGACCAACCTACATTAACAAACATTCAGGGAATAACTTTGTCATTGTCTTGTTTTAGGAGATTGCTACACAGACTTAAAAACCATACTGTAGGGCAGACCGGGTGGCTCAGCGATTTAGTGCCGCCTTCGGCCCAGGGCATGATCCTGAAGACCCGGGATCAAGTCCCACGTCAGGCTCCCTGCATGGAGCCTGCTTCTCTGTCATTCTGTGTCTCTGCCTCTCTCTCTCTCTCTCTCTCTCTCTCTCTCTCTCTCTATCTCTCACGAGTAAATAAATAAAATCTTTAAAAAAAAAATACTGTAATTTTATAACCCTGGGCATGAACAGGTAGATTGCACCTAAGTATTTTTCCACCCAGATGAACTAGCTCTGAAAGAACTGGAAGCTGAAAGTAGCTAACAGAACTGAACTCTCCAATTCCTCTTACAATAAATGATAGATAAATAAATAAATAAATAAATAAATAAATAAATAAATAAATAAAATGATGGTCTAACCCTTGACCTGGAAGTTGGAAATTAAGCTCCTACAAACCTGAAAATGTTCATCTCTCTCAGCCTAAGGTGTAAGCAGACAGAACTCAATCCCATATATGCCTTCTGCCTCATGCTATCCCTTTATAGCAGAATGATTTTTCATTGGTTCCTCAAACCCTTACTTTTCCCCCTCTGTGGCCAATGTACTTATTAGGTCACTTTTTATCCAGGGTCAGAGCATAAGCAGGACTGCCAGACACTAACATATATCACTGCTGTGATATTTTTGTTCAAAAGTGTGACAGTGACATTGCATTTAATCTCAAAATCAGCTGTGAAAATACTGCCTAGAAAAAGGTTGAAACATTGACATTTCTTTTAAAAAAATCTAATAGTAATGTACCTCCATAGTCTTTAGAATTATTTTAATTAGCTTTGCCTACTTCCTAATTTGCTGGCTGCCTATTTCTTATTTTATTTTAGCAGATATTTTTAACCTAGAATCTATTTAAAGCATTAAGATAGGCAAAGAGTGGAAAATCATTACCGGAACATTTGGTTGTTAAAAAAAAAGAAGAAGAAGAAGAAGAAGAAGATTTGCATCACTTCTTTTTTTTTCTTTCTCTCTTTTTCCTTCAAGGGATAGCGCTAACAACTTTTCAGAAATTCTAATAATGTTCTTGGCCAATTCAGGGTTGATAGGGTGTAATAACCATTTCAAGGATTAAGCAAGGGACCTCACACATTTCCTCAATTGGACTTCATGCCCATTAAAAAAAAAAAAAAAAGTAGAAAAAACCTCTTTCTAAGTGAGAGTAGTATCAAGAAGAATTCAATTCCTCATCTCTAAAAGTTATAACTGAAAAGATATCATAGTGAAACCATAGTCACTCACTTTGAACATGGCTGCTTTGTCAATTCCTTTTCCAAGTGACAATCTAGTGTTTTCTATCCTTCTGCTCAATGGTTTCAGTGAGTGTTGGTCTTTTCATAATGTATTCTAAGAGACCTAATTTGTTACACTTAATGCTTTAATTTAAAAATTTCTAGGTGTTAATTTTTCAACCACTGACACAATCTAAATTCATAACCATTCATTATCATATGTGGGAGATTATATTATTCTTCCCACCTATAGCTCTCATATAATGTGAATCCATGTTCTTTGCCTTATAACTTCCCATGCCTTTCTAGGTAGCATACACTATCCTGTCACATTATTGAGCTGGCTAACTGATTTGCTTTGGCCAATGGAATGTGAATGGACATGATGTATGACACTTCTGAACAGAAAGTATAAACATATTTAGATGATTTAACGAGAACAGCATTTCCAGACAAAGACAGCCCCTGTAGCTTTGGTCCTTCAGTTAGGTTGTGAGGATATATAGAACAGGCTTGAACAGATCCGGGAAGGGTCCAGCAGAGCCATAGCCAACTGACAGACCCAGGAACCAAAAATAAATGTTCAATGTTGAATGCCACTGAAATTTGGGAGATGTTTCCTACTATAGCAAACATGCTTAATAGACCATATCATAAAACAAAACAAACAAAAAAACTAGTGATTGTTTTCTGAAAGAATGGAGAAAGGTAGCTCTGCAGATTAGGATGGAGATAAGAGTACAAGGCAGCTAGACAAAGCTTTGAGATAAGTTTCAATGGTATATTCTGCTACTTACTCACTTTGAACATTGGCTACTATACTAGTTTTCTACTACCACTTAAAAATTATCCCCGAACTTGGTAGTTCTAAGTAATAGGTATTTATTATGTTACAGTTCCTGATAATCAAGAATCCAACTACGCCTTAGCTGGGTATCTCTGGTTCAAGGTCTATCATGAGGTTGCAGTCAAGCTGTCATCTGGAGCTGTGGTCTCAGTCATAGGCTTGACTGGAGGTAAAGGGGGATGATCTATTTCCAAATTCACTCACATGGTTGTTGGCAGGCCTTGGTCCTCTGCCACATGAATTTCCCCATGGGGTTGCTTTAATGACATGACAGCTATTTTCCTTCAGGGCAAATGATTCAAAACAAAGTGAGGCAAAGCACTCAGGATAGAACTGTGGTCTTTTGTAATCTAATCTGCAAAGTGACAATTCATTCGTTCTATCATATTCTGTTCATTAGAAGTCAGCCAGTAAGTCCAGTCTTCTCACAGGGGAGGGGAATATACAGGATGTAAAGACCAGCAGGCAGGAATTGTCAAGAGCCACCTTAAAGGCTGCATACCAATCAACAGCACTGCATCTATCTGAGCTTCGATTCCCAAACCTGTAAAATGGGTATAATTGTAACTACTCTGCTTACTTCACAAAACTCTCTAAAGGTCAAATGAGAAAATACATGTAAAAGTGTTTTGTAAACTGTAAAGTATTATACAAATGTAAGATGTCTTTGTCTGGTCTTACAAGAAGCAGAAGCCCAGTTGGGATTAGAGATGCAAGGATGTTATTAGGGGAAACAGCTGTGAAAAGAAATGAGGAAGGCAGTGGGGGAAAGCGTGTCAGATCATAACTGATGGTTAGTGAAGAAGGGAAGGAAGAAGTGTGTAGAAGCTTACTATGCCACCTAAGGAAACCTAGGCAAGACTTTTTCAGACCAAAGCACCCTGACAAAGAATTCCACATCTCTTAGGACATGGGCTGCCTTGGTATCCCTACTGTACTCCGTCACTGGCTAGGAGTAGCCCAGGGTAGGTTGAGCCTTGGTAAAAACATGGTGATGTATTCAATCTCATCAATAAGGGTAACTGGGTTCCATTCTTGTTTTCTTTGTTTGAGTTCTATCTTGGTGCCATTTCTAGTATTTCTACTTCCAGAACAGGGGCCATCCTGAAATGTCTGTCAAGGGCCCTAGTTACATTGCTTGTCAGAATTTCCTCCCAATACTCTTGTTCGATCTGTTGGAACCCCCTCAACCCAGGCTGAACCTCTTTGGGTCTGACTGCTGGACTGTACCGCCACCTGTTAAATATCACCACACCCTCTGGACACCATGCTCTACTCACAGGACTGCACTTCCTCCCTGCACCTGTATTTGGGTCTGTTCTTCCAGGGATCATCTCCATTCTAGGAGGCAGTTTTCATTCTAGTTTTGGATCCTCTCAGGCTATTCCATTGGCCTGTGGTTGTTAATAATAGTTGGAGCTCAATTTCTTAGATTTTAATTCTTACTTTGCCACTCTCCTCTTAAGTTTTATGATATCTGGTAAGCCACTGAAACTGTGTCATTATAAACTGTGGATGATAACAGTACTTACCTTATAAATTTTTTTGCTTGTTTTTGTTTTGTAAAGTGCTAAGAAAGTGCCAGACACACAGAAAGTATTCTGTAAATGGTAGCTATTATTATTTATTACCTCAAAGACTTCCCAATGTACAAACTAAATCACCCTATGTCATTTAGAGTCCTGCCATAATTCATATTTGTGTCAATTCCCTTTCACACTGGGATAAGGAAATAAATAATTATGGGGAGAGAGAAGGGTGAGGAGAGGAGAAAAAAACAACACTTTTACATGCTTTGATACAACTTTTGAAACCCTTATTAGTTCACTCCTAGGCTGTTTGTGCTTACCTTCTAACTCTATATGGGCTCTAAGCCTTGTTGGTTTAACTCCTCATCTACTTTCTCAACTCTGATTGGTTGACTCATTGGGTAACTGCTTCACACAGTCCTAGGTCTTGCTTCCAGGCTTTGCCTCCTAATATCAAGTTCCTATTACCAGGTTCTGGATCAGAACTCAGCTTTAATCTCAGTCAGAGAGATTGGGGAAGCAGGGATTAGGGCACAGCCAGCATCATTTTTAGGTGTTTTTGTGCAATTTGGTCCCTTCTTCCTCTGCTTTTACAATAGGTTTGTTTTCTTAATTGCTTTGTTACTGCCTGAAATAGGACCATCAATAAAGAAAAACAGTGTGGAATTTGTTCTAGAAAAGATGGAGGTGCTTTTGCTGGTCCAATTTGTTACCCTTCCTCCCTCGGGTCCTCCCTCCCTCCCTTCCTTTCTCCCTCTCTTCCTTCCTTCCTTTCCTTTTTTTTTTTTTTTTTTAAATACCTGTTCCCAAAGGCACTAATTCAATATTGTATTTAGGTTTCAAGAGCAGTGAATGGAGAGTTTTAATTAAAAACACTTTCAGAAACAGCCTTGTAGTTTAACATAGAACTTCCTTGCCTCCTCCTCCTGCACAGTTGTGCTCCCCCTTCTGCTCCTTTTATCACTTCATTATCTCAAGCCAAATGTTGATTTGGTCAATTTCCTGTTTGAGTGTAAGCCAATCCCTTGAAGTTATTTCCGTATTGTGGTTCTTAAAACACAAGGTTTCCCTGTTATATTTCCACCATTTTAACACTTCATCTATTGTTTCTTTTTTTTTTTTTAATGACAAGCACCAATGGATATTTTCAAGTCTACCACTTAATAATTCCATGTGTTTTTGATACCCTAAACTCCACTGGTCTGTGTTGATAGTGACTAATCCTCAGAACTGTTAAAACAGTCTTGTGCAAATAGAGGTACATCAGAGGAATTTTTTTATATGAAAACTTTATTTAGGGAGCCACTTTCTTTCCTGTATTTGGTTATTCAAACTTTCCATTTCAACTTGTTTTGAAATACTGTCAAACTACATAGATCAGAATTTCCTTTTTTCAATTTTATTAATATGGCCTGATTAAATGGAACAAAATTCTTGATTAAACATTCTTCAAAATTGGTTTTCCTTGATATAAAACACCTAAACCTTTTTTGTCAATTTCAGAGCTATAAAGAAAGGTCATTTTGTTTGCTTTCCTTACTTTATGTCTGGGGACAAGCAAAGATCATAGAGGTTACACAATTTGTCCAAGATTGTCCATTTACTTAGTTGAGAAAATGATATTTTTCCTCCAGTATATGAACTTGCTCAAGGTAAAGCACAGCAATGTCTTTACTGGTCTTCTTAATTCCTTTCTTTACTGGTTTTGTTTTCAAATTCAGTAAATGTAAGTTATTTTTTAAAATCAGATTTATTTAAATATAATTTCCCATGCTGTAAAGTTAATGAATTTTAAGTGTATACTTAAGTTTTGACCAATTAGTATAGTTTGGTAAGTTTTGAGCAATTAATACAGTTGTATAATCACCACCAAAACTGAAATATACAACATTTTCATTACTTCCCAAAGTCCCCTCATGCCCCTTGCTGTAATGGCCTGGCTCATGGTGGTCTTTTTTTTTTCCTTTCACAATTATTTTGCATTTTCTGAATTTCATAGAAATGATATCTTACAGCATGTAGTTTTATATGCCTGGCTTTTTTTGCCCATATTGTATACATCTGTAATTTGTTCATTTTTGTCACTAAATAATATTCCCTGTATAAATATGCCATAATTTGTTTATCTATTCACCAGTTGATGAACTGGTTGTTTCCAGTTTTGGGTCATTATGAATAAAGCTACTATAAGTATTTGTATTCAAGTTTTCATGCACTCATATGTTTTCAATTCTCTTCAGTAAAAATTTAGATGTTGGATTATAGGATTGTATATTAAGTGCATACTTACCTTTATAAGCAACAGCCTCCTGATTGTACCCTTTTACCGTCCTACCAACTGCGTATGAAAGTTCCAGTTGCTCTGCATTTTTGCTAACACTTGATAAGGTCAGTCATTGTCAGGTGATATGGTTAGTCATTCTAATTGGTATGTTGTGGTATTCCGTTATGGTTTTAACTTCCCTAACAAGTAATGATATGGAGTATCTTTTCATGTGCTTCTTTATCATCAGCATATTTTCTGTGAGGGGAATGTTTATGCAAATTTATTTCTCATTTTTTTAAAAAACTGGGTTGCTTGTCTTATTAAGATTAAAATTATATAAAAAAAGATTAAGATTATAACAACACTGCAGGTGACAGATGGTCACTACATTGTGGTGAGCAAAGCATAATGTATAGACTTGTCAAATCACTATGTTGTACACCTGAAACTAATGTAACATTGTGTGTCAACCATACTTCAATTTAAAAAAGAAAGAATTCTTTGTGTACTCTGCACATTAGTTCTTCATCAGATGTATAATTTAAAAATTTTTTCTCCTGGTCTGCAACTTGACCTTTCATTTATTTAACAATATCTTTCAAAGAACAAAATATTTTAATGGATGAAATCCAATTTATCAAATTTTCTTTTATGATTTGTGATTATTGTGTCCCACTTAAGACATCTTGCCTAGCTGAAGATCTAAAAACTCTCTCCTATGTTTGTAGTTTTAGGTTTTGCCTCTATGTTTATAATCCACTTTGAATTATCTTTTGTATGTGGTTTGGAGTCCATTTTGAATCTTTCCTCTTCTCATCACATCACTGCCCTTCATACCTAGTACTTCATACCTAGATTCCCAAAGCCTGCCCCTAGATGGTTTCAGCAAGTGATCACATTATCCCTCTTAAAAAGTTTATCCCTCACACAAAACTTCTATCTACATATATGTGTTTATTTCCTAATAGCTGCTAGTTACAGAGCTTAGGAAAGTAGCCACAGCCAATTTCATTTAATGAAAATACAGGAAGACCCCAGTTTTATTTTATTTTGTTTTTTAAAATATTTTATTTATTTATGAGAGACAGAGAGAGAGAGAGAGAGAGAGAGAGAGGCAGAGACACAGGCAGAGGGAGAAGAAGCAGACTCCATGCAAGAAGCCGAATATGGGACTCGATCCCGGGACTCTAGGATCAGGCCCTGAGCCAAAGGTAGACGCTCAACCGCTGAGCCACCAGGTGTCCCAAGACCCCAGTTTTAAAAAAATGATAGGATAAAGGTCTTTTTAGTTAAAGTTAACTAGAGCTCAAAGAAGATTTAAAATATGTCCTTCTTCCATTTAGGGAAAATGCTATTATCTCAAATAGAAGATATTCAAAGATGCACTGACTTAAGTCTCATTTATGAAAGCTAAATCTTTGGAGATCCCATTCAGCCTTGTCCTCTTCATCTTATTCAACATCCATAGTCTATCAGTGAGAGTCTAAACTGGAAGAAGTGGGAGTACTTCTTATAGAGACTTAGATGTTTTTTGAGATACAGCTGAATCTTTCTTACCACAAGTAGAAGGGAAGACATGGCACCTTCACCCCCAGATAGTGAGAAGAGAATCTACACCCAAGTATACCTCCCTGTACTCTTAAAATTAGTTTTATAATATGCACTTTGACTTAAGGAGGAGTTCATGAAACCATAGTGGATGCCCCATTGAGGGCCACATTTTGGAGAAAGTGGTTCCAATTTTACCTTTTCCCAACTTTCGTCACTGCTGCTCAAGTAGTTTTCCTTGGAGAAGTGGGATACCCATGGCCATTGCCACAGTGGACTGCAGTGAGACAGGAAGCCACCATATAAAAGCTGGCAGGAAGCAACTCATCCACCTGACAGGTGCTTATCAGCCACTTACTCATGGAGGGTCTCCATGTCTAGTGTCACCAAAACAAATGCTGACTTTCAGAAATGTGGGATGGATGGATCACTCAGTTCAAGGTTGTTTTCTAAAGCAACTTGGGACAATCTCATGATTTCTTTTCAAGTCCACCTCCCAGAACCACATACAAACTGTGATAGAAGCAGTTGCTCTGTGTACCTTGAAAAGACTTTCCATCACTGGATTCTCACATCTTAAGGTTATCTCCTTTGACAGACAGACTACTACTGTAAAGTAGGTATGAAGATTACATAAAGCAAATTAAAAAGAAAAAAACCTTATTCAATTGGCAGAACTATAAATCTACATATATCTTTACAGAAACAATACTACATTAAGTGAACATACCTGGAGCAGCCTCAAAAGATCTTGTTTCCTTTTAATAGAGACATTTGAACACAGGGATCATGTTCTCTTATGTTCTTCTCTGACCATCATTTCCAAGCACTTTGAAAATATTCAGAAAATATTACTAATCTCCCTTGAGATACACAGATCATAAACATAGACTGTTACTTAACCTGGAGAAAATGAAGAATAATATTCCTAAAGCTTTGATATATTCATACATTGTTATTTTTCTGTCTCTACAGCAGAATTATTTATACACAGGTAATTCTATGTAAAATTAGTAGATACTCCTATAACATGACATTAATAACAATTTCCTTCCAATGAAACTGAGCAGCAGCCTTTGCAGCTGAGTGAAGAGCTAATTCTTGCTATTTGAGTGACCTGGACTTAATATTCTTACAGTAACTGGCCATTAGTTAAAATAATTATTTAATAATAATTTATTTATTATAATTAAAATTGTATTCCTTCTTTCACATTAGCTTTATAATGAGCAAGGGGGAAAATAGCATTATTCTAAACTTTTCAGCACTTTGTTTTTATTTTATTTTTTTAAAGATTTATTTATTTATTTATTTATTCATGAGAGATACAGAGAGAGGCAGAAGCATAGACAGAGGGAGAAGCAGGCTCCATGTAGGGAGCCTGATGTGGGACTTGATCCCAGGACTCCAGGATCATGCCCTGAACCTAAGGCAGATGCTTAACCGCTGAGTCACACAAGTGTCCCACTTTGTCTATTTTTTAAAAAAGATTTTATTTATTTATATGACACAGAGAGAGAATACAAGGAGTGCGAGTGGGAGAGGGAGAAGAAGGCTCCTAGCTGAGCAGGAGCACCATGCAAGACTCAATCCCAGGACCCCAGGATCATGACCTGAGGTGAAGGCAGATGCTTTACCAGCTGAGCCACCCAGGAACCCAGCAATTATTTGTCTTTTAAAATAAAGAGTAAGGGGAAAAAAAAAAAAAGAGTAAGGGGATCCCTGGTGGCTCAGCGTTTTGGCGCCTGCCTTTGGCCAGGGTGCGATCCTGGAGTCCGGAGATCGAGTCCCGCATCGGGCTCCCAGCATGGAGCCTGCTTCTCCCTCTTTCTGTGTCTCTGCCTCTCTCTCTTTCTATGTCTATCATAAATAAATAAATAAGCAAATCTTTAAAAAAAATAAAATAAAGAGTAAAACTACATCAGAGTGAAATTTCATGATTCAGTAAAGATAATAAAGACATCAAATGTGTGTGTGTGTATAAAATCTCCAGCCCCCCCAAAAAAACCCAAAAAAGTGGGATCAATCAGTTAACATTAATATATTTGAACGCTGAAGTTTAGCAGAGCATAGATTAATTAAATTGATAGAGCATCTCCAGAAGTTGTCAATATTATTGTTCTAAGTTAGGCTGCAAAAAGACAGAGGGATTAATTAAGCCTTATATTGGATAAGGCTAGAGCACAAATTAAAAGGCTCCTAACTCTAAGTCCAGGAGGAGCACTTACTAGTTGAAGGTCATGCTGCTGGTCACACGGCTCGATTACTCACTTTAAACTGTAAACTAACTAGACTATGGTGAGTCAGGCTTGTTTCCTTTCTCTTCTCTTCTGGCCTCCCCGGGGGGCTTCTCAATTCAAAGAAACTCCAGGAGAAACAGGCCACTTACTGTGAATAATCCGAAACAATCTATAAATTCAAAGGCAGTTAAAATTCCTAGAAGAGATTGAATGTTATAAGAATAAACGGGTTAGTATTTTAAGAGACAGAACTGCTCTTGTTTAATATCAAGGGAGTATTAGGGGGACACAGGTTTTACAGTAACTTTCATTATTTATGTAGCAGGCTGTATCACTCTATGCTTTGGGAAATGGAGTCCAAGCAAATTTTAAAACAGAGGGGTTTTTTTTCTTTCTTTCATTTTTGAACATAACAATAGTAGCATCTGTGTTCAGTAGTTCTCTACTTCTGCCATAATAAGACTGAGGACATGGAACTCTTACTTAGAAACATTTAGACAAATTCAGTCTACTGCTCCAAAAGGGAAAGATTAGGTGTATTTGGACAAATTCAAAAGCAGAAACTTTGTAATTTATCAGAAATAAGAATGTTATTTATGATGGCTACAGAGAAAGAAAAAGGAATTTTTTTTTAATTTTTTTTAATTTATGATAGTCACAGAGAGAGAGAGAGAGGCAGAGACACAGGCGGAGGGAGAAGCAGGCTCCATCGCGCCCTGGGCCAAAGGCAGGTGCCAAACCGCTGCGCCACCCAGGGATCCCAGGAATTGTTTTTATGCTAGACTATTCTACTTAAATACTTGATTTCAAATATATCATTTTTTAAAATGGAGATAACACCTTACTGACCCTCAAATCTATTTCCAATAGTAAAGAAAGATAATCACACAGTTGGAACATCTTTCAAGACCTTCAGCTTCCAAGGACACCATCAAAGTTTTATCCTCATGAAGATTAACATCTTTGAATACTCATCATCATAAGAGGAAAAAAAGGAGGGAAATGCCAAGTTATGTATTTATTTTTACATTTGTATAATGTAAAGACTATTCTTCAAGACAACACATGGAATTAAGAAAAAGTGACATACAAATGGACACCAAATCAGGGAAATCTGTCAAATTTAATTCATTCCAATTCTATATACACTGAGATTTTATTTTCTATAAAGTACATTAGTGGAAAGGCAAGCAAAATATAATTCCTGCTCTAATAGAGCTTACAGTATTACTAGACATATATAAGTGTTAAGGATAAATCAAAATCTTAATTTTATAGGAATATGTTCAAGGCATTTAATAATATAAAACAGATTTCCCATTTAACTGGAGATATCAGAAAATGTTTTAAGAACTGAGAATTAATTTAAAGTATACATACTTCTGACATGCAAATGTAACAAAAAGAGCATGGTCAAGAGAAGAACAAGTCAAAAACCAATGGGTAAAATTCTGTTCAGAAACAGGAATGTGTCCAGTTTGGTTGCGAGAAGGATAAAAAGGAGAGAAAACAAAACAAAACAAAAAAACATGGGCAAATATTTGTAAAAATAGTTTGGGACCAAATCTAGTTTTGAAGGTCATTCCACAGAATTTGTCATAACTTGGTAGGTCATCAGAGATTGTGTTTTGAGTAATTTCCTGAAGAACCATTATCTATTAATGAATTTTAGTTGAATTGAGGATTTTGCCACACTATATAGCATGAATATCTATTTTTAAGGTAGAGATTAACCAGTAATGCTATTAAAAGAGAAGTAGTTTTAATATTTATTTATTATCAAGAAGGATTATAACAAGTATTATATAACAAATATAATGTTAGCAGATAGTCTTTAATGTATTGGAGATAAATAAATAAAACTGTGTTTTACAGGTTAACTTATTTAGTGATGTAGTCTTACTGCCTACAGTTATTGTCTGGTGACGTGGCAGGGGCCCATATTATGTAGAACTTCTCTGTGGGTATTACTGAAGCTATTCAAGGCTAGACAGATGCCTAGGGTCATTTCATCAAACCTGTTAACATTCCTCTGCTTTAATAAGCCTTGCTGTGTGCAAGAGAATGGAGTGCTGTAGTCTCTGATGAACATGTTTTGGAGAAAACCCTTGTACCAGGTAAATGTGCAAGTGGAGTTTTCTTTTATTCAGGCAGGAATATAATCTGTTAGACTTCCTAATTTTCATAATAGAAGATTAACTTTACTATTTGCTTATGTGATCTCCAAGGGATCTCTTGCAGGTCAGCAATGAAGTCACCATTATTCCAGGTTCTTGCTAGAGAGAATACCTTGACCCTGTGCCTATCAAAGCCTTGGCAGGAGAAATTGTTTTTAGGGATACTGGCTTGGGAAACAATCTATCAAGTTACTCTTTTAGGAATTCCAAAAATGTCCGCATTCAAATTACCAGAAGAGACCATGTATTAAGACCACATCACTTTTGCCCTCAGCAGAATGACCTACATTCTGGGTTCATTCTTGGTGTTGTATATTCTATGGGTTTTGACTAAAGTATAATGACATATATCTATCATTATGTCATTATAATGCAGAGTAGTTTCACTGATCCGAAAATCCTCTGTGCTCTCTTTATCCTTCCCTCTCTCTAACTCATGGCAACCTGTGACCATTTTATTATCTTCACAGTTTTGCCTTTTGCAGAATGTTATATGGCTGGAATCTTACAGCATGAAGCCTTTTCAGACTGGCTTCTCTCACTTAGAAATATGTGTTTCAGTTTCCTCCAGATCTTTTCATGGCTTGAGAGCTCATTTCTGTACATACCACAGTTTATTTACCTACTCACCTACTGAAAGGTGTCTTGGTCACTTCCAAGTTTTGGCAATTATGAATAAATATGTTATAAACATCTGCATTTTGGTTTTGTTTGGACACAAATTTTCAATTCCACTGGGCAAATATCAAGGAACATGACTGCTGGATCACATAAGAGTATGCTTAGTTTTCTGAAAAACTGCCAAACTGTCTTCCAACGTGGCCATACTATTTGGCATTCATATCCGCGATGAATGAGTTTCCCTTGTTCCACATCCTCACCAGAATTTGACCTTCTCAGTGTTCTGGATTTTGGCCATTCTAATGGATATGTAGTAGTATCTCATTGTTTTAATTTCCCTGATGACACATGATGTGGAACATCTTTTCATATGCTTATTTGCCATCTGTATATCTTCCTTGGTGAGATGTCTGTTAAGACTACCCTTTTTTAATTGGGTTGTTAGTTTTCTTATTGCCAAGTTTTAAGAGTTTTTTGTATATTTTAGATAACAATCCTTTATCAGATATGACTTTTGCAAATGTTTTTCTCCCAGTCTATGGTTTCTCTTCTCATTCTCCTGACAGTGTCTTTCACAGAGCACAAGTTTTTAATTTTAATGAGACCCAGCTTCCCAATTATTTCTCCTTTGATGAGAAATTGTGCTGGTGTTGTATTTAAAACGACATTGCCATATCCAAATACAAATGGTTATCTAGATTTTTCCCCACA
Source organism: Vulpes vulpes (assembly GCF_048418805.1). Lineage (NCBI taxonomy): Eukaryota > Metazoa > Chordata > Mammalia > Carnivora > Canidae > Vulpes > Vulpes vulpes. The sequence continues at coordinate 22,191,902 of NC_132787.1, read as the reverse complement.
TTATCTTCTAGGAGTTTTTGTAGTTCTGCATATTACATTAGGTCTATGATCTATTCTGAGTTAATTTTTGTGAAGGATGTAAGGTCTGTGGCTAGATTCAATTTTTGTATATGGATAGCCAGTTGTACATTTGTTGAAAATTCTTTTTTTGTACCATTGTATTACTTTTGCTCCTTTGTCAAATATCATTTGGTTATATAGTATGTGAGTTTATTTCTCTTTATTCTCTTCCATTAATCTAATTTTTTGTTCTTTCACCAATCACACTGTTTTGATTACTGTAGCTACATAGTAAATCTTGAAGTTGGGTAGTATTAGTCTTCTGACTTTGTTCTTCCTCTTCAACATTGAGTTGGCTATTCTGGGTCCTTTGCTTCTCCATTTAAACTTTAGAATCAGTTTGTTCATACCTCAAAATAACTTGCTGGGATTTTAACTGGGATTGTGTTAGAGTGATAGATCAAATTGGGAAAAACTGCTATCTTGACAATATTGAGACTTCCTACTCATAAACATGGAAAAATCATTCCATATATTAAGTTCTTCATATAGAACTCACACTTTACGAACAACACATTCTTAAAACTTCAGAGTTTTGTAGTTTCCTCACGTAGATCTTGTACATAGTCTGTCAGATTTATGCATAAATCTTTTCTTTTTCTTGGTGTTAATGTAAATGATATAGTGTTTTTAATTTCAAATTTCACTTCTTCAGGCTGTTATATAGAAAAACAACTGACTTTTGTATATTAACCTTGATGCTGCAAACTTGCTGTATTTATTTATTGGTTACAGGGATTTTTCATCAATTCTTCAGATTTTCTACATAGACAATAGTGTCATTTGCAAGCAAATGCAGTTTTATTTCTTCCTTCCTAATCTGTGTATTTTCAGTTATGTATATTCTACCTAATGTATATTACACCTAAATCTAGCTAGGAACTGTGCACTAGGGCTTGCCTAAGTGTTTAAGATCTGAGAAGAGGGGCACCTGAGTGGCTCATTGGTTGAGCATCTGCCTTTGGCTCAGGTTGTGATACCACGGTCCTGGGATCAAGTCCCACATTAGACTTCCTGCAGGGAGCTTGCTTCTCCCTCTGCCTATGTCCCTGCCTCTGTGTGTGTGTGTGTGTGTGTGTGTGTTCCTTATGAATAAATAAATAAAATTAAAAAAATAAGATCTGAAAAGATTCTAACAAACCCCAAATGAGAATGAGGAGGACCAAGGTAAATATGCATGCCCTGTGCATTGGCAAAGAGCATGTCTGGGTAATTCTACATTTCTGAGAAATAATACATAGTGGATGGGAGTGGGAGGAAAGCCAGCAAGAGGCTTATATAATAATTAATTCTTGAGGCCTTGCTATGAATTTACTTAACCTATCAACCTTCGCAAGTTACCCCCATTCTCTTCATTTTTGTTGGGAAAAAAAAAATGAGTATGGATGGCACCATGATGGTCAGTCATCACTTCATTAACTAGATGCAAGTTGCTATATCAATAGAAATTAATTTTTGGAAGATAAAATTTGGTGTTTAGTCAAAGGATGCCCTCTAATTTGGATTTACTCATTTGTACGATGCTTAACCTTTGAATATATCAGGAAGCACATTTCCCATAGCATGTATCCCAGAAGCAAAGTTTCCTTTAGTGTAACTGTCTATAGATCTTGCTGCATTAACTTAAAAAACCACTCTGCTCACAGGTATCCAAAATGAGGTTCTATCATATATAAACAGTGAGTTAAATGTTTAAAAGCCCATTATTCAAGTAACATCAATAGTTCCCAACTAAGTGCCCTTTTCTGCATTGTAGACAACATTGATCAAAGCATTTCTTTTCTTCTTAAAAATAAAAAAACAACAACAACTTGGAAGTAAGATAATTTAGACATGATTCTCTGACATTAGATGCTATACAGTATGCTCCCTTCCCAAGAGATATGTTGTCTTTCTACTAGCATATATGCATACAACAATGTTATAAAACAACTCCATTTCATATTTGGTATGTATATTATATCTACTTAAAACAAACATGGAATTTTTGGAAACATGGAAACAAACAAAGAATTCATTCTTAGTCAAATGAGGAAATTCTCATAACCTTAATCAGCTCATTCCAGATGCAATTTTAGAGAAATACATGGCCCTTCTCAAAATCCTATGTCTGTATTTAATTTTGAAAGGTGAGAAGTTCAAAGAAATCTGGACACAGTAGTTGCTGATGTAGCTGCAATTGTGTTAAATTCTACCAATGCTATACAGTTTTCTTGCTACCACTCCCCACATTTTCCATGTATATCTGGTCTCTTCCATGCTCTTTCACTGTGCACCCATGGCTCCCTCCTCAATTTTTTCTTAGTGTATCTTCTTTTTCTGTTTTGTTTTTGCTTGTTTGTTTTGTTTGTTTGCTCTACTCTTTCCAATGTATGCACATGCATGTGGCGAAGCATATATATTTGTGTGTTGATATATGTATATATGTATATGTCCATCTGTAAATCTTTGTCAATTAAAAAAAATGCATGTGTGTGGTTTGCTATAAGGATATAGCACATAGATATTAGGCTATGTAGGGGCATTTGAGGACAAGAAAAATTATAATTATTATCTAAATCCATGATGCATTTAAAATGTAAAATATCATCAACAAGTTATCTTGGAAATCTCTTCCTCTCCATTGTCTTTTATTTATTTATTTTTAATTATTTTATTTTATTATTATTTTTTAAGATTTTATTTATTCATTCATGAGAGAAACAGAGAGAGAGGCAGAGACACAGGCAGAGGGAGAAGCAGGCTCCATGCAGGGAGCCTGACGTGGGACTCGATCCCAGGTCTCCAGGATCACACCCTGGGCTGAAGGCGGTGCTAAACCTCTGAGCCACCCAGGCTGCCCTCCATTGCCTCCATTGTAAAGCACAGTGTAAGGAATCTTTTTATGTGCCAAATTAGGCAAAATGTTGATATTAAATCTGTACTTTTTCATGCCTTCATGTGGGAGTGTATAGTCTCCTATTCACTTTAAGAAAAATATCAGGGGATCCCTGTGTGGCACAGTGGTTTGGCGCCTGCCTTTGGCCCAGGGCGTGATCCTGGAGACCCGGGATCAAATCCCACTTCGGGCGCCCGGTGCATGGAGCCTGCTTCTCCCTCTGCCTGTGTCTCTGCCTCTCTCTCTCTCTCTGTGTGTGACTATCATAAATTAAAAAAAAAAATTAAAAAAAAAAGAAAAATATCAGTGATCAAACATACAATCTATTTAGTATTAAATGATTAATTCACTTAAATGTTCCCACTTACTTGACACATGGTCAGATTTGAGAGACTATACTGGTGATGTTATTTCTCAAAAGTTTAAAGCTCTCTAGGTGGAGGAACTATTTGGATATGGTTTTGTTATGCTTTCAAAATTTACTTCTATTTGCCACTGAAAATGCTTCTTTTATTTTAAATGATCTTCAGGTAAGTGATAAATGTTTTTGTGGACTTTATTAAAAAAATAGTTAATAAAGAGTATGTAGGAATCATTATTTTCTCCAACCACATTTTAAATTACTTTAAAGTATAAATAATTTTTTAAAGATTTTATTTTTAAGTAACCTTTATACCCAAATGGGGTTCAAATTCATGACCCCAACATCAAGAGTCACATGCTCTATTGCGTGAGCCAGTCAGGTGCCCCTAAATAATTTTTAAAGAATATTTTTAATATTGTGTAAGAAAGGATAATATTTTCGTGATAGTTACAAACACTGGCTAATAAAGAATGCCAAAAGTGTAGCAGAATTTGTTACAGTACTTAAAAAACTGATCCAAAAATTCACAAAGCAGAGATAATGTACAAGAATAGGCAAGAAACTTTTAAGAAAGGGGGAAAAATTAATACTGGGAATTTGCCATATTATATATCAATGTAAAATTTAAAATAGAGAAATTTAAGTAGTGTATCTTGGACAAAGAGATAAATACTTAGAGATAAATTCTATTTGATAGAATAGAGAAATCAGAAAGAGATACACATATAAACATTTAAAATGGCTGCATTAGGAATTGGGAGAAATTATGCAATAATTAATAAATAATAAATTTGGACAATTAATTATTGTTGGACATATTTGGACAATTAATTATCCAAACACAAATAGTGTTTGGAAATTGGACACATATAAAAATTAAGTTAGATCCTCTACATAATAAAATACATAAAAATAAATTACAAATGGATTAAACCAAAAAGGCAAAATAATAAACAGTGTAAATATTAGAAGAATGTGCAAGAAAAATGTTTTATAATCGTGGTGTGGTGAAGGCTTTATAAAAAAAAAAAACCTAAATGCAGAAGTCATAAAAATACTAACAGATTTGATTACATAAAAATGTTAATTTTTTTATATCCCAACATCATACTTAAAGGAAAAAAGGCAAATGACAGAGTAGGAAAACATGATAGAACTATATAATTCATGAAAGGTTAAAGTCTACAATCAATAATAAAAAGAGTCCAGTAGAAAAAAAAAAAGAGTCCAGTAGAAAGACAAGGAAAAACACATGTAAACAAGTCAGAACATTTGTGTGTGTGTATATAAATAATGAGAAAAATATGTATCCATATAATTTATAACAAAAATAAATCACAATGAATAATTATGAAAATTCAAGTATATATAGGATTTTACATATATATATAATCTCCAAAGTGTCATAAATTTTAAGAATTCTACTACCTAGGATTAATAAGATAGAAATGGTCACTAACACACATATATGTTACGTAAATTGATATAGCATCTTGAATAGATTTTTGGTGGTATTTTTAAAAGCCTTTTTAAAAAAAATATGTATTTATTTGAGAGTGAGAGAGATAGAAAGAAAGCATGAGCAGGGTAGAAAGGGAGAAGGATCCCAATGTGGGACATTGGACAAAGGCAGACACTTAACCGACTGAGCCACCCAGGCACATTGGTGGTGTTTTTAAGTCCAAATACTCTGCTTTAAAATTTATCTTAAAAAATACATAAATATGTATACAGATATGAATGTGCAATGATGTTCATTTCAGCATAGCTTATAATAGTGAAAACCAACAAGCCATATAAAGAGAAATGATTAGATAGATTATAGTACATCTATAATACAGAATACAATGTATTAGTTAGAAAGAATGAAAATAAACATACTTTGATATTTAGCAATCCCTTAGACTTATTAGTAAGTGAAAAATCAAATTATAGAATGATATAATCACATTTGTGAGAAAAATAACCTTTCTTAAATGTATATACATACATACACATATATATATGTATATAAATACCATAAAAAGGATATACACCACACTGGTGATAGAATTTCCATCTTGTGAAGGAAAGTGCGAAATGGGGGTGGGGGTGATAGAATTTCCATCTTGTGAAGGAAAGTGCGAAATGGGGGTGGGGGGAAAGTGCGAAATAGGATAATTTGGAATAGAAGTGATGGAGATCGTTGAGTTTTAGTTTAAATATCTTTGTGTATTTTAAATTTTTGTAATATGCATATATTTTTCATTACTCATTTAAATTTAAAACAATACATTTTGTTGCCACAATCCAAAATCTGATGTATAGTCTTATCATTGTCATAGTTTAGCAATTGCTTATTTTCTGACCTGTAGTGGAAAGTTGTGCTCACATCAAAGTTTAGTTTAAATGCCAAAAAGATTTTCCAAATTGTTGACTTTCAGGGAAGATAGTAGTGAAGGAGGACCCTAAGATCACTTTGTCCATATATATGGGACACTCACATCAGTGGACATAACCCAGAAAATCACTTGCAGAACAGACGCCACAGCTAAATGTAGAGAAGAGGCCACACTGAAAGACAGCAGGGGCAGAGATGTATTCTGGAACTAAACAGACCTATGGGACTGTCCATAGGAGGGGCAGGGACTCCATGGGAATAGAGAGAAGAGAGGAGCAAATCCCCATGCCAGGAAACCCAGGCATGAGGAATCTGCATTGGGAAGAGGAATCCCCATAACAGTTGGCTTTGGAAATCAGAGGAATTGTACTTTGTGAATTCTTACAATCAGTGGGACTTAACACCTGGAACTTTAAAAATCAGTAGGCTCATGGGAGAGCCAGGAGGGAGTGAGGACTGAGTCCCATCATTTAGATAGCACAACAAACAACCCCTGGAGATAAAGCATAACATAAAATAGCAGTTTGAAAAATGCCTGGGTTATATCAAAGGAGGATTTGTTTACTAATCTCAGAGTGTATGCTGGAGGGGCAGGGATGATTGGGAGATTTCTCTAGGAATAAAGAAGTTTGTGGGTGCCTTTTCTCTCCCTCATCCCCTAAAGACACCTATAGGAACCAGTGCATTGCCAACATGTTTTACCTAACTTGCTAATACTGTGTTTCCTTGTAGACCTACCTCCTCCAATATGCCCTTGGAAGGAGCCTATCCAAAGTGATACTACAAGACTGGCCAAATGTAAGCAGCCCTAATAGGGCTAGCACCACTTCAAAGTGACTCCTGCCCTGGAGAGAGGGAAAGATAATCACATATACCAATCCTACTGGGATTCCAGTATCGGGCATAGGGCAGATATCTGGAATTACTGCAGGCCCTGACTACCAATGAGAACTTTTCAAGGGACAACATAGGGAAAGTACCCTGCAGTTTTGTGCTACTGTATCTCTGGAAAATGCCTGTCGGACTCAATCCAAGCCCAAAGTGGTCCCAGAATGGCCTACTAACAATACAAGGACCAAACCTTGCCCACAGTAGACAAAGAGTGCCATTGCAGATGACTAGACTAAAGGTAAAAGTGGCTTAGGCACAATAGTAGGGTGCATGTAAGACACATAGGAGATATCCCTGAAGCACCAGGTTCTGATGAACAGGAGATATTGTACTGCAGGGTACTACAGAACCTCTTCTTCATAAAACCACTATTTTTAAAAGCAGGGGATATAGCTGACTTTCCTAACACATAGAAGCAGACACAGAGAGTTAGACAAAATGAGGAGACAGAGAAATGTGTCCCAAATGAAAGAACAGGACAAAATCACAGCAAGAGATCTAAATGCAGTGGAGATCAGTAATATGCCTGAGAGAGAATTTAAAGTTATGGTCCTAAAGATACTCAAGGACTGGAGAAAAGACTGGTAGACCTCAGTGAGATCCTCAACAAAGGGTTAGAAAACATAAAAACCACTCAGAGATGAAGAACTCAATAACTGAAATTAAAAATGCACTAGATGTAATAAATACTAGACTAAAGGAAGGAGGGAAACAGGTCAGTGAACTAGGAGACAGACTAATGTAAAGAAATCAAGCTGAACAGGAGGGAGAGAAAATATATTAGAAAATGAAAATAGACTTAGGGAACTTAGTGACAATATCCAGAGTAATAACATTCACATTTATAAGGGACACAGAGGGATGCCTGGGTGGCTCAGCGGTAGAGCATCTGCCTTTGATTCAGGGCGTGATCTCGGGACCCAGAATCGAGTCCCGCATCTGGCTGCTTTCGGGAGCCTACTTCTTCCTCTGCCTGTGTCTCTGCCTCTCTCTGCCTCTCTCTCTCTTTCTCTCTCTCTCTCTCTCTCCCTCTCTCATAAATAAATAAAATCTTTAAAATATATATATATATAAATATATATATTTACACATATATATGTATATATATAAAGAGCACAGAAAGAGAAGAGAGAGAACAGAGGGCATAAAAGCTATTTGAAGAAATAATGGCCAAACATTTCCCAAATCTGGGACATGGTCCCTGATAAAATCAACCTAAAGAGGTCCCCACTAAGATACATGTAATGACAAAAAGTAGTGATAAAGAGAGAATTTTAAAAGCAGCAAAAGAAAACCATTATATACAAGGGAAACCACATAGGGCTACCTGCTGATTTTTCAGCAGAAATTTTGCAGGTCAGAAGAGTGTGGCATGATATATTCAAAGTGCTGAAAGAGAAGAACCTGCAGCCAAGAATACTTTATTCAGCACAGCTATCATTCAGAATAGAAGGAGAGCTATAGAGTTTCCCAAACAAAAGTTTAAGGAATTCATGACTACTAAACTAGCCTACAATAAATGTCAAATGTTCTACTCTAAGTGGAAAGGAAAGACCACAGTAGGAGTAAAAAAGTAGGAAGCATGAAAGCATTGAAAATAAGTATATGCATAAAAAATTAGTCAAAGGAGTTACAAAATAAAAGGATGCCAAGCATGACACCATATCTCTAAAGCATGGGGGAGAAAGGAGTAAAAATATGGGTCCAAACTTAAGTGACCATCAACTTAATATAGACTGATATCTACATATGATGTTACAGATAAGCTTAATGGTAATTGAAAATCAAACCAGTAATAATGTGCAAGAAATAAAGAAATGAATCAAGGTATATCACTAAACAAATCCAACAAACCATGAGAGAAGAGAGCAACAGGAGAAAGGAACAGAGAAGAACTACAAAAACAACTATAAATCAAGTAACAAAATAGCAATAAGTACATACCTATCAATAATTACTTTGAATATAAATAGACTAAACATTCCAATCAAAAGACATAGGGTGACAAAACAGGTCAAAAAGCAACACCCATCTGTTTGCTGCTTACAGGAGATTCATTTCAAACCTAAGGACACTTAGAGATTCAAAGTAAAGAAATGGAGAAGCATTTATCATGCAAATGGATGTGAAAAGAAAGCTGCGGTAGCAGTACTTATATTGGACAAAGGAAACTTTAAAACAAAGACTGTAACAAGAGACAAAGGAGGACACTATATAATCATAAAGGGAGCAATCCAAAAAGAAGATATAACAATTGTAAATATTTATGCATTCAATATGGGAGCACCCAAATAAATAAAGCAGCTAATAACAAACATAAAGGAAATAATTGATCATAATATAATAATAGTAGGGGACTTTAATACTTTACATCAATAGATAGATAATCCATGCATAAAATAAATAATGAAACAGCAGCATTGAATGACACATTGGACCAAATGGATGTAACAGATATATTCAGAACATTCTATTTTAAAATAGCAGAATACACACTCTTTTCAGAATACATAGAGCATTCTCCAGAATAGATCACAAATTAGACCACAAAAAAAGTCTCGACTAATTCAAAAAGACTGAAGTCATATCATATAACTTCTCTGATTACAATGTTATGAAACTAGAAACCAACAACAAGAAATAATCTGGAAAGAACACAAACACGTGGAGGTTAAATAACATAGTACTAAACAATGAATGGTTCAACCAAAAAATAAAAAAGGAAATAAAAAAATACATGAAGATAAATGAAAACAAAAATACAATAGTCCGAAATATTTGGGATTTAAAACAGCAAAAGCTGCTTTTAATAGGAAGTTGATAGAAATACAGGTCTATTTCAAGAAGTAAGAAAAATTTCAAATAAACAACCTAATCTTATACCTAAAGGAGCTAGAAAAAGAAGAACAAACAAAACCCAAATCAGTAAAAGAAATGAAATAATAAATATTAGAGCAGAAATAAATGAAAAGGAAGCTAAAAAAAAGAAATGTCAATAAAACCAAGAGCTGGTTCTGTGAAAATATCGAAACAAAATTGATAAGCCTTTAGCAAGACTCACCAAGAGAGATATAAAGAAAAGACTCAAACAAATTCAGAAATGAAAAAGGAGAAATTACAATCAATACTACAGAAATACAAAGGATTATGAGAGAATGCCATGAAAAATTATATGCTAACAAATTGGACAACCTAGAAGACATGGATAAATTCCTAGAAACATATACCCTCTCAAAACTGAATCAGGAAGAGAACTAGAATATTTGAACAGACCGATTTCCACAAATGAAGTTGACCTAAAACCATAAAACTTCTAGAAGAGAGCACAGGCAGTAATTTCTCTGACATTAGTCATAGCTACATTTTCTAGATTTGTCTCCTGAGCCAAGGGAAACAAAAGGAAAAATAAACTATTGGGATTACAACAAAATAAAAAGCTTTTGCACAGCCAAGGAAAAAATTAACAAAAGTGAAAGACAACCTACTGAATGGGAGAAGATATTTGCAAATGACATATCTGATAAAGGATTAGTATCCAAAATATATAAAGAACTTATAAAACTCAACATTCAAAAACCAAATAATTCAATTTAAAAAAAGGGCAGCAGACATGCACAGGCATTTCTTCAAAGAAGACATTCAGATGGCCAATGACACATGAAAAGATGTTCATTACCACTTACCATCAGGGAAATGCAAATCAAAACTACAATGAGATATCACCTCACATGAGTCAGAATGGCTAAAATCAACAACACAAGAAACAACAGGTGTTGGCATGGATGTGGAGAAAACAGAACTCTTTGCACTCTGCACTGGTGAATGCAACCTGGTTTAGCCGCTATAGAAAACATATAGAACTTCCTCAAAAAGCTAAAAATAGAACTACTCTACAGTCTAGCAATCACACTACTGAGTACTTACTCAAAGAATACAAAAATGCTAATTCAAAGGAATACATGCATCCTGATGTTTATAGCAGTATTTATGATAGCTGAGATATAGAAGTAGCCCAAGTGTTCATCAATTGATGAATTGATGTATACACACCCCCCACACACATACATATATACAATGGAATATTATTCAACCATAAAAATAATGAAGCCTTGCCATTGCAACAACATGGATGGAGTGAGAGAGTATTAGGCTAAGTGAAATAAGTCAGTCAGAGAAAGACAAATACCATATGATCTCACTCATATGTTGAATTTCAAAAACAAACCAAATGAATAAAGGGAAAAAAGAGACAAATCAACAGACTTTTAGCTATAGAGAATGAACAGATGATTTCCAGAGGGGAGGTTGGTAAGGGGGATGGGTGAAATAGATGAAGGGGATTAAGTGTACACTTACAGCAAAGACTGAGTAATGTATAGAATTGTTGAATCACTATATTGTACATCTGAAGCTAATAGAACACTGTATGTTAACTATACTAGAATTAAATTTTAAATTAAAAAATATTTTCTAAATTTTTGTTTTGTCAAATGACTTCTAGAGCATCTAAAGTCCCTTTTTTGAAAGGAGGGAACTGAGTGGGAAAAATTATAAAGGGAGACAAACCATGAGAGACTCGTACTTCTGAGAAACAAACGAAGAGTTGTGGAAGAGGAGGTGGGCAGGGGGTTGGAGTAACTGGGTGATGGGCACTGAGGAGGGCACTTGATGGGATGAGCACTGGATGTTATACTATATGTTGGCAAATCGAACTTCAATAAAAACAAATGAAAAAAATGAAGTAAAAAAATAAAGTCCCTTTTTTTTTATCACCAAATCTTTAAATTACAATGGAAACACTATTTAATATTATTTTCTAATTTTAATCAAGATATTGAATTTTATCATTAATATCCAATTGCCATTATCTATACAATTAAGAATTACTCTGGGACACCTGGGTGGCTCAGTCAGTTAAGTGTCTGCCTTGGGCTCAGGTCATGATCTCCAGGTCCTGTGACTGAGCTGTGGCACAGGCTTCCTGTTCAGCAGGGAGTCTGCTTCTCCCTCTTTCCTGCTGCCCCTCCCCCAGGCTCTTTCTCGCTCTCTCAAATAAATAAAATCTTTTTTTTTTAAATAATAAAAAAAATACTCTGTTGCTTGACTCAGAAAGTGTTTCTCACTCCTTATACAAATAATTGTTAGAATTTTAATGAGCTCTCTTTATCTGTCTTCACCTAATAACTTTAAATTATCTCTATTTATTTGAGATTTAATGGCTGTGTTTTCTCCTTCTTGTGCATAATTCATTTTCCAAAATTTAAAAAAAGAGAGGAGAGGGAAGGGAAGGTAGTATGTATCTAGAACAGAGAATCCCAGTCATTTCCTAAGGAAAAGCAAACGTGCATTCTCTAAATTCTTACAGAAACTAGCACATGTATCTAAACTCTACCTGCCAAAGGCAGGAGCACTAGGGACAGGAGTGGAGGTGGAAGTATAGGGAAGGGCTTTTTTCCTCTTAGCTGGACTGCCTTCACTATGTGATGAGTAAACTCCTTGGTGAAAGCTATCCCATGCTACAGAAACCAGCCTAACTGTTAATTCCTGATTTGCACTGTTGGAAGAAAAACTCTAAGCATTGCCTACCTTTTGAGGGCCCTCTGAGGTAGATAAGTTAGAAAACTTTGGACTTCCATTCAACAGACTGGAAACTACTTGAAGGCAGGGATTTTGCTGTATATTGGTATCTCCAGCATTTAGTATTGTATCAGGTATTTTAACAAGTATTACTTTAATAAAGTAGTACTTAATTAATTGAATGAGAAATCATTCACTTAAATGAATGAAATAATGAATGAAAAAAAAATACATACTGAATCTCACAAAGTAGTTGAATCAGTTGGTACTATGTTATTTTAAAATATATATATTTTTAATTTATTCATGAGAGACACACACACCGAGAGAGAGAGAGAGAGAGAGAGAGAGAGAAAGAAAGAGAGAGAGAGAGAGAGAGGCAGAGACACAGGCAGAGGGAGAAGCAGGCTCCACACCGGGAGCCCAATGTGGGACTCGACCCCGGGTCTCCAGGATCAGGCCCTGGGATGAAGGCAGTGCTAAACCGCTGAGCCACCCGGGCTGCCCCGGTTGTTACTATGTTAATTCCACAATGTGCCAAGGGGAGAAAAGAGGACCTGAGAGGATGCAACACACTGATTAGGGTTCACCAATGTTTTCCTGATGAGAAGTCATAATCGATATACTAAAGACCATATAAAAGATCTTTTAGTTATATATTCTGGAGGTTCCAGAACATTTATGTCCTCAGCAGGCAAAATTTTGCAAGCTGAACAATCCATTCTCCTTCCTAAAATACAGTCATCTAGAATCATGGATGTTTTATCAGACTACGGGTATTCATCTGCCTTCAATTACTAATAAGCTGGGTCAACCCAACTGTAATCTCTTGCTAAAATGCTCAAGAATAATAAAGACTCAATATCTAGGGATAGTTAATAAATTCTACTGGTCCCTCAAAGCCTCTGATTGCTTTTGCATGCATATTTGTGCTTTCGTAATTCATAATTTATTTCTCTCTCCCCTCCTTTCCTACAGTACAGCCTCTATTTAAATAGAAAGAGCTTTAATCTAAGTCAGAGCCAAGCCTTGGGAGTCAGGAGGAAGGCAAATCTCCTGAAGTTCAAAATCAATTTGGTTGCTATTAACAGCCTTGCTCTTGTACCAGTTTCAGCACTGAGTGCTGAAGCTTGGAGCTTTTTTATCTGTAGCCACTTATTTTGTCTCAGAGTATGGTGAGGGTCCCCAAGAAATGACCCAGAATCAAGTGCTGGGGAGGTACTGAACTTTTATAGCCTGAGACTAAACACAAACTTGAAAGTAAATTTCATCATTAAAGCTAGAAGAAATGACAATAGGATTCCTGCTTCTTTTAAGAGCCAACACCAGAACACCCACTGGCAGTGAACACCAGGTATTGAAGATTTTTTCCTTTTAACAAAGGTCATCTTCTTTATCCAGCTGCCTTTTTGTGTGGTAAGACAAAAATCGACTCAGCTCACACAAGATTTACTTTATGTTTCTCTTGAATAATAGACTTTAATGTATGCAATAGAAGCCTTACCTGCCACTCCTGAAACAAATTACTATTTGTGATTTTGAGGCTGTTCTGATTTCACCAATAACAACCAGAAGATCAAATACGTTTTGCAGCTTATGGTGTATTTCACCAAGAGTTTAAAAGTTCATTTTCATGGACTGCAAGACTCAGATGTATTACAACCATAGAGTAGTTTGTATTTTGTACATATTTGATAAATGTAAACTGAGGAACTAGGAATTTGACTTCTTTCTGAGCATCGCATTAGGCACCAGAAAATTTAAAAATAAAAGTCCCATTTGGAGGGGCACCTGGGTAGCTCAGTTGGTTAAACTTCTGACTCGATTTTGGCTAAGGTCATGATCTCAGGGTTGTGGGATCAAGCCCTGTCAGGCTTCATGCTCAGCATGAATTATTCTTGAGATTTTCTCTCCCTCTGCTCCTCCCCTGCTCACATGCTTTCTTTCTCTCTAAATAAATAAATAAAATTTTAAGAAAAAAGTCCCACTTTGATGATCTTAATTAATAGTATGAGTGCATAGTTGGAAAACAAAAGCTATAAAGAAAGAATAATAGAATCAACAGAATTGGCATTACTTGGTTGAGAAAAATAGAGCATGACATACTATGCTTCACATGCTAGTAATCACACAGGATCTAAGGTCTTAATTACTTATACTAAGGTCTTAACTATTGCCAAAACTATGAGGAACTTTCTGGCTAGATGGGGGTGGGGAATTATTAAAAAATTATAACAAAATGGATATGATATTATCCATCTAATTAGGCTCACTTTGCATGAAACATGAATTAACTTCAATAAGTTTCTTATGTTGTAATACATTTGTTCCACTGTTCATTTCAAATTTTAATAGACTTTTTATTTTTTTTAGAGAGAGAATGAGTGGGAATGGGAGGGAAGAGGGAAGATGGAGAGGAGAGAGATAATTTCTAATAGGCTCCCCACTGAGCATGGACCCTGACACAGAGCTTAATCCCACCACCAGGAGATCATGACCTGAGCAGAAAACAAGAGTCCAGCACTTAACCAACTGAGCCACACAAGCACCTCATTAGTAGACTTTCTTAATTAATAAGAACTTCTTTTCACCCGTAACATAGACATGAAGATTGTGTGTTGCAGTTAGACTTTAATAACTATCCAGTTACCATCTGCTCTGTTATTCAGAGGAGTATGAATCTGAACTAACCCTTGGGAAGTAGTTTAGCAGCAACAACAATAATAATACCACCACTAATAGAGCTCTTACCAAGCACCAGGAAATTTGCTAAGCATTATCTTTATTGTCACATATATTTGTTAGAGGCTATAATTTTTTTTATACTTGACATATGAGGAAACTGAGACTTGTTGGAGTTGACCTTCCCAATTGCAGGTGGCAGAAGTGGGATTTGGACTCATGTGTGTAAGTCTTTAGCATCTGTGCTCTAAGCCTCGCAATCTAGATTGAGATTTAATCACCTCATATCTTTTGACTCTTGGGAATTCTGTTCCTAGGGCTCCATTCTAATAAAATAACCTTTAATACTTTGTGATGGGTTGGAATGTATTAATATTGGAGGGTTCTTAGATTTCTCCATAGTGTAAAGGGAATTCTGTCATTCCCAGGTCAATCCCTGCCCCCAGCCTCTGAGATGAGTCTATTTTGGTCAGAATGCTAATGTTATACAGAATCTAAGCAAAAGAAGAGAAGTCAAGAATTAGAGGTTGGCAGGAAAGTGGAGAGAGAGGTTGGAAGACAGTAAAAGTCATGTGATTTGTAAAGTTGGGCTTGAGGAGCCTGGAAGCTTTGGGAGGGAAATTAGCAAAAGGAAGATAAGAGAATTTAAGGATTAAGAACTGGGGAGGAGAGGAGTATGAAAAATATGAGGGGGATGCCTGAGTGGTTCAGTGGTTGAGCATTTGCCTTTGCCTCAGGTCGTGATCCCATAGTCCCGGGATCGAGTTCCACATCAGGCTCCCCACAGGGAGCCTGCTTCTCCCTCCGCCTATGTCTCTGCTTCTGTGTGTGTGTGTCTCTCATGAATAAATAAAATCTTAAAAAAAAAAAATAGGAGGGAAGGACATGGATTAATCCTTTTAAGATCTTTTTAAGACTATGATTTAAATCATTAGTTTCAAATGGCATGTGATAGAAATGCAAATTCTCAGATCTCATCCCAGATCTCCTGAATCAAAGGGGGGGGGGGGGGGCTAGCAATCAGCATTTTAGCAAGTTTGTGCATGTATACATTTGAGAAACACTACTTTGAAAGGTAAGAATAAAGAACAGAACCTTTCCAATCATTCTTTGCTTATTGATATTGGACCTCTTTAACTGTGCACAGACCTGGGAGCAAACTATGTAAGTCACAACTTCAGTAGGGTTATACCCCTAATCCTTTGTGTCATTGTATATCATCTCATCAGTTGAAAATAAAAATATTCCAGTGTGTGAATAATTAGGTAGATAATGTTATACCCATTCAACAAAATAGAATATAAACACCAAAACATTTTTATCATATTCTAAGAGGAAAATAGTACAGTACAAATCATACATGTAATATATTTATATTTCTAGAAACATCAGAAATAAAGACCCTGGATAAATATATCTAAATATTAACTATAGTTATTTTTTAGTAGTTGGAATATGGATTATTTTTTCTTCCATTTCTTCCTATATTCTGGGCTTCTGATATTTTCTATAGTAAACATGCACATAATTTTTAACCAAGCAGCTAAAGTACTTTCTGCCTTGGTACCATCCTGGGAGTGAGAGAAGAGCAGGGGTGAAATGGACAGAGAACTATTGTGCTAATTGGCAAAACCTGTACCAAATTAAATTTATGTAATTAAATAAATTTAATTTGGCAAATTAATTCAATTGAAAAACTAATTACTTGATACTACTTTGGTAATCCTGTATGTACATGAGATATATATTTTTCACCTATAATCTCCTCTAATATATTTCATTTTGTATCATTTTTCACAAAAATCAAACAACTCATTTTGCAAGGATAAGTATTAGGTGGGGTAAGACTGAATGTTTCAATTTCAAAGCCTGTATGGACACCTTAAGATATGTCCATGGCAGAGAATTACAAAGGCCAGGGGAAATCCTAGTGATGGGAGGGGCTCTCTCTTTCCTAAGTACACGTAATCCTGATGCTTACATGAAAGCTAGCTACATGCTCTACAAAACTTGGATTTTTTAGATACTTTGGAAATTTACATATTTCTAAAAAAACCACTCTAGGACTTCCTAAGGGTTATGACCCCAATTTTGAATAAGATGACATTAGTTACTATTCTAAATAGAACTCCGGTAGCCTATCTTTCACCTAGTTAAACATTTAATTATAAAGATTAAACTACAAAGAAGAAATCTACGTGAAACAATGGGTATGACAGTAAGTTATCATTTCTTGAAATGATAGTATCTCTCAGTTAAAACCCAATATAAAAGCTAGTACTCAAGGGAATCTTCTCTTCGAAAAGTGGAGTAAATGAATTCAAGAAAACTCTAAAATATCACCCCAGACATCAATTAGAGCTTCCCCAAAATAGAAAGAATAGGATACTCAAAGGAGATACATGGAATTTTCTAGTGGATTGGGGAGAAAGTTGTGCCTCTTATATTTTAAAGGAGATAAATGATTAGCAGTTGAAACATGCATGAAGATATTATCCAGTTTCCTTAGACTATGTGAAATTCATCAACTTATAATTTTAGGGATTTTTACCTTCCTTGATATGATCAAAATGGTTTCAGAAAGGCAAGCAAATAATCAGAAAATAGGGAAATGGCATAATAGAAAGCACACCCAATTGGTACCATCCTCTGCACATGCAGAGCTGTTTTCTTAGTCAATTCCTTAATACTTTTTCCAGTTGTGCTGAAAACGACTCCAGAGGGGAGGAGCAAGACCATGGAGGAGTAGGGGTCCTCAACTCACCTGGCCCCACAAATTTACCTAGATAACTTTCAAAACATCCTGAACACCTACAAATTCGACCTGAGATTTAAGACAGAACAGCTGGAATGCTACAGAAAGAAAAGTTTTGCTTCTCACAAGGTAGGAAGACAAAAATAAATAAATAAATAAATAAAAGAATAAAGTGGGGGAGGGGAGCCGCGACTAGCAGGATTAAAGTGGAGCAGCACGAGCCTCCCAGGCAGGAAAGCCCAGCCCTGAAGAAGCGGTAACTTTAAAAATCCACCCTGGAGTTTCCCCTGATGGAAAAGTGCTTAGCTGGGAAATCGGGCAGACTTGCAGGAGGGGCAGTGAAGCCTCAAGATTTTTGAGTCACTCTAAGAAGAGGGGCGCCCGGGGGGAAAGCTCACCACAACTGTGGTCCCATATCAGTAAAGGACTGGAGCACCGCAGCCCTCCAGGGCATTTGGGAGAAGCCAGTTGGTTAAGCAGGCTGGCTTCAGAGCTCCCTTTACCTAGAGCCTGGCAATGGAAGAAGGTGGCTGTGCCCTCCCTGTTCCTTTCAGAAGAGGTCCCTAGCAGCTCTGGGCCCTGGATCCCAAGGCGCCCAAGCAGACAAAGCCGAGGATCCTGTGTTCCCCCGGGACAGGCAGAAGAGGGGAGCACACGGGAAAGCAAAATGCTCCTTCTGCTGGGCGCCCCACAATCTGTGCAGCTCAGTGGACCCATGCTTGCCCCCGGGAGCATCTAGGCCAGTGTGGACTGGGAGACTGCAGTTAGTTACTCGCAGGGACCTGGACTCCAGAGCTGGAAATGTGGCTGCCACTATTTTTGTTTTTCCTCTTTGTTTCACCTTGTGCCTGGGAGAGGTGGGGCCTCTAGGGAACAGAGGCTTCATAGGATAAACAGCTTATACTGAGCCTGGCATCGGCAAGGGGCGTGGCATCTCTGCCCAGGCACACACACCTGAGAATTAGCACAGCAGGCCCCTTCCCCAGAAAAACTGCTGGAAGAACAAGGGAAGAGCAAGTTTATTGACCAAGCAGCACTGGAAAGCTCCAGGACTGAGGGAAAATGGTATATAGAACTAGAAGGTCCTTTTTAAATTTCTTTTTCTGTTACAACTTGTTTTTATATCAGACTAAAAATTTCCAATATTTTTTTCTTTTCTCACTTTAACTACCATATTTTACCAGCTCTTCATTTTTAAGTTTTTTCCTTTTTGACTTTAGCATTTCTACAATGACAGTCTTAGATATATTTTTCACTTCTGGATTCCCTTCAATGTATTCAATTTTAATTTTGGTAGATATCTGAGATATGGGTATTTGTTTTTTGTTTTTTCTGCCTTGTTTTGTTTTACCATGGTGGAAATTGGTATCTTCTAAATCATGACCAACATACATCCAGAACCAAGTGGAATACCGTGTTGGTTCATTCTGTGAGATTATCTTCTCTCTTTCTTCCCATTCTGCCCCTCTCTTTTATCTTGTTTATGTTTTTTGGTCAATGTTGGGGCTTTATATAAGTATTGTCAGTTTATATAAATTTGGGATTGAACATCTTCTAACATACAAAAGATAATATCTCAGAACCAAAAGGATCGCCCTCTAGTACCCATCAGTAGCTACATTCTCTCTCCACTACCATTTGCTCACCACCACCATCCCCCCTTTTTTTTCTTTTTCTTCTTTTCTTTACTTTTTTTTTCTTTTTCTTTTTTATTCCTCTTTCTTTTTGGTTTTTGGCTTTTTATTTTTACTATTGTTTTAAAATTTGTTCTTCACTTTAGTGGTCCTTTTGTTTTATTTTGTTCTTTTATTCTTTTTTTTTTTTTTTTTAATTTTCTGGTCTCTGACCTCTTCAGAATCATCTAGGATGTATTTTACTTAGATTGTGGTTGATATTTTTGACTCAGCCCACTCATATAGCCACTCCGCACTGGACAAAATGACTAGAAGGAAGAATTCACCACAAAAGAAAGAACCAGAAATACTACTCTCTGCCACAGAGTTACAAAATTTGGATTGCAATATGATGTCAGAAATTCAATTCAGAAGTACAATTATAATGCTACTAGTGGCTCCAGGAAAAAGTGTAAAGGGCACTAGAGACTTCATTACTGCAGAATTGGGATCTAATCAGGCTAAAATTAAAAATAGATTAAATGAGATGCAATCCAAACTGGACGTTCTAACTGCTAAGGTTAATGAGGTGGAAGATAGAGTGAGTGACATAGAAGACAAGTTGATGGTAAGGAAGGAAGCTGAGGAAAAAAGAGAAAAATTAACAGCCCATGAGGAAAGGCTTAGGGAAATAAATGGTAGCTTAAGAAGGAAGAATATATATCTAATTGGGATTCCAGAAGAGGCTGAGAGAGAGAAAGGACCACAAAGTATATTTGAACAAATCATAGCCAAGAACTCCGTTAATCTGGGGAGGGAAACATCCATTCAGATCCAAGAGATAGAGAGGATTCCCCCCAATAATCAATAAAAACTATTCAACACCTTGACATTTAATAGTGAAACTTGCAAATTTCAAAGAAAAAGAAAATTCTTACAGCAGTACTAGACAAGAGATTCTTAACTTATATGGGGAGAAATATCAGATTAACAGCAGACCTCTCCTCAGAGACCTGGCAGGCCAGAAAGGGCTGGCAGGATATATACAGGGTACTAAATGAGAAGAACATGCAGCCAAGAATACTTTATCCAGCAAGGTTGTCATTCAGAATAGAAGGAGAGATAAAGAGCTTCCAGGTTAGGCAGAAACTGAAAGAATATGTGGCCATCAAATTGGATCTGCAAGAAATATTAAGGGGGACCCTGTAAAAAAAAAGAGGGAGCCCAAAGAAACAATCCATAAAAACAGGAACTGTATAGGTAATATGATGACACTAAATTCAAATCTTTCAATAGTTACTCTGAATGTGAAGGGGCTAAATGATCCCATCAAAAGATGCAGGGTATTGGACTGGATAAAAAAGCAAGAACCATCTATGCACTGTCTACATGAGATGCATTTTAGACCTAAAGACACCTCCAGCCTGAAAATGAACCATTTACCATTCAAATAGTTTTCCAAAGAAAGCTGGGGTAGCAATCCTCATATCAGATAAATTAGAGTTTATGCCAAAGACTACAGTAAGAGATGAAGAGGGACACTATATCATACTTAAAGGGTCTATCCAACAAGAACATCTAACAATCATCAATAGTTATGCCCCTAGTGTGGGAGCAGCCAAGTATACCAATCAATTAATAACCAAAGTAAAGAGATACTTAGATAATAATACACTAATAGTAGGAGACTTCAACATGGAACTTTCAGCAAATTACAGATCTTCTAAGCAAAACATCACCAAAGAAACAAGAGTCTTAAATGAAACACTGGACCAAATATATTTCACAGATATATACAGAATTTTCTATCTGAACACAACTCAATACACATTCTTCTCAAGTGTACATGAAACTTTCCCCAGAATAAACACATACTGAATCACAAATCAGGTCTCAATGGATACCAAAAGATTGGGATTGTCCCCTGCATATTTTCAGACCACAATGCTTTGAAACTAGAACTCAATCACAGAAGAAATTTGGAATAAATTCAAACACTTAGAGGTTTTTTTTTTTAAGATTTTATTTATTAATCATAAGAGACACACAGAGATTGGCAGAGACACAGGCAGAAGGAGAAGCAGGCCCAGTGCAGGGAGCCCAATGCAGGACTCAATCCTGGAGCCCTGGGATCATGCCCTGAGCCAAAGGCAGACACTCAACCACTGAGCCACCCAGGCATCCTAAACACTTGGAGGTTAAAGAGCTTCCTACTAAAAGATGAATGGGTCAACCAGGAAATTAGAGAAGAATTAAAAAGATTCATGGAAACTGATGAAAATGAAGATACAACCATTCAAAATTTTTGCAATACAGCAAAAGTAGTCCTAAGAAGTAAATACATTGCAATACAAACCTCCCTCAAAAAATTGGAAAAAAACTCAAATACACAAGCTAACCCTGCACCTAAAGGAATTGGAGAAACAACGGCAAGTAAAGCCTACACCAAGTAGAAGAAGGGAGATAATAAAGATTCCAGCAGAACTGAATGAAATAGAGACCACAACTGTAGAACAGATCAACAAAATCAGAAGTTGATTCTTTGAAAGAATTAATAAGATAGATAAACCATTAGCCAGCCTTATTAAAAAGTAAAGAGAACAGACTCAAATTAATAAAGCCACGAATGAAAGAGGAGAGATCACAACCAATACCAAGGAAATACAAATGATTTTAAAAATGTATTATGAGCAGCTATATACTAACAAATTAGGCAATCTAGAAGTAATGGATGCATTTCTGAAAACCACAAATTACCAAAACTGGAACAGGAAGAACTAGAAAACCTGAGCAGGCCAATAACCAGCAAGGAAATTGAAGCAGTCATCAAAAACCTCCCAAGACACAAAAGTCCAAGGCCAGAGGGCTTCCCAGGGGAATTCTATCAAACATTTAAAGAATGTCTATTCTACTAATGCTGTTTCAAAAGATAGAAAGGGAGGGAATACTTCCAAACTGGTTTTATGAGGCCAGCATTACTGTGATTCTAAAACCAGACAAAGACCCCACCAAAAAGGAGAATTATAGACCAATATCCCTGATGAAAGCAGATACAAAAATTCTCACTAAGATACTAGCCAATAGGATCCAACAATACATTAAGAGGATTATTCACCATGACCTAGTGGGATTTTCCCCAGGATGCAAGGGTGGTTCACCACCCATAAAACAATCAATATGATGGATCACATCAACAAGAGAAAAAACAAGAACCATATGATCCTTTCAATAGATGCAGAAAAAGCATTTGACAAAATACAGCATCCTTTCCTGATCAAAACTCTTCAAAGTGTAAGGATAGAGGGAACATTCCTTAATATCTTAAAAACCATTTATGAAAAGCCCACAGAGAATATCATTCTCAATGGGGAAATACTGAGAGCCTTTCCCCAAGATCAGGAACATGACAGGGATGTCCACTCTCTCCACTGCTATTCAACATAGTACTAGAAGTCCTAGCCTCAGCAATCAGACCACAAAAAGAAATAAAAGATATTCAAATTGGCAAAGAAGTCAAACTCTCCCTCTTTGTGGACGACATGATACTGTACATAGAAAACCTAAAAGACTCCCCTCCAAGATTGCTAGAACTCATATAGCAATTCAGCAATGTGGCAGGATACAAAATCAATGCAATACAAATCAGTGGCATTTCTATACACTCTATACACTCTATACACTTCTATACATTTCTATACATCTATACACTCTATACACTCTATACACTTCTATACATTTCTATACACTCACAATGAGACTGAAGAAAGAGAAATTAAGGGGTCAATCCCATTTACAATTGTACCCAAAAGCATACGATATCTAGGAATAAACCTAACCAAAGAGGGAAAGAATCTATACCCTGAAAAGTACAGAACACTTCTGAAAGAAATTGAGGAACACACAGAGATGGAAAAATATTCCATGGTCATGAATTGGAAGAATAAATATTGTGAAAATGTCTATGCTATCTGGAGCAATTTACACGTTCAAGGCAATCCCTATGAAAATACCATCGACTTTCTTCACAGAGTTGGAACAAGTAATCTTAAGATTTGTATGTAATCAGAAAAGACCCCGAATAGCCGGGGAAATATTAAAAAAGAAAACTAATGCCGGGGGCATCACAATGCCAGATTTCAAGTTGTACTACAAAGCTGTGATCAAGACAGTATGGTACTGGCACAAAAACAGACAAATAGATCAATGGAACAGAACAGAGAACCCAGAAATGGGCCCTCAACTCTATGGTCAACTAATATTTGACAAATCAGGAAAGAATATCCACTGGAAAAAGGACAGTATCTCCAAAAAAAAGTGTTGGGAAAATTGGACAGTCACGTGGAGAAGAATGAAACTAGACCATTCTCTTACACCATACACAAGATAAACTCAAAATGGTTGAAATATCTAAATGTGAGACAAGAATCCTTCAAAATCCTAGAGGAGAACACAGGCAACACCCTTTTTGAGCTTGGCCACAGAAACTTCTTGTAAGATACATCTATAAAGGCAAAGGAAACAAAAGCAAAAATGAACTATTGGGACTTAATCAAGATAAAAAGCTTCTGCACAGCAAAAGAAACATCCAAAAAAACTAAAAGACAACCTACAGAACCCAAGAAGATATTTGTAAATGACATATCAGATAAAGGGTTAGTATCCAAGATCTATAAAAACTTATTAAACTCAACACCCAAGAAATAAAAAATCCAATCATGAAATGAGTAGAAATTTCACCAAAGAAGACATACACATGGCCAACAAGCACATGAGAAAATGCTCCACATCACTTGCTATCAGGGAAATACAAATGAAAACCACAATGAGTTACCACTTCACACCAGTGAGAATGGTAAAAATTAACAAGACAGGAAACAACAAATGTTGAAGAGGATGTGCAGAAGGGGGAACCCTCTTGCACTGTTGGTAGGATACAAACTGGTACAGCCACTCTGGAAAACAGCATGGAGTTTCCTCAAAAAGTTAAAAATAGAGCTATCTTACAACCCAGAAATTTCACTACTGGGTTGATAAGATGTTTTGAAATTCTGGGACACCTGCACCCCAATGTTCATAGCAGCAATGTCCACAATACTCAAATTGTGGAAGAGCCATGATGTCCTTCAACAGATGATTGGAGACACACACACACACACACACACACACACACACACACACATATACACAGTGGAATATTACTCAGCCATCAGAATGGACAAACACCCACCATTTTCTTTGACATGGATAGAACTTAAAAGGTATTATGCTGAGTGAAATAAGTCAATCAGAAAATAACAATCAGGGACGCCTGGGTGGCTCAGCGGTTGAGTGTCTCCCTTCAGCCCAGGGCGTGATCCTGGAGTCCCAGGATCAAGTCCCACATCAGGCTCCCTGCATGGAGGCTGCTTCTCTCTCTACCTGTGTCTCTGCCTCTCTCTCTCTCTCTCTCTCTCTCTCTCTCTGTCTCTCATGAATAAATAAATAAAATCTTAAAAAGAAAAGAAAAGGACAATCATCATATAGTTTCACTCATACAAGGAATATAAGAAATAGTGAAAGGGATTTTAAGGGAAAGGAGGGGACCTCAGTGAGAAAAATTAGAGAGGGAGACAAAGGATGAGAGACTCCTAATTCTGGGAAACAAACAAAAGGTTGAAGAAAGGAAAATGGGCGGGGGTTTGGGGTAACTGGGTGATGGGCACTGAAGAGAGCACTTGATAGAATGAGTCCTGGGTGTTATACTATATGTTGGCAAATTGAACTTAAATAAAAACAAATTAAAAAATAAAGATACCTGGATTCTTAAAAAAAAAAAAAAAAGAAAGAAAGAAAGAAAGAAAGAAAGAAAAGAAAATGACTCTAATAGAATAGTTTCTACAACTCTTTTTGACAAACTACCTCACAATCAAATTGGAAAATTTATGTGATATTAAAATGAGATTTTCTGCATGATATACAAAAATTAACTCTGAATGCATTATTGACCTAAGTGTAAAATCTAAAACTATAAAACGACTAGAAGGACATGTAGATAATACTTTTGCAACCTTAAAAAAAATACTTTTGCAACCTTGAATTAGGCAAATATTTCTTAGATATGACACCAAAGCACAATCCTTAAAAGAAAAAAAAATTGACAAATTCCCTACATCAAAATTAAAAACTTCTGTTCTTTTTGTTTTTGTTTTTATTGAGCTTCTATTTGCCAACATATAGCATAACACCCAGTGCTCATCCCATCAAGTGTGTTACTCATATTTAATGCTGGTGGAAATGTAAATGTACTTGCCTTTGGAAAGTAGTACAATTCTTTTGAAAAACAGTTTTGCAGCCTCTTAAGAAGTTAAGGCAGCTTCCTAAAAAGTTAAAGCAGCCATTCCATTCCTAGATATTTACCCAAGAGAAATAAAAGTATATGTCCATATAAAGACTTGCAGACAAATATTCATGACAGTTCTGTTTATAATACTTGAAGTGTGGAAACAATACAGAAGTTCATCAACAGGTGAATGGATAAACAAATTATGTTGTATCTATCTTAGGAAATACTACTCATTGATAAAAAGGAATGAACTGATGCATGCTACAGCATGAATAAATCTCAAAATCATTATACTGAGTAAAGTGAGCAAACCAATGGAAATAAAAGAATATATAGTATATAGTTGGACTTATATGAAATCATAGAAATGGCAAGCTAATCTATAGTGACAGAACAGAGAGCGATGGTTGCCTTGGAAAAGGGGGAGAAGGTGGTAAGGGGCAGAAAGGAGAGACTACAATGTGGTAGGAGGAAACTTTCAGGGATGATGGATATATTCATTATCTTGATTCTGGTGATGTTTTCACAGGTGTATATACGTAAAAGCTCATCAAATCATACACTTTATTTTCTTTTAATTGAGGAATTATTGATGTATAACATTATATTAGTTTCAGCTGTGCAACATAATGATTCAATATTTGTATATATTATGGAATGATTGCCATATTAAACTGAATTGGCATTTGTCATCATTTTATGCACAATTTATTGTATGCCATCACAACAATAAAGTTGTTAAAAAATAAAATGATGGGCTCCTCCTTTGGCTGACCACTCTATCATTTTAATATTGTATGTTTGAGGACATTCAACTTTCTTGTACATTACAACTTTTCAATATTAAGTTACAAGATTTTCTGTGTCTAACTTAGTATAAGAATTCTCATTTTTAAATAATTTCCCTCATGTTAACTCTACTGTACAAATAAGAATTGATTAGTCTGTTTCCCCTTGTCATTCAAACGTTTTGCCACCTTGAAACAATAGGAGCCTATTTCCTCACCACTTAAATGGAAGAAATACCAATTTACATAGGGTTATGAGAGTAACCTTTAAATGATATGAGGTTCTTATAAACTTTGAAGTGCAATATGAATTAGAGTTTGCATTATATTATTATAATTAATAACCTTTAAAATAATAATTATGATTTCTAGCCTCTAAACAGCTATAGTTTTTCTATAATCAATGGCTGCAATGTGATACATTCCAAGCTGCAGAAACAATGCTTTTCTTTCTTGTTTATTTTGTTTTTTATTTCTTGTGATGTCTCATGTAATCCTATATAATAGAGACTCAATGAATACTTAAGTGATAATATTTTCTCCTCTCACTATACAGAAGGGGAAACAGAAGACATATGACGGCTTTTGCCACATTTTTGCTCTGGATAAATTAGGATTGTATTAAAATACTGGGTATGGTTGAATGTTAGAATGGGAGTCTAAAAGTCTAGATTATTTTTCTGAAAATAGACTTGATGTCATTTGAAAAAAACCTCCCTGGGGCTCTCTAGATTTCAAATTCCTGAAAAAGTATTTTAGTTCCCCAAACTGAAATACATATGTTTCTCATCACTACAAACTTTCGCCATTCCTTCATTAATAAGAAGATGGTAAAAAGGGAGTTTTATGATGAACATTTGCCATCTTCAGTTCTGAAAAACTGTGTTTATGGGGGGACATTAGGAGAGCTAGCTCAAAAAGATAAGAAAATAAGTTTGTGAAAGATTTTTTATCCCTGATAGTTTTATAAGTCTTAAATATATATTTCAGGGGAAAAAAATCAACTGTTATTTTTCCTTTCATTTTTCAGTTTGGTAATTTTTAAAAAAAATCTTTGAATTGTATTTTTTTATATTTGAGGAGAGGGGCACTCTAAACTTTTTAGTGCATAGGCCCTCTACTGAACTGACTGGAAAGACCATTTATACAACAGAACCACTTCTTGGATGAAGGGAGCAATATGTCATAGAGCATTTATGTTTAACAATTATATTTAACTGGCCCTAGGATCAGAAGTTCTCATATCTCTCCACAAACCTATCGTAATTTCTCATTGTAGCATAGTGCTGGATTACATGAGAAGATCCCCTTTTATTTTCTACTGTAATTGGCAGCAATACGATGGCATTAAAGAGAAATTTTTAATTAAGTGCTGATGCCATTAAAAGTTCACGTACTTCAGACATGCTAAAGAGCTCAGCTATACAGATTTGTGGAACCTCCTGACTTCTTTATTTATTAAACAAAACACTTCTAGTTTTCAGTTAAACAAATATTTATTAAAAACTATTATGAAAAAAAATAAAAAAAATAAAAACTATTATGGACTGAGAACTGGGAATACAGAAGTTAATGGCACAGCCTCTGTCTCCAAGGAACTTACAGAAGAGATCAGAGATGAGTGAGCAAAAATACAACTCTACAGGAATCATGCTCTTATGTGGTCCAGTCTCAGAGCAGTTATGGAAGCACTGTCAACCAAAAAAGTACTTTTGAAGTAAGTCAACTTGTATATCTTAAACTCTAAGAAATGAAGTACAACTTTTCTTTTAAAAATCCCTTTCTCATCTATTGTACTTTCCCTCCAAAAGCATTTGCTTCTCTTCCAACTCCCCAAATATTTCTTCCTTTTCCCACCCCCAACTCAATGACCCTCATGAAATTTTGCTTCAAAACATTTTTATCTCCCAATTCTACTGTAAACCTGCCCAAGAGAATCCTAGGAGTAAGGGAAGAAACAGATCTGGCTAGGCCAGTAATCTCTTTGGCAGCTGGAAGTAGAGAAAAGGCTAGAATTATTTACATGTTATTTTTTGCCTAACAAAAGTACCATGAAATAGGATGAAAAATCTTGTAAGAGAAATATGTACAAGGGTGAGTACTAGTTTAAAGGAATTGTAAAAGAGACATTGCTAAGGACATCTTGCCACTTAGTTCTGATGGATCTTAAATTTGTCCAGCAGGAAAAGAAGGATTATACTGAAGGACAAAATTTCATTTATATATATCTTTGGACTTGAGTAAATTAAGACCAACAAAAGCCCTATAAGATAACACGTTTCTTCCACTATGAACCTTATACCCTGGTTAAAGCTGTGGTAGAAATGTACTGGATAGAGAACTGGACATTTCCTCTGAAACAGCTAATATTTTGCAGGGTTATATACAAAAAAAATGATTATGTGAAGATGTTTTGATATAATAGGATTAAAAAGAAAAGAGGGACAAATAAAAATCTTTCTAACTCTGATATATTATGTTCATTTATGTGATTCTGAATGTAATTCTAACCCACATGACATAACTGGCAAGGAGATCAAATGTAGTGGTATTGAGAGACTTCAATTATCAAGGGAGCTGCTAGGAAAATCATTCTGCTAAAAGTGAAATGTCTGATAATTTCTTGGCTTGCCTGCTGACTGTGTCATTTCACAGAAAGAGGAGGTAGTGACAGAGGGAGCTGCATCTCTGAAATTAATTCTGAATACAAGGGAGAGCTCCTCAGTCAGGTGGGCATCACCGAGAATTTGAAAGAAAAGAATTCTATCATTTTAGAATTAATAACAACCAAATAAAGTATTGCCAGATATATTTATGGCCTTGATTTAAATGGTTTATTAAATCTGAAGTTATGTATGGAGTACCTACTGTGTGCTATACTTGCTTATTCATCAGGTGTGTATATCTGTGTGTGTGTAGAGGGAGTCTTTATCCTTGAAGACTTTCAGAAAGGCTAAAGAAAAATACAGAACTCCCCTCACTGCAGATTCACCACACTGTGAATTTAAATGTATCACATAAATGATAATAACTCATATTCCCCTGGATCTGGCCTCTAAACTACTTGCTGAAGATTTCAGACTTTGCAACCAATCCCCCAAAACACACACACACACACACACACACACACACACACACACACACACACACTTGGTGTATTCAGAAAATGACCCAATTCTGAGAATTTACAGAAATCAAAAAGAGACATTTGGATTTTCTCATTCATGGAATTGGGAGTGTGAGCCAAGTTTATCTATAAATCTGATAGCCCCAGCTAAGAATCCTGTCTCTCCCTAAGAACTAGATAAGGACAGGGATGAATCAAGTGACAGCCACCACCCTACATCATATTCAAAATCATTCTTCCTTTCCTGAACAGAATCTGTTTCATCAGAGGTTTTGTTATTGGGCCAACTGACACGTCTGTCTCTATCTCCTTTGAGGTATTCTCTGCCACAAAGCTCCTCAGTCTCACACTAAATAGACTTCTAGAAAGCTTGCCACACTAGCTTACAAGATTTGTCCTAGTGGTAGCTTAAGCTCAGAATAGGGGCTCTACCACAGATAATCTTTTCCATGGCTCAATTCTGTGGGGATGGGAGTAAGTTCAATATAAAAATCTCAAATTTAATTTTAAATTATCTCAAAATCATGATGAAAAGAAGGAAAAGAACAAATAAAATTATTTAGGTTATTTAGGGTTTACTGAGGTCACATGTAAAGAATAAGGACACACAATCAAAAATGAAATAAAAATAGAAAAAGTTAAGCTGGAGAATTTTTAAAAAGATTTATTTATTTATTTTAGAGAGAGCAGGGAGGAGCAGAGATGGAGAGAGAATCCTGAAGCAGACTCCCTGATGAGCAGGGAGCCTCACAAGGGGCTCAATCATGACCTGAGCCAAAATCAAGAGTCAGCTACTTAACTGACTGAGCCACCCAGGCTAGAGAATTTTATCAACAATATTGAACCTCAGGGTAAGTTTGAGTGTATAAAATAGCCAAAGACCAGAGGGGAAAAAACTCTTAAATCTATTGCAGGTAAAAATGGGTTCAGTGTTTGATTTTCATCTCATTATGCTAACAGATTACAGCAAGAAAAAAACTACTCATCTCCTAATTTGCTTCTATTTTCTCTATCTTGGAAAATGATCTTCAAACTGAAAAGAGTAGAACAAACATGGTTAAGAGGAAAATAATGCCCAAATTAGCTGAAGAGATGAAGAGAGAGCTCCTAGCTGTTTCAAATAAATTCAAGTCCCCAGATTCAAGAAAATTATTCCCTGGGAACCAGGAGAACTTACAGGTGTGATCTCAGAAACAGCGTTGGCAGCAGCCACTGAGTATTTATGGAGAAGAGATGTGAGGGCAAAAGACTGAAATAGGTAAATGTCCTGATTTTCTACAAGTGGAAAATGGTATATTGCAAACACAAGAGAATGCTGGGCTCAACCAATAATCCCCAGAAAAGTGTTCGTGAATTTCATTAAAAAGCTTTTTTGAAAGTCCGTAAAGAAGTGTGTGGCAAACTTTGCAGAAACAGTATGAGTTTGCTTAAAGCAGAGCACTAAGCACTCTTGAATTTTGTTAGGAACAAGATGAGGGAAGGGAGGAGGATTAATAATGACCTAAAGAAGAGAGGCAAAGTAAAAAAGGAGGGTGGGATAATGGAAGATAAAATGTGCACCATCCCTGGTCGTTATTGCATGTTAATAAGATAGGGCAAAGTGCATACTTTTATTGGACTATTTTTGGGGGATAATAAACAATAATCAATTGGACCACAGCAGTAAGTTATCGCAACCTACAATTTTAGTGCTAAAAGGGATCTTTACACTACTTGAAGTAACAAAAACTGATCAGGAGGCCAAGTTTCTACTAAGATCATGCAAATTGAATGCTAAAGTCTTTTAGTTTCTTTTGATATGCTTACCAATTGAATTTTAATATGTTGCTACAGAACCTAGATTTTAGGAGGGCATTTAACCAATCTCCCTTTTTAGCCATTTACAAACATAGTCATTTTTCTAAATCTTCCTTATGCCACACACTGTGGGAAGCATTTTGTGTTCATTATCTCTAACGCTTACAAAACCGTTATTCTGGTATGTTATCTTCAAATTATAGATGAGGAAAGTGAGGCTCAGAGTGGTTAATTTATTGCCCAGAGTTGTCAGCTTGTAAGAGGTGGCAGTGGGGTTTCAATACCAGTCTGCTCTAAACCTATACTTTTCCATTATACTGCTCATCTTCCATTATGATCTATATGTGTAAATTTGGGGCCAGTTGATTTTATGCTTAGGAGGATTTCTAAATAAGTAAACAACTGTACAAAAAGAATTTTGATAATTGTCAGGTATAAAACCAAGGCCAAAGACCTTGGGCCTGCTTAATGTTATTGTACATGATTTGGGTAAAGACATAATGGCATGGGGTTGAGAAGGGTAATAAATGCCTTATGAAAAAGAATCATACTTAAAAGTATGTATAAGGTGTACCAATGGGACAAAATTAGCTGGGTAAAACTAAGTAGGGATTAAATGATAAATCCTGCATTTGGAATGAAAAAATATAATCTTTCTAAATATGTTCTGATGATACTTGGTTTATCAGCAATATATGAAAAAAGACACAGGGATTCAATTAATAGTAACCTCTATAGGAGTGAACAGAATGATAAATGAACAAGAAGAAGGTGGGGAAAAAGAAATCTTAAGGCTGCATTAGTATTCATTCATTCATTCACTCATTCATTTCTACTTAGTGTGTATTAATCAAAGGAAATAAAAGAACATAATATTCTACATGCTTCATACTATATATTATATATGGGTCACAGTGTTTCAGATGTTTACAGTTTAAAATGAACTTTTGAATAATTGGAATGTGACCCAGGATACATTCTGTTAATAAGATTTGGGAAAAGTTCTGAATAATGTATGAGAAAGAGTTGTAAGAAGTTAGAGTGTTTAGCCTCAAATTCCTCAAATATTTAAAGGGGGGCAGATTTCATGAAACTAGTCATTCATTCATTCATTCATCCTGAATTCAGTGAACAAATATATATTCAGCTTTTGCTATATGCTAAATATGTCAGGTACTGTCCTTGGTACTAGGAAGAAAAAATTTTAAAAGACATGACTCCTGCTCTGAAAGACTGTTTAGTCTAGTGAGAGAGACAGACAGGAAAAAGCAAGCATCATAGTATGTTCTGTATGAGAACTAAGATACAGAGAAAAGGCATCTTGATCAGACTGTGAAGGTCAGTGAAGGTCCCAGAGAAAAGTGCACTTGAGATAAGATTAGAAAGAATAAGTTTTAATTAGCCAAAAATAAGGGGAGAAAGTAAGGATATCATAAGTGGAGGGAACAGCATGTGTGGATGTATGGGAAAATCAAGAGAGCACAGAAGAATTGGTGAAAACATGAGTAGCTCTGATAACTGGAAAAAAGGACATGTATGGAGCATTGATAGGTAATGGGCCCTGACTTATATTCTCAACTGAGGAATTTGAATTTTATCTTGAAATCTGTATGGAGCCTTGAAGCATTTAAAACTAGGCAATGACAGGATTAGATTTCAGTTTTAGAAAGTTCCTTCAAGCAAAAGTGAGGCCAGCCTGGAGGCATTAAAATCTGTTAGAAGGTTCAGTCAATTCTCATCATTTGTGGTACTTATGCTCTGTAAAAACATGTAAACACTGAATTAGTGGATATTGAATCATTGCTTCTGGGTTAAGTACAGGGATAGGTTCCTGCAAGCTTCTGGTCACAATATTTTCATCGACTGACCAATATATAACTTTGCTTTATGTTTAAAGATGCTTAATTATATAGATATAATGTCACATATACTTCTATATATGTCTTATAAATACTTAGTTATATGTATTATTTCTAGCTAAGAAAGGTTTAACATTTCCTAATTCTGAACAACATGACCATTAACTTCATTGGCTTTCGGCCTCACAACATTGCTATCCTCCATGCTTCAAAAAAAGAAAAAAAAATCAGTCATCATTCTATGAATCCACAAATTTAGCCACTTTTCTATCTTTTCTATAACTTCATCATGTACTATAGATATTACATTAGCATTTTTTAGTATGTCTCATGTGTAGATCATCTTCCTTTCTCTGGATGTGTCCTGCTCTTGATTCATTATCACTGAAATTATGAACCACAGCACTGTAACTCATGCCTGAACAATTTTTATCTAACATACATATTTTCTCCAAAAGGTACAACCAGCTTTCTTGCACTTGGGAACACTAGACAGCTCTTCAGCACTATAGTTGCTGGTAACTTTAAACAGAATCGCAAAAAAAAAAAAAAAAAAAAAAAAAGGTACAAAAAATGTAGCACTAAATAGACTGCCAAAAGGATACTTGTTTACAATATGAAGGCTGAAAAGGGAAAGCAAAATACTGCCGAGGTTGACCTTATCTAAGAACACACTTGCTGCAGAACTCAAATTTTTTTTACCACTCTAGGCATGTCCAGGAATGACTGCAAAACCTGCAAATATGGTTTTTAGGGTCATTAATAGATTTAAGCAAGTAGAAGAATTTTCAAATATGGAATCCATAAATGATAAGAATCAACTATACTTAATAGTAATCTAAATTATAGCTGATGAACACCTGAATTAAGGCAGCAGCAGTGAGATAGGTGAATGGGGATAAGTCCACTCATTTAAAATATTTATTGTATTTCGACTATGTATAAATTTTAGTGCTAGGAAACCAGAATATCCTGGAGTTGCTCAACACTGAGGTAAAAAGAGAGAATTGCACAGTAGATGATGAATTGCAGGGAAAGGAATATTCTTTAGTAAGAGGTAGGTATCAGATATGGCAAAAGAGGCACAGGGAATACTTCCAGAAGATCCTGATGATATCTTGAAATTTGTTCTTTCTGATGCTCAGTCCTAGAGGGCATTGTTGGGGGGGTTAGAAGATATGGGGTAAGTGGAATATGGATTAGCTCAAGAAAGTTTAAAGCAATACAGGAGTGACGAACGATAAGACAGAAGATTAATGCCCAGAGATACCTACCTGTTGGGCATTGAATTGAAAAACAGGTTTCTGAGCCATAATGCATTTACTCCTAGAAATCTGTTTGCAAAATGTGAGCATTGACCTAATTGAGTAAAAAATCTTTAAGGATTTAGAATCCCTTGGATGTTTACATAGAGGGCAGACTGGTAAGAGAAGAAAAGCATCTAGATTTTTTTCCTAGACCTTTGACTTGGGTAGATGATTGCCTGGTAATTCCAATCACTAAAATAGGAAAACAATAGGAAAAAGGGATTGGGAAGGGAAAGAAGATGAGTTCTGTTTGAGACGCAGTCAGTTTAAGGGACCTGTGAGACATCCAGGTAAAGATAGTCAACAGAGAATTGAAATTATAGTGCTGGAGTTCTCTGAGTGCTCTGGGGTAGAGAAAGATAATTGGGAGTTGGTAGTTGAAGTCAAAGGTTTATATACACACAGGACTTCTGTATTGAAAGAAAAAAACCAGATGACCAAAGAAGGAGCTCAGGAAATATGTTCATTTAAGGGACAAGTTGAGGAAGAGAAACTGACAAAGAAGACCTGATAAGAAATAGCCATAGAGAAGAAAAACGCAACTATCACAGAAGCTGAGGGTGGACAGATTTATCTGGGGAACTTAGATTTAACAGTTTTATCATAAGTATGTCTCAGAAAAAAAAAATCTCTTGTGATGTGATATAACAACAATAGAAGTATCACCCATTATCAATGTTTTACCCTACATCTTATATAATTTCCTCTACCATGTCATCCATGACACTTATAATACTGCTTATTATTTCTCTATTATCTAACTGCCACTTGAATTTTTCAAAGGAGGTGTTAAAATTCCCATTGCTATTATCTGGCAAATCCAAATTGAGTCTTAGTTTTATTTCCTGGCTTTATTACTAACCACCCTAGGATCCTTTGTAGTATTTCTCTTTCTTAACTGGTGCTTTCAGCACCTTCCAATTTTGTATTGTCTGAGAACTAAATAAATGTGAGCATGCTAGAACTCAAACAGCTGTATGTATTTAACTACAAGGTTGGATGCCCAATTCGTGCACTGCTTATGCAGCCATCAGGAGAGCTCTGAAAGGAAAATCTGCAAAGCTTCCAGCATATTTTATTAATGACCAGCCAGACACCATAACCCACACCAGGGAGATGAGGACCTAATTAATTAGGCATAATACCACTTAGCACTTACCATTTTCAATAAATATTACTACATGAATGAAAGAATCCTCAAAAGACTCCCGTGAAGCAAGAACTATTAATCCTATTTTACAGCTGGGGAAACAGAAGCAGAAAGGTTCTTAGATTTGCCCAAAGCCACAAAGAGAGGTGGCATCAGTTCTCAATTTGGCTCTCTCAGAGATGGCCCTCTAGACTATTTGTAGAGCATGGCTTTCTCAAAGGTCAAAGGGCTATCATATATCAAGGATACTCACGCATAAAATCATAAGCAATGTATGGGAATAACAATAGAGTAGGTACATGGAAGTGTGAGGTTATTGTTGGGAGTTTTATAAAGAAATTAGCCATTTGGCTCTCTCAATTTTCTTGAGGGCAGGAATTATACACCATATAGATGCTAGCAAGCAGCGCCATCTCTGGCACACAGTAGGTATTCAGTAAATATTTGCTTATTCATTTTTAAAACAAAATCTTTATTAAATTCCTGTAGTATTCTAAGCATTTGCCTTGCCCTCATGGAACTTAAGAGACCAAGTGACAAAGAATATATATATATATTTAGTAAACCTATAAATAGGTAAAATACATATAACCTTAAGTGCTAAATGCATAGTGAGGGTAAGGAGGAGGAAGCGAGCCATGAAAATATCTGGGAAAAGAATACTCCAAGTGGTAGGAATAGCAAGTACAAACTCTTAATACAGGAACAGCTTTGGCATGCTCAAGAAATAGCAAGGACAGTATAGCTATGTAGAGTAAGTGAAGGAACAGTAAAAGAAGGTAAAGTCAGAAGAGATGATAAATGCAGAGTCTTGTGGACCATTTTGATAATGTTGGTCTTTCAATCTGTAAAGATATGGAGATGTTGAAGACTCTTGAGTGGTGCTATGGAATAAAGTGACTTCTATTTTAATTGAGCTATTCTTGCCTATGCCTTAGGGGGTAAGTCAGGAAACGGGGAGACAAGTGTGGAGATTATTACAACCATTCAGTTGAGAAAATAATAGTGATTTGTACAAGAATTGTAGTCATTGAGGTAGTGAAAGATGGTCAGATCCTACATATATTTTGAAAATGGAGCCAAGAGGATTAGATTTGATGGGCAGATTTCTGAAGTCTGGAAGAAAGTGATGAGTCAAAGCTTGTTCTGAGGTTTTAATCTGAGAAACTGAAGGGTTAGGCTTACTATTTACTGAGATAAAGAAGACTACATAAAGAGAAAATTTCATTTTTTAAAAAATATTTTATTTATTTATTCATGAGAGACAGAGAGGGAGAGAGAGGCAGAGACACAGGCAGAGGGAGAAGCAGGCTCCATGCAGGGAGCCCAACATGGGACTCGATCCTGAGTCTCCAGGATCACACCCTGGGCTGTAGGCAGTGCTAAACCGCTGTGCCACCGTGGCTGCCCAAAGAGAAAATTTCAGAAGGGAAATCAAGAGTCTGGGTTTGGACAAGTTATCTATGAGATGCCTTTGAGCTATCCAAAAGAGAAGCTGAGTAGAAAATGATATGTCCTGGAAGATAAGGGAATAAAGTATTTCAAAGAGGAGGGAAAGCAATCAACTGTGTCAAAAGCTTCTGTTACACTGAAAAAGTTAAAAGACTGAGAATTGACAATGGGATTTAGAAAACAGAAAGACATTGGTGATCTTGATAATGTAAGTAAGTGCTGGTAGAGAAAGAGTGTAAAAGCCTGATGGAGCGGGTTCAAGAGAGAACAGTATGAATTCATTTTATATCTAGATGTAGCTATAGCTGGGAAACAGATCTAGTTAAATCTTTGCTCTGGAAACTGCAAGAAACCAGAAACAAAAAAATAACTCAGTAGCTATGAATTTCTCTAGCATTTTGATTGTGGTCTTCAGATGTGATTTCCCATAAAAGGAACCGGGGCTTCTTAGAGAAAAAAATTGATGACAGATCTGCTGCCCAAAATGTACTAGATTAACCTGGGATATCTTCCTATATCAACTAGCAAAGAAATTTTTACATTTCTAGGTTTGTGTCAAAAGGAGTCATCAGAGTCTGGTGATCACGAACTAACTAGTACCATACTAAATCTCCTGCCATATATAACTGAAAAAACAGGGCAAAATATTTGAATCTATGTTTTCAGGTATTGGACAGCAGACAACATAAGACTGGATCTCTGAAAGGAAGGATATAAACAAGTGGGTTTATATCATTCTGTCTAGATATACTTTTCAGAGACAGTACATAAAGGCGGAGCCCAAAAAAAGAGCCCAGAATAATATCTTTATATCTATATCTGTATAGATATACAATCTCTGAAAGACAGAGATTGGAGTTTAGATAGATGAAAATAAATTGGAAGTTGGTGGACAGAGTACCAGAGAGTAGCTAAGTAGACAAAGAGCTCCAGAAATACACTTAGAGATCTCTAAGTCTGTGACTGAATATTAAACTGAATATGCATAAGGTGGGATTCTGGGAGGCCAGAGAAAGAATAACTACTGGCGAGTTGTGACCTGAAATGTTTCTGGAGCTGGAATAAAAACATCTAGAAGACACTCAGTTTTAGCCAGCCAGAGTGGAAAATATGCTAGACACTCGGTAATAATAAGTTTTGATTTCTGGTAGAGAAAGTAATTTTAATTTAATTAATTTTATTTATTTTAACATTTTTAACATTTATTGAGGGTTCTTGCCCAAATCTATCCATGTCCTAATGGTTACAAACTGAGAAAGTAATTTTAAAAGTGTTTTGGCTATTCCTGACCCTTTGCTCTTATATATATATCTTAGAATCAGTTAACCAAGTTTTATGAAAATTATTAAGATTTTGATTGGAATAATATTGAATGCATATATTGAATATTAAGTCTCTCTATCCAAGAATATGATGTTCTCTGCATTATTTAGATCTTATTTAATGGTTTAAAGTTTAAGACTTATCTACTTAAAATTTGTGAGTATTTTTAAAAACTTATTTCTTCATGGCTTACAAATTTGTTACTATTTTATGTAGTCTTTTATTTTGTTGCATTTTCTAGGTATTTTTACATAATTTATGAAAAGAATTTACTTAATGTTAGTTTTACATCTAGAAAATTTGCTAACCTCTCTTATTAATTTTAATAAGTTACCCACAAGTCTTTTAGGTTTTCTATGCAGACAATAAAATCATATGTGAATAATAGCAATTATTTTCCTTAACAATTTGAATCTTTTTTTTTTTCTTGTCTTATCTGCTGGTCAGGGACCCTGGTATCATGTTTGCTAGAAGATATTTTTGAACATCTTTACAAAGAATCTACTTCTGGCTTTGTTTCTTCTCCCTCCCTCTCTCTTTCTCTCTCTCTCTCTCATCTTTATTATTTCCTTTGTTTTAAATTTTTGGACATATTCTGCTTGTGTTTTCCTCTTTTTTTTTTTTTAGTAGGATGCTTAGCTTATGCATATCAAAATCACAGTAAGATTCTACTTTATATTCACCACATTGTCAAAAAGGCTGAAAAAAAAGGTTGGCAAATATGTAGAACAATGGCAACTCTCATAGATTTCTAGTAAAAATGTACATTGGTATAACCACTTTGAAAACAAATTGGAGTTTATTGGGTACATACTCTATGATTTGCACTTATATTCCCATATGTATTTCCTGGAGGAATTCTTTACAAGTGGATTAGAAAGTATGATGGTTAATTTTATGTGTCAATTTGACTGTGCTATAGGTTCCCAAGTCAAACATTATTCAAAGTTTATGTGTGTAAGGGTGTTTTGGGATGATATTGACATCTAAATTGGTAGACAAGACTGAGTAATGAAGATTGCCTTCTCTAATGTAGATGGCCCTCACTAATCAGTTGAGATCCTAAAAAGAACAAAAAGATTGACCCTCTAGCAAGTAAAAGAGAGCTGTTTACTTGAGTTAAGACATTCCTTCTTTCCAACATCAATGGCTTTTCTTGGGTCTTATACCTTCCAGTTTTTAAACTGGAACTATGCATCAGCTCTCCAGCTTGCTGATAACTTTCTTACTGATAGCAGATGTTGACAGCATAATTGCATAAGCCCATTCCTTATAACAAATCTATCACTATCTCTGGACAGATATAGATATAAAGATATTATATATATATATATAGATATATAGATATATAGTTATCTTATAGTTTCTGTTCCTCTGGAGAACCTGGACTAATACAGGAAACATGGATGAAAATGTTCATAACAACATAGTTCATGACAGTAAAAAAAAAAAGGGGTACTGTGGGGCTCATATGTTTAAGTGTCTGACTTCAGCTCAAGTCATGATCTCAGGGTTCTAGGATCGAGCTCTGTGACAGTCTTTGCATTCAGTGGGGAGTCTCCTTGTCCCTCACCCTCTGCCGCTCGTGTTCTCTCTCTCAAATAAATAAATAAGATCTTAAAAAAACACCCCAGAATATTCCAAATGAATCTTTACAGTAGAAAGAATATCAACATTCCATAATACAATGGAATAAATACACAGCAATGAGACTATAGTAAATATAGTTATAAGCATCAGTATAAGTGAATTTTAAAGTATTGTTGAACCAAAATAAGTTTGAAATGGATTAAAGACTGAACATGAGATCTGAAACCATAAAAATCTTAGAATAGAACACAGGCAATAACCTCTTTGATATTGGCCATAGCAACTCTTTTCTAGATATGTCTCCTGGGCAAGGGAAACAAAAGGAAAAATAAACTATTAGGATTACATCAAAACAAAAAACTTCTGTACAGCCAAGGAAATCAACAAATCTAAAAGACAACCTACAGAATGGAAGAAGATATTTGGAAATGACATATCTGATAAAGGATTAGTATCCAAAATATATAAAGAACTTATATAACTCAACATACCAAAAAAAAAAAAAAAAACCAACCCACAAATAATTCAATTAAAAATGAGCAGAAGACATGCACAGACATTTCTTCAAAGAAGACATTCAGATGGCCAACAGACATATGAAAAGATATTTGTCACTTAACCATCAGGGAAATGCAAATCAAAACAACAATGATGGGGATCCCTGGGTGGCGCAGCGGTTTGGCGCCTGCCTTTGGCCCAGGGCGCGATCCTGGAGACCCGGGATCGAATCCCACATCAGGCTCCCGGTGCATGGAGCCTGCTTCTCCCTCTGCCTGTGTCTCTGCCTCTCTCTCTCTCTCTGTGACTATCATAAATAAATAAAACAATTTATAAAAAAAAAAAAAAACAATGATATATCACTTCACATGTGTCAGAATGGCTGAAATCAACAACACAAGAAAC
This sequence comes from Vulpes vulpes, assembly GCF_048418805.1. Lineage (NCBI taxonomy): Eukaryota > Metazoa > Chordata > Mammalia > Carnivora > Canidae > Vulpes > Vulpes vulpes. The sequence continues at coordinate 22,151,084 of NC_132787.1, read as the reverse complement.
AACAGGTGCTGGTGAGGATATGGAGAAAGGGGAACCCTCTTTTACTGTTGGTGGTAATGCAAACTGATATGGCCACTGTGGAAAATAGTATGAATGTTCCTCAAAAAAAGTCAAAAATAGAACTACCCTACAACCTAGCAATTGCATTACTGGATACTTACCCAAAGAATACAAAAACACTAATTCAAAGGGATACATGCACCCTGATGTTTATAGCAGCATTATTTACAATAGCCAAGATATGAAAGCAGCCCATGTGTCCATAAATTGATGAATTGATCACACACACACACACACACACACACACGCATCCTTTTAGCTATAAAAAGGCATTTGATTCTTCCTTGGAAATCTTGGAATTTGCAACAACACGGATGGAGCTAGAGAGTATTATGCTAAGTGAAAAAGTCAGCCAGAGAAAGACAAATACCATATGACCTCACTTACATGTGAAATTTAAGAAACAAAACGAATGAGCAAGGGGGAAAAAGGAGAGGGAGAGAGAAACAAAACAAGGAATAGACATAAGTATATACAGAACACACTGATGGCTACCAGAGGAGAGGTGGGTATAAGGGGATGGGCTGAATAGATGATGGGGATTATTATTATATGTGCTGCTGAAGGCAAGCACAGGTGATGGGGATTAAGAACTGTACTTGTCATGATGAACATTAGTTGATGTATGAAATTGTTGAATCACTACATTGTACACCTGAAGCTAATATAATACTGTATGTTAACTAACTAGAATTAAAAACAAAAAAAATATTGTTGAACCAAAAAAAAAAAATCAAGTTAGGGGACGCCTGGGTTGCTCAGTGGTTGAGTGCCTGGGCATGGTCCTGAAGTCTCAGGATCTAGTCCCACAATGGGGTCCCCATGAGCAGACTCCCTCTGCCTATGTCTCTGCCTATGTCTCTGCCTCTCTCTGTGTCTCTCATGAATGAATAAATAAAATCTTTTTAAAAAATCAATTTAGAAAAATATATAAAGTATGATTGCATTTATGTAGAATTTAAGTATGGGAAGAATCAAATGCCTATAAAAAGCAATTATAAACAAATATGCTATATGCATGTAATATACTAATAATACTAGCATATTATATATAATACGTATATATAATGTAGAATCAGTGGCCTAAGAAAGTTTTCTGTTTAGCACACCTTCTGATGTGAATCAGGCACTGGACAATTATTGAATGTTAAAATGTGAAGCCCAAAATCTACTTTCTACCTCAAGCTCTGGCGAGTGGTAGTGCCTGTCCTTCAGTTTGGTCACAGTTCTTCTAGGCTTCATATGACAGCATCCCCTCTGTCCATCTCCCGAATCTCTCTCATCTCCGGCCATTTCCCTGTTACCGCTGGCCCATGCTCCAGCTATGAGTTTAGAGTCAGACTCTGGAAGTCAGGGACTGTTCATCTAAGAGCTAAATGTAATATCTAGGCATATTTTGTTTGGCTTAATGGTATTTTAAAATCTTTGAGCATAACTAAAATATCAGAAGACTGCACATAAAAATCTCGACTTCCAGCTCCTCTTGAAAAATAGGAAGATCTGGCAACACTGAGCTTTCATTCCTTCTTGCCAGAAACTAGCTGGAATTGCACAGCAGCTGCCCACCTTAGGCCTGTGCTGTCCACCACATTGTCCCCATCACTTTCCATTCTCTGTGACAGAAGGATTTTACTTTCCTGGCTCAATCAGCATTCGTGGTTGCCGTCTCTATTCCATGACCTTATCTAACCATGTTGGAGGGGATTCTCCTTCCTCTTATGCATAAATTTTGATAATCCAGAGTATTGTTTTCTCCTTTCTGGCATCAAAAAGAGCTACAGAAATTACCTAAACTTATTCTGCTGAAGGACTAATTCGACATCTAAAAATCTTAGAAGAAGAAGAGAGCCCAGAAAGGTAAGAGTGTCTCGACCTGGTGTGTGCCCTCGCTCTCCAAATGAGAGCGCTTGGAAATCAACACCTCAATCTGTTTTCTTTCCCTTTGCCTTGACTTTCCTCTGTTTTCTCCACCCTGTGTGCTCTTCTTGGCAGGAAACTCAAGCCTTAGAAATCTGAGTCTATTCATAAATGCACTTCTTTCAGTTTCTATGGCAATGCTGAAGGAATCTGTCACGGCCAAACAGGATCACAAAAGGATCACTTTTATTTTTATTCTCAATGCTTCCACCAACAAACAAATAAATAAAATGCTACAACTAGCCAGAGTCACATTTGCTTCTTGGTAAACAACTCTCAAGGACTGGCTTCCTACCTTCATTTCTTACTTTTTTCCCCTCCTATTTTATACAGAGTTTTAAATCCCAGACATTTATTAGAAAGGACCTCAGTGAGTAGCATTCTGAATCCAGGTTTTCTCCCTCACCTTTTGCTATTATAGATGTAGCATAAGAGTCACAATTACTTTTAAAAGAAGCAGTTTAGTTTCCCAAGATTATGCAGTAAGAATTCGTTTATTGAAAATACAGGTTGTACATTCTCATCTTCAAGAGCTATGGATAACTACTACAGATAGCTGCTGTTTTGTCTTCAGCTCATGTCTTTTTATTTCATCATTGACAGTTTGGGAATAAAATAGTTCAAAAGTCCTTATTTAAAGAAAGCACAAGACAAACTTCCCGCCCTATCCTTAGGGCAGGGATGACAAGTTAAGTTGACATCAAGATTAGCAGATGAGCATTCAGCCACTTTGCCAGTCATTGCTACTGCATGGACTCTGTGCAGCAACAGAACATTTGCTCTGAACAACCTACAGTCTGTCAAATTCCATAGCAGTTTCCAAGGCAATGATATGTTCTTGGTCTTTTCTTTATGTATTGCACAATGCTTTAGAAATTGCACAACAAAGAAGAGGGAAGCCCTTTGAACCCAGTGGGGGAAGACCCCCTGATTACCAGAAAGAGGTTATTTTGCAGATGGATTCAAATTCTTCCTGCTTCTTATTGGAGAGCACCAGTTCTACATCCTCTGGATGAGGGGGTGACACTCAAATCTCTAACCTCAGTGCCTATTTCTAGAGAGAGATTTTTATTTGAAATGTCACTGGAAACCGAATGGTACTGACTGCCCCATGTTTGTAAGTGAAGGAAGGAAGAAAAGATTTAATACAGGAAATAAACACAGGTATCTTTGAATGGATATGATGCCCTCACTGTGTTTTCAGCAGCCTCACACACAGGGACCATATAGAAAAGTAAAGAATGGGGCAGACCCGGTGACTCAGTGGTTTAGCGCTGCCTGCAGCCCAGGGTGTGATCTTGGAGACCCAGGATCGAGTCCCAAGTTGGGCTCCTTGCATGGAGCCTGCTTCTCCCTCTGCCTGTGTCTCTGCCTCTCTCTCTGTGTCTCTCATGAATAAATAAATAAAATCTTAAAAAAAAAAAAAAAAGAAAAGTAAAGAATGAAGGCATTGGGTGAGGTATACTTGGTTTTGAATCCTTATTCTGCTGTTTATCACCTTGGACAAGTCATTTTTGGACATGTCATTTAATCTCTGTAAACCTCATGGTTCTTACCTGGAAAAAAAGGATAATAATAGTAACTATAGCATAAGATAACTGTTGGGATTAAGTCAGAAACTGCATATAAAGCACTTAGCACAGTGCATTCTGAATGACTGTAAGCTCTAAATAAATATCAGCAATTATTTTTGTTTTTGTTACGTGTTTCAACAGGAGAATGCATATTCCTGTCTATAATTTTTCCTGGTTTTGTTTTACATAATTTATATTTATATTTTTGTATTTATTTCCTTATATTTTAACAATTCAGTGTGCCCTAGAATATTCTGAAAAAATGGAAAGCAAATCTTTCCTTCACCATAAATGGTATTTAAAGATGCTTGATATAATTTAGAAACAGCTCTTATCTCCTCACTTACTATGAATATATTAGGTAGGAAGTAGTATACTCATTTTACCAACCAAAAAAAATTAGTCAAAGCTGAATCCACCTAAATAAATCTAGAAATATGAATAAAGATATTTCGGATATGAGAAATTTTACCCAAATACTGATATTAAGTGTTATCCCCAAATCAGAAGCTGAATAACAAATTCATTCATTACTGAAGAAATCCTTGTACCTGATCTGATAAATTTTTAAAATAGAACCCTAGAGAAATTATCAGAAAACTAATGTAATATACTTTTCCTCATCCTTTCTTTCATCTATTCAACAGATATTTATTGAGTTTATTTCATACCAGGAACAGTGAGAAACAGTGTAGAGAGCAGAAACATAAGCAAGGTCCCGATCCTTTTCTCAAGGGACTAAGAGAAGTTCATTTGAAGGTATGCAAATGTACACCGAGTCAAATAGAAAGTGGCAAGCATCCCAAGAGAGATACAGAATAAGTGCTAAAAGAATCAGTATGTGAAAATGTTAATATTAAGTATGCCTTATGATTAAAATGATTTTGTATATGGGAAATAACCAAATCTGCAACTTTATCTTTTGATTCTGCAACTTTTAGTGATGCCAACTACCTTGTAAATATATGGGTAGGTGTAACTTAATTTAAGCACAGAGAAGGGATTAAGAAATCAGGTGATTCAAAAGCAAGTAACATTTTTAACGTAGTCAAAAAAGAAAGTGGACATAAAAGCAATAAATGCATTAAAAATGGAAGAGGCTTAGTCGTGATCTTTATGCTTGAGTTCTGTTCAGTTGAAATAAACTCATTTTATTTTCTTCAAAAAGTTTAACCTTGAATTTCTTTTCATATTAAAGAAAACAAAACTAGTGGAAAACTGACATTTGTGTGAATTCTGAATAAAAATGTGAAACAAACTGAGTCAGTAGCACTCTAGTCCGCCATCTGGGATTTTGTACAACTCTGTTGATTCCAGAAATTAGATTAATATGGAGGAACTCAGAAAGGGGAATTTCCTTTTGGAGGTAATTACAAAGCTCACCTATTAACAGTGGAAAATCTGTAGCCACTAATTGCTCTCCTCAAGTCAGACAGGAGACATCAAATGAAATACAACGTCAGAATTTTTTTTCAAAATGAGAGTTTTATTCCAATTATCAATAGGCATAATCACCAATATTATTTGAAAATGCCAAAGTATAAAGACATTTTCTTATGAGAGTACTACAAAAGCACAGCTCAAAATACCAATCTGCTCTTCCTCAAAACATTTTGAAGTTATGGTTTTGCTTCAATGTTTTCACTTGCTCCAAAGAGTTTTCTTTATCCCCCAAATGGCTTTCTATGAATCGCATAAAATTTGAGTTCAAAAAAATTGGTTCTAGTTTAAGACGTGCACACTCAGCACTGCCCTCAGACAGAGGGGATTCAAAACATCTTCTCTGCACAGCACGTGCAATGGCTGGATACTTTTGGACTTGTCAGCCTCCAAATGACTCCTCTGATGATCTTCAAGAACAGACCAAACACAGTATCCATCTCCTCCCCCCATTCCTGTTGTCAGGTCCTCAGGACAAAAAATATTAGAACACCTATAGTGGTTTCAGAGACATGAGTCCCTCTTAGAATAAGTAATATGCACAGTTTTTTTGAGAGGAAACAAAGGATGCAATTATTTCCTTAGAAAATGTATAAGTAAACAATGTGAAGCGCAGAATATTTTTGTTCCTTCTGAAACTTTGGAAATCACAGTCAAACAACTTAGAATGTATGTGTTAATGAAAGATCTTTTGTCTAATTTATGTACATCACTTTACTACAGATCTATGGAATTTAGGTTACATTTGTATAATTCCATAAGGGGTTTTTGATTGCTTAAGCGCCACCTGTTCTTTATAAATGCTGTGACTGACATCAAGTTTTCCTCCATATGGTGATGACATTTTTGATTACTATTTGTCTTCTTACATTTTAATAGTGATTTGAGTTAAAATAATTTAAAGTCTGTTTCCCAATAGCTTTATATAACTGAACAGTTCTGTTTATGAGTTTTATCTTTCTGTATTTTGAGTCCACATAATTTTTTTAAAAGAGCTTAAACTAGCTACAGAATACAGTTTTATAGAACTAAATGAGTAATTTTTCAGTTGTGAGTTAAAATCAAGAGTAGAATCAATATGGGCATCTCTGTAATTGAAAACCAGTGGGTGATAATTCTGTACTGAAAACAAGATAATAAGAATAAAAACGAGCCATTGGTGGGAGAAAGATAAGATTAAAGATGTGATCTCGGTTAAATATGAACTATTATTAACATTGTAATAAAACTTCCACTTCTAATTTGTTGCGTATTTTCCTCTTTTGGAGTACAATAATGAAGATGTGTAAAAATAATTTAAGTAAATCATGCTAGAATCAATTTATTATTTCCTGCTAAATTAATATTTACAGCATTTTTAATATCCAAATATTTTGGCCAGCAGAAATAGGTCAGTTTTTTCAGTATGTCAAGATTTACTTCTCTATTTGTCTGATATATTATTTATCACTTGGTATGCATTAATTCTGAAAATAACAGAAAAGGCCAAGGCAAAGCATTTGGTATTGAGAAGCACAGTGAAAGAAAATGTCAATTTCTCCCATCTTTATGCCTGATGGTGATTTTTTTTACACTGTTAAAAGCCTACATGTGTGTATATTTGAAAAAAGAACACTGAGGAAAATAAGTGGCCATGTTCCTCTTTATGATAATTTTCTGTTTTTTCCTGTTTTTTAAACTATAAAAGTTTTTTGGTAAATATAAACAGTTTTGGCTATTCAATAAATGGTTCTGGGGAATTGGTGAACAATTCAGGAACAACATCCCAGTTTTTGCTTTGGGAAAAATGATCCCTTACACACATGCAAATTTCTGCTGGGTTTGCTAGCCTCATAGAATATATCCTTGAGAATGGAACCAACACTGAAAAAGGCAGGTTCAAATGATAGAGACAGATTCTTCTGAGCTCTTAAATTCAGTGATGCCTGATATAATGCTCCTGAGTTTTATAATTAATAAGTCAATAAACCCCTCCACCCTCAACCTAGACTGAAGGGCTCTGTAGACCATATTGAAGAAATAAGACACAATGGAAAGGTAAATAGAGAAACACTGATTGACCTCCATGTGAACATTCCATGTTTTAGACATAACTCCTTGCAAGCAAGAAAATCCTTTGATGTCTCCAGCTTCTAAAGTCCCTCCCAGGCTTTTCTACCTATTTTCCTCTTCATTCTCCAGCAAACACCTGCTTACCCTTCAAAAATGCAGTTCAAACATTGCTCGTTATAAAATCTTTATTTACAGCAGATTAAGTCTTTTTCTCCTTTCTGCTTCCATTGCACTTTGTATAGGACTCACTTATAACTGTTCCCTATTTTAGTGAAATTACTTATTTAAACATGTGTTTCATCTTTTTGAGAACTGATTTCTAATTTGAACTGCCATCATGTAGTATAATAATACCTAAGTAGCTGACTCATAAATGTTTGATAATGGGAAGAGTGAATGAATGAATGGATGTAGCCCTAAAAATAGTAAAAATTATCTATTGATCAATCTGTTAGGAATTTCTTCATTGCTCAAGTGTTAACATTTTCTTACAGTCTAAATGATGTGTTTTATCTGTCTGGGAAAGCCACCTGACCTCTTTATTGCATTCATATGAGCTCATGGTCCATATTCAGGTATATTCTTGAGGAGACAAATTTTATTTCATTAACCATGAAAGCAAAGCCCCATGCATCTGCCTCTGAATGTTGATAGCGGTTCCCTTTGTTTCCTTTGCTCTTCTCAGCATAATCTAGGAGAACATGAGTATGAGTTCTGTTCACGCATCAATCTTTCTAATAGTAACAAGTCTTTCCGCCAACACAACTGTTTCCTTTCTTTTTAACAATGGCATATGGTTCATATATTTACAGCAAATCTCTACAAAATACTTCTTTGTTTTTATAGAAAGATAGGCTGGGTTGTGAACTCTTAATCTGCACCTCACTTCCTACACACAAAAACAGAGTCCTTGGGGCTGTACAAGCTGTGGACATATTTGTAATGAAAGCACAGCAAAGGCAAATGGAAATTTATTTCAATGAGTTTACTGTAAGCACACTGTTTTTTTTTTTTTAATTGGTAGGTTTTAAAATTGGTATTGGTAGGTTTTAAATGCCTAATTATCTTCATATAAATGGCACCCTATCATCCTAGAAGTGTTGTACTCCTGCCCTGTGCTGTTTATTATTTTGCGTTACAATTATCATGCAAAGCAGAGAAGGTGACTTTAAGCAGCTCATTTAAAGTCCTTTTTTTCTTAAGTGTAAAATCTTTGGGAGGCTATTTACATAGATGTTTATCATTGGGTGTTAAAAATCAGTCCAATTATAAGTACACAAAAGTTTTTATTATGGGTTTAATTTTGAAATGTAAATGGCCATTGTAAAGTGCCTGTTGAAATTTTAATTTGTGCTTGTATTTTTGTCTGTGGATTAACAAGCCATCCTGTATTGAAATTAATTATAGAGATATACAAAACATTCAAAGATAACAGAATCTGTATGGCAAAATTGCCTAAAGGTATGCAATGCAATCCCCTCTTTGGAGTTGAACATTAGAGATGTTGTAAGAAAGTGCTCGTCTGACACCCAAACCACTAGCAACGCTGTGCAGATGATAGGATTCCACTTCATGTTGCATTCTGTTGCCATGGCTATGATGGCCTTAATATTGTATGCTCACAGCAAGGTTGCAATTAGTATTTGGATTTAGAAGAGAAACATAATGATCTCATATTGAAGAAACACTTGTTTAATACTATTTTGGATCTAGGCGGCCTTTCTAGCTGCTAACGAGCAGCACTGTTGGTCAGGGGAAAGAAAATGCACTCAGCCATTTTGTACAACCCCAGGTGCTTCCAAACAAACTTCACTGGGACAGAGAAGCTGCTGATGTTTCTAGGGTGTCTACATGTACCCTCTGCTAGACTTCAAAAACATATGCCTTGAATACTTTCATAAGATTTCCTGTGCAGTGAACAGAGATAAAGCTGTACTGCCTTGATAATCAAACTGAAATATATACTCGATACTCCTGAAAGTGCCACCAAGGTGTGCATTGTAAGAGATTTAGGGTTCACTATATGCATGACCTAATGAAATACTGTTCTGGATCACCAGTGATCATCTATTGTAGGCACTTTTGCTGTCACTTATAAGGTGTTCAGTTTCATATTGTTCACTTGCTAGTGGTGACAGGTGAGGAGCACATGGGTGGAGCCTGAGTGTGGGAGACGGGACAGCTTAGCCATGATAATAAATGAGGAGAAATAATTAAGATAGGCAGGATGGTTGCCGTGGCTTCTCAGACTGCAAACACCTCAGGATTCCAGTCATGGAGCATGGAGAGGAGGCCATGGGCTAAGGCTAAGAGCTGGAGTTGGGGAGAAAGTCACCAAACAAATGGGCAGAAGTCTCTCTGATGGCAGCTCCAGTAGTGGAAGAGACAGAACTACAGAGATCAGTTTTCCTTCATTATTAAAAGAGGGTTTTAGGGCAGCCCGGGTGGCTCAGCAGTTTAGCGCTGTCTTCAGCCCAGGGTGTGATCCTGGAGACGCAAGATCGAGTCCCATGTTGGGCTCCTGGGACCTGCTTCTCCATCTGCCTGTGTCTCTGCCTTTCTCTCTCTCTCTCTCTCTCTCTCTCTCTCTCTGTGTGTGAGTGTCTGTCATGAATAAATAAATAAAATCTTTTTTTAAAAAAAAAGAGGTTTTTAAAGATAAATTGATCTAAAATATGGGTTGGCTATATAGCAAATATATAGAAGACAAAATAACTACTTCATTTTACATGTTAGTACCATAAACATCTCTAAGGCTTTCAGCTTCATTGTATAGTCATATATGATTTTATTGCACTTCACTTTATTGTACTTTGCAGGTATTGTGTTTTTTATAAATTTAAGGTTTGTGGTAATCCTGCCTCGTGAGCAAGTCTATTGGTGTCATTTGTTCAACAGCATTTGCTTACTTTGTGTCTCTGTGCTACATTTTGGCAATTCTTGCAATATTTGAGACTTTTTCATTAATATTATATTTGTTATGGTGATCTGTGATCAGTAATGTTTTTTCTAAGATTTTATTTTATTTATTTGAGACACAGAGGAAAATGAGAGAGAGCACAAATGGGGAGGAAGGTCAGAGGGAGAGGGAGAAGCAGATTCCCTGCTGAGCAGGGAGTCTAATGTGGGGCTCAATCCCAGGACCCTGAGATCATGACCTGGCAGACACTTAATTGACTGAGCCACCCAGGTGCCCCTGTGATCAGCAGTCTTTGATGTTACTGTTGCAATTGTTCTGGGACCATGAACCACACTCATATAAGAGAGTTGACTTAATCAATAAATGTTGACTGCTCTACTGACTGGCAGTTCCCCATCTCTCCCCTGCCTTCCTCAGGCCTCTCTATTCCTTGAGACACAAGAATATTGAAATTAGGTCATGTAATACCCTTACAATGGTCTCTAAGGATTCAAGAGAAAGGAAGAGTCACATGACTCTCAATTTAAATAAAAAAACTAAAACCGATTAAGCTCAATGAGGAAGGCTAGTCAAAAGCCCAGTAAGGCCAAAAGCTAGGCCTCTTGCACCAAATACTTAGCCAAGTTGGGAATGCAAGGGAAAAGTTCTTGAAGGAAATTGGAGGTGCTATTTCAGTGAACACATGAACGATAAGAAAGCAAAACAGGGGATCCCTGGGTGGCGCAGTGGTTTGGCGCCTGCCTTTGGCCCAGGGCACGATCCTGGAGACCCAGGATTGAATCCCACGTCGGGCTCCTGGTACATGGAGCCTGCTTCTCCCTCTGCCTGTGTCTCTGCCTCTCTCTCTCTCTCTCTCTGTGACTATCATAAATAAATAAAAAATTAAAAAAAAAAAAAAAAAAGAAAGCAAAACAGCCTGATTACTGATATGGAGAAAGATTTAGAGTTTGGATAGAAGATCAAACAAGCTATGTTACCTTAAACCAAAGCCAAACCCAGAGTAAGGACCTAACTCTCTTCAATTCTATGAAGACTTAAAGAGGTGAAGAAGCTGCAGAAACAAAGTTTGAAGTCAGCAGAAGTTGGTTCATGCAGTTTAAGGAAAGAAGTTGTCTCTATAACATAAACGTATAAGGTGGGCAAAAAAAAGTGCAAGGTGAAGCAGCAAATGCTGATGTAGAAGCTACAGCAAGTTATCCAGAAGATCTAGCTATGATAATTAACAGAGGTGGCTACATTAAATAACAGCTTTTCAATGTACACAAAACAATCTTCCATTAGAAGAAGATGCCAGCTAGGACTTTCATAGCTATAGAGGAGAAGTCAGTGCCTGGCTTCAAAGCTTCAAAGGACATTCTGACTCTCTTATTAGAAGCTAATGCAACTGGTGACTCTACATTGAAGCCAGCACTCATTTACTATTCTGAAAATCCTAGAGCCCTTGGGAATTATGCTAAATCTACTCTATCTGTGCTCTGTCAGTGGAAGAGCAAAGCCTGGATGACAGCACATCTGTTTACAACACAGTTTACTAAATATTTTAAGCCCACTATTGAAACCTACTATTCAGAAGAAAAGATTCCTTTCAAAATATGACTGCTCATTGATAATGCACCTGGTCATCCAAGAGCTCTGATGGAGATATCCAATGAGATTAATGTTGTTTTCATGCCTAACACAACATCCACTTTGCAGTCCATGGATCAAAGGGTAATTTCAGCCTTTAATACTTATTATTTTAAAAATGCATTTTATGGGGGACCTGGGTGGCTCAGTTGTTAAGCATTTGCCTTCAGCTCAGGTCATGATCCTATGGTCCTGGGATCAAGCCCCACATCGGGCTCCCTGCTCAGTGGGGAGCCTGTTTCTCCCACTCTTTCTGCTATCCTCCTCACTTGTACTCTCTAGTTCTCTGTGTCAAATAAATAAATAAAATATTTAGAAAATGCATTTTATAAGGCTATAGCTGCCATGAATAGTGATTCCTCTGATGGATCTGGGAAAAGTAATTTGAAAACTTTCTGGAAAGGATTCACCATTTTAGATGCCATTAAGAATATTTGTGGCGTATCTGAATGGCTCAGTGTTTGAGCATCTGCCTTTGGCTCAGGTCATCATGATCCTGGAGTCCTGCCTGCTTCTCCCTTTGCCTATGTCTCTTCCTCTCTTTCTGTATCTCTCATGAATAAATAAGTAAAATCTTAAAAAAAAAAAAAAAAAGGAATATTCTTGATTCATGGGAAGAGGTCAAAATACCAACACTGACAGAGGAGTTGGAAGAAGTTAATCCCAACCGTCATGGATGACTTTGAGAGGTTAAAGACTAGTGGAGGAAATAACTGCAGGTGAGGTGGAAATAGCAAAAGAATTAGAAGTGGAGCCTGAAGAATTGGAGCCTGCACTGCTGCAATCGCATGATAAAACTTTAATGGACGAAGAGTTGCTTCTTATGAATGGGCAAAGTGGTTTCATGAGATGGAATGTACTCCTGGTGAAGATGCTATGAAGATTATTGAAATGACAAGAAAGGACTTACAATATTATGTCAACCTAGTTGGTAAAGCAGAGGCAGAGTTCAAAAGAATTACTTTCAATTTTGAAAAAAGATCTACTATGACTTAAATGCTATCAAACAGCATTGCCTGCTACAGAGAAATTGTGAGTCAGTCAGTGCAGCCAACTTCACTGTTGTCTCATTTTAAGAAATTGCCACAGCCACCCCACTTTTAACAACCACCACCCTGATCAGTCCACCACCATCAATATGGAGGCAAGACCCTCTCTCAGCAAAAAAGATTAAGACTCTCTTAAATCTTAGATGACAGCATTTTCAAATAAAGTGAATTAATAAAGTGCTTTTTAATTACGCTATGTACATTGTCTTTTTAAAAAATGTTATTACACATTTAATAGACTACCATATAGTGTAAACATAACTTTTATAAGAACTGTGAAGCCAAAACTTCATTCGACTCATTTTATTGCGATACTCACTTTATTGTAGTGGTCTAGAAACACCCAAAGTATCTCCAAGGTACACCTATATTAGAAAGGATTAAATCTGATCCTGTAGTCTACAGGATCAGATTTGATTGATTATTTTCATAGAATCATATGATTAGGAGTGGGGGCCATTATTAAGATTTCATTTCCACTCAAGCTTTGGTGAACTACAGAATGTACATGGATTTTTCTGGGCTCAGTATTGTTTGAATTCTGGTAATGAGCTCAGGACAGAGGTGAGGAGCTGTCCTATAGGGAAAGAATCAAAAGGAGATATGCCTGGGGCCAGGCTATCTTAGGAGGGACAGTATCAAGAAGGCATTATGTAAAATTACCAAGCAGAAAGAGTTGAAAAAGATGAAAGTGAAGAGATGAAAGCAAGAGCCTGGAAGTGGATTGAAGGAGGAAACTAAGAAACAAAACAGATGAAAGTGTTGGAAAGAAGAGCTGAAGCTATAAATAAAAGCTAGCATTCATATTGTGGCATAAAATAGAAGGAAAATGGTGATGCTGGTAATAATAATAGCTACTATTTATTGAGTCATTCTGTGCCTACTATGTGCAACTTCCGTATATCATCTCATTTGACCTCCCAATTGTGAGCTAAGTATAATCATTTCCATAATGGAAAAGAAGGCTTTTAGCTCTAATTCTTTACAATAGTAATTTCAAAGAATCTCCATTCTCCCTCTCCAAATTTCCAATCTCAACCTCTCCACTCAAAATCAAGAGGATCTGTCCTCCAACCGTGAAAGGAAAATAGTGAAGAGCTTAACTTCATGCTACCAAATGTAGATATTTAGCTGTTTTCAAAGCCATTTTTCTGCTTCTGTCTAGTTACAATAGAAGAGAGGTCCTTAATATCTGAATTTTATTTCTCCACCCAAGCCTTGGATCCCATTCCTTCTTGTCTTTTTTTTTTTTTAAGATTTTATTTATTTATTCATGAAAGACACAGAGAGAGAGGCAGAGACACAGGCAGAGGGAGAAGCAGGCTCCATGCAGGGAGCCTGATGTGGGACTCGATCCCAGGACTCCAGAACCATGCCCTGGGCCGAAGGCAGATGCTCAACCGCTGAGCCGTCCAGGGATCCCCCTTTCTTGTCTTTTTAATAGAACCCTTCCATCTACCCACTTGCACTGGTGTTGGGAATGCAAAATGTTGCAGCCACTCTGGAAAACAACATGGAGGTTCCTCAAAAAGTTAAAAATAGAACTACTCTAAGATCCAGCAATCACACTATTATTTACCCAAAGAATACAAAAATACTAATTCAAAGGGATACATGCACCCCAATGTTTATAACAGCATTATCTACAATAGGCAAACTATGGAAAGAGTCCAATTGTCCACCGATGGATGAATGGATACAGAAGATGTGGTGTGTGTGTGTGTGTGTGTGTGTATACAATGGAACATTACTCAGCCATCAAAAATAATGAAATCTTGTCATTTGCAATGATATGGATGGAGCTAGAGTATATTATGCTAAGGGAAATAAGAGAAAGATAAATAGCAGGTGATTTCACTCACATGTGGTATTTAAGAAACAAAACAAATGAGCAAAGGGAGAAAGAGAGAAGGAGACAAATCAAGAAATAGACTCTTAACTATAGAGAGCAAACTAACGGTTATTGGGGGGGAGTGGGGAGCGGGATGGGTCAAACAGGTGCTGGGGACAAGGGTGTACTTGTCATGATGAGTGCTGGGTGTTGAATGGAAGTGTCCAATCACTAAATTGTACACTCAAAATTAATATTATAGTTTATGTTAACCAAAATTTAAATAAAAACTTTAAAAAGTAAGAAAATAAAAATCTTAAGAAGCCTTCTGTTTTCTGTAGGTCTTCTGCCTCTCCTTTTCTGTGGTCTCCTTAAAATTAGCTCTAAAACCAAAGAAAATTTCCTTTAGCCTAGATCTCCTTCCAGCTATTCTCTCTTTCTTTTCTTTCAAAGACAAGTTTCTTGTAAGAATTATCTACATGTATCCTCTTCATTTATTTACTTTTACTCATCAACTTACCACCACATGATTTTTTTCTACCATGGTCCATTGACACTGTTTGTTCCAACAGAAACCTTCTAGTTTGAAATCTAATAGAAAGATTTTGGCCCCCAGCATATGTAAGCTTTTAATAACACTAGTTTTTAAAATAAACTCTTCCTTATGCTCTGTGATACCGCATTCTCCTAGTATCTGTTCTCTGATACTTCTCAGTTTCCTTCACAGTTCTTTTTCCTGCCAGGCCCTTTAAGATTGATGTTCTTATTGGTTCTTAATCTTGTTCTCTCCATACACTCCTTGTGTTATCAACCACATATGGGACTTCAATGCCCATGTCTATGCTGACTGCCAAATTAGTGCTTCCATACAAAATCTCCTTCTTGATCTTCAAGTCATAAACCACTATCCTCTCATCTGAATTTCTGAAAAAAAATCCTTATTTCTATCTTTACTTCCAGTCTTGACCCCACCATCTTGCTATAGCCAGACTGATTATCTGAAAATGCAAATTTTACAATGTTATCCACCCCTAAACCTTTGAATAGTTTTCCATTGCCCTTAGGACAGATCCAAACTTTTTGACATATCTTACAAATGCTTCATGATCATGTTCCCATAAAATGTTCCGGCCTTATTTCTTTCCACTTTCCCCCTTTTGTTCAATATGGTGGCTTATTTGCATATACTGAAAAAAAATGCTTGAATGTATTAATCAATGTTGCATAAGGTCTAAATGTTGCTAAAAGAGAAAGTATCTCACTTCAAAATTTATGCTTTGGAGTTTTAAATATGAGCTAGACTTCTTTTTATTTATGTCTTGGGGGAAATTTTTTAAAGTACCTAATCTGGACTGAACATATGGGAGGGGGTGGTTTATGAAGTACATTTTCTGGTTGTGATCAAATCTCTTTCTTTGATTTCGGGTCCTGCCACAAGAAAACGTTGAGATATAAACTCCAACCCTTGGAAGACTATCTCTGAGGGAATTAGACAATTAACTTGAAGACAAGGACAAGCCAACAGGACATTGGGCCCTTGTTTCATTTTAGGGCAGAGCAGAGATGTTATTAGATTGCATGATAATAAAGGCAAAAAGACCATTTGCTTTTCCCACTAGCTCACTGGACCTAAGATTGCTGCCAGAGTAACACTGTAGGTAATTCCTTAAAAGATCTTGTAAAGAACATCAAATTGGCCCCAGTGGACTCAGTTGGGTCTTATGACTGACTGAGAGCGATAGAGGCAAATATGACTTCTGAAGGATCTCTGAGCCTTTACTGAGAACCACAATGAGGAAATGGAGCACTAAGGAGCCACTATTAACA